>NC_090925.1:32639687-32997812 GCF_040938575.1 Ambystoma mexicanum | reverse complement strand
TCAGTAGGGTGACTAGGATTCATGATTTATGTAGAAAACCTGGACTAAAATATTATTATTATTTTGCACCAGGACAATGCCTAACTGAGTCATAGTCATTTACTGGTCCAAAAATGCACTGACAGTGGATGTTTTTTTCCTTAGGGAAATGTTAGTCGTAGTGCTCTTTGTGCTTTCGCCAGTGTAACGTTTTTTTTTTTTACCCCAGGGCTCTAATTTCACTTATGCTGGTGCAAAGCTGCTGTAATGCCAAACTCTGGAAGAGTGACACGGGACATCAGATAAAGTGTCTTCAAATCTTACACTCTTAAATAGCCTCCAACCCGTTTGCTGCAAGTTGGTTTTCTTAGACCTGCAAACGTGTATCTCAACACTTGCACTTGTTTCAGTTATCTTCTTATGTTAGATAATTTTCTTCATTCATACCAATATTTTAGCATTCCAGGTGTGTTTATTTTAGTGCGCACAAACAAAGGGTGTCTTCGGAGTCCCTTTCTACCAGTCTATATCTTATATCCCGGGAGAGTCTCAACCAAAGTCTTTAGCTCACCATCCTTTCACAGAAGAGAAATTTCCATTTCATACCAGTCTTTCTCCTGCCCAAGGGCAGTCCAGCACCGAAATGCCGGCAATTCTCTTCTGAACAAGAGTACAAACAACAACCCCAGACACGTGTTTCGGCTTGGTTGGGTCTCGTCAGTGAGGTGGAGCTGTGCCTCTCTAAGAACAGTGAGCAAGTGGTCCATGATTATCCTACTAACTTAGGATGAAAACCCAAATCTACTTAATATGCAAAAACAAGGGGGGTCCTGGGAGTCCCTCTCTACCGGCCTATATCCCAGGAGAGTCGCAACCAGATTCTTTACCTCACCATTAAATGTAGCTCCTTCCGATTTGACATCAATCTATTTTCAGACTGTATTTACTGATTGTATTTCGTTTTTAGTCTCCAAAGGTTGGACTTTAGTTCTAGAGGGTAGATTCACGCTTAGCAAGTTAATGTGTTTTGTAAATACCTGTCCAGTCCTTGAGTATAACAGAGCAGCCAAGCTCGCTTCGGACCTGAAAACTGGTCTAAGTGAATTCCAGCCCCTTTCCCTCCTCTAACCCTTGTCAGAGGATGACACATCAATGCTTTCTACTTAAATCTATATTTGTATTCAATGTAAGGTTCCATGTCATTTCAATGACAGTAATTACTTTGAAGAAATTTAATTTGAAGTGATGACTTTAAAATGTTACTTCTTTTTTTTGTTTATTTGGGGGCGTCCCCTAATCTCCCAAACCTCCCCACCCCTTTATTGCCTCCTTTTATATCTATTCAGACCACCACACTATCACCTTCACGTTACCTACTACCCTTGTCCAGTCAACTAACATCCTCCCTCTACCCCCTCACTGCTGACCGCACCCTCGCCCGAGCCATCCTACCCTACACTTTATGGACACCTAAAATTCTTCCATCCTATCAGCCATCGATTCCATCGCCCGGCTCAAAGCTTGCAGAGTCAAACCAACTACGCATATAAAGTCCTGGTTTACACCCTGTCTCCAAGCTGTGTGCGCCAAGAAGCGCATCATAGAAACCAGCTGAGGAAAATCCCCATCTGCAGCCAACAAAGCCAACTTGCTGAACTTCTCCAAGGAATACAAGGAAGCCATTCTTACAGCCAAAGCAACTGCCCTATCAAAACGAATCCTGTAAGCCCAATCCCAATCATGCAAACTGTTCTCCATCCTACAAGAGCTTGAAACCCCCATCACACCAACTGCTAACTATACCAAAGATGAAACCTGGTGCCAACATATCCAACAAAATTATCATCCTCCAAGAAAAAGACGCAAGCCTCTAGTCTCATTAAGGCACGTAAAAGGGATCCCTGCCCCATGACCCATCCCCCTCCACTAACACGACCTTCATCTTCTGCCTTGTCACAGAAGTGGACCTCTCCAACCTCATTGCAGGTCTGAAACCCTCACAATGCCAAGGTGGCACCTGCCCAGCCCATCTTATTAATGAATGTGAAGAGGCCCTTGTACCTATCATCACCGCATTTGCCAACTCCTCATGCACCAACAGCATTGTCCCACCCATTCTTAAGGATGCTTGGATCTCCTCAGTCATTAAAAATGCCATCCTTGATACTACTATTCCCACTAACTATCGACCAATTACCACTTTACCTTTCCTACAAAAAATTCTGGACCATGCTGCATACACTCAGATTCAAACTTACCTTGAACAATACACTATCCTCAGCCCACGGCAGCCCGGGTTTCATCCAGGTCAAGGCACAGAGTCAACCTTGCTGGACCTTAATGTTTATATGTGATCTTACTGCAAATAATTACAGAGTGGTAAATGTAATTGCGGGCAAAACACAGAAAAACACTGAGGCCCTGATTCATGGAATTATGTGCGTGTAAAACAGGGATTTGCGTGCCATTCGTTATACAGGGATTTGCGCGCAGAATGGTACTCAAATCCCTGTTTTA
This sequence comes from Ambystoma mexicanum, assembly GCF_040938575.1. Taxonomy (NCBI): domain Eukaryota; kingdom Metazoa; phylum Chordata; class Amphibia; order Caudata; family Ambystomatidae; genus Ambystoma; species Ambystoma mexicanum. Next base: position 32,995,316 of record NC_090925.1, on the reverse strand, counting down.
CACGCAACTAGTTCCATGAATCAGGGCCTGAAGTTTGTTTATTTTTTATTTGGGGGGCTCCTTCTCCCAAGCCCCCCATTTGTTTACCTTTTAACACCACCCCAACCCATCCCTACCCATTTTAACCCCTTACCCCACTACCCTTTATTTATTTAATTAATGTTTGCACTGTTTTGCAGTGTTATTGTCTGCTCTGAAATGTAACACTTTGTTTTGTTTGCAATAAAATGACTGGATACTGACCTTAAAGACCACCTAGGCGATATATGTGATGCCAGCAACCTAGCCTTCCTCCTACTACTTGATCTTTTGGCCACATTTAATTTGGTCAACCAACAAACTCTCTAACCGCCACCTTACCACAGCCGCCAATTTATCGCCCATGGATGCCAAATGGATTGCCTCTTTCTTTCCTGACAGAACATCTTGTGCCTAGGCGGGAAGCACAGCTGCCCACTGAAGAGGAAACATCGAGATCAAACTCCTGCCCCCCTAACCCCAGGCACATCAACAGAAAGAACAGCAGGAAGGATAATGAGTGCACTCATCATTCTGCATCAGGCCCCGGTGCACCCATGGGTGACAACTATGCTGAAAGACACCCACTTCGCCAACACTGCAACCTAAAAGTAACACAAACCTTGCCCAGAGTGAATGAAGAGCTTCTGGGTGCCAGCAGAGACACTTCAATTGACAGTATTGATTAAAAGCGCTAAGCAGACATGCTATATTAGCCTCAATGCAGCAGTACCGCAATGCAGAATCTACAAAACACAAGAACTCCTGTTTAAAGGCTTGCAGGTGCTCACATGAATCAACCTAAAAGCACTATAACTCATCAATTCATGCCTTATCAAATGGTGCAGTGTAAAGCCATGCTTTAGGATAATTACAGCCATGTACACTTGTCTCACTGAACACCAGCCGCAGTGCTGGCTTCAGGAATGTGCCTCGCAAGCCCAGGAGCGGCTCAAGGCCTTGCAGCAAGATAAGATTCTCTTCTATGAAAGACAGTAAACTCTGGCAGACAAACATTTTTAATTCTTCATAAATACGAGTAATTTAGAGCAGAAAACCCAGAGCCCAGTGTTTTGCTCTGGGAACGAAAGACATTTTCGCAAGATCCAGATATCATTTGAAACATAATTGTAACAAGAATGGCTCAGCTCTGGCCAATCACCAGTGAGGGCCCAGGGGCAGAGAGCCTTGCTCAAATGAAATGATGGGAACACATTCACAAATCAACACTATTAGGATTAGGTAATGGGGAAGAACAGCCAAGCCAGCCCCCTGACAACAGAGGTCCAATCATCAGGGTTTCTATAAGGGAACTATATAATAAAAATAATTTAGCATTTATATAGTGCTACAAACCCTCAGGTAGCTTTTTATTACCCACAGTGTGTGGTGCTCATTTATTGACCTCGGAAGGATGAAAAGCTGAGTTTGGCCCTGCCGGGATTCGAACCTGCAGCAGCAGGCTCTGCACAGATGTCCAAGTGAGCGCTCTACTCGCTGTGCTATCGGACCGGCATATGTGACCAACCACTCAGCAGCCAATCTCAGGATGAGATAGGTTTCTGGGAGCTGGCCCAATTTTGTGATGTCAGCATGCCTGCTGGTGTGTTACAAACCTGGCTTGCAGGCCAGTCCTTCTGACAGAATGTGCCTGAATTTTCTTTGTGCACAAATCCCTGTTTGTTTGTTTGTTGCCAAGAAATAAATCACAGTTTGGAACATGCTGCTTGCTTGGACTCTGCTGCATTCATTTTGGGCAAAATGGGAGGTGTTGGGGCCTCCCATACCTGGGACCCCAGAAATCTGGTGGGGGGGTCCACCTTCTCACCAAAACCACCCAACTCAAGTTCCCTGCAGAATCCCAGAAGGATCCTGTGTCTCCCCAACATTATACAACATTTCCACAAAACCACTTTTCGACTACATCGACTCTTTGGGTATATCATTCACTAACTATGCTGATGATACCCAAATCCTCATCCTCCTCTCAGGCATCTATGAACAAGATTCCGGCGATAACAACAAACGTTATGACATTATTTAAGCCTGGATGGCGACAAACCAACTCTGTCTTAATGATGACAAGACAGAAATCCTGATAGTTGGCCCCCCTCTCACCTAGCCAAACTTGACCCAGGATCCCACTCCTTCACCATTGATGCCTCCACCATCTCCACCTCCTCCACCATCAAAATACTTGGCGTCTACTTGGACTCTAATCTCAGCTTGACCTGACATGTCAATACCATCGCATCGTCAGCAGCCCGTCCTACCAAACTCTTGAATGTGACCAAACACCTCCTCTCTTCGACCATAGCCATAGCAGTAACTGGATCCAGGCTGGACTATTGTAACTACCTTCTAGCCGCCACTTCCGAGCGTAACCTCGGCAAGCTCCAGACTATCCAGAACAATGTCACCTGGGCCGCCATGGACCTATCTAAATGTGACCATGTTTCAGCTCACAGAATAGCGGCACACTGGCTTCGAGTCAAAGAATGCATGAACTTCAAAATGTTCATCATAACTCAGCGATGTCTTCAAAATCTGCTCCACCCTACCTACCACAGGAAATCACCAATAATGGCTTCTCCAGAACTACAAGACCTATCTACAGTCTCAGACTGATCGTCCAGTGCTTCAGATGCACCAGAGCTGGGGGTTCCAGCTTCCCAGGTATTGCTGCCCACCTGTGGAACAATCTTCCTCCTCCCGTGCTTTCTGAGCCTTCTTATTGACCCTTCAGGAAACAGCTAAAAAACAGACATTTCCACAGACTATGAACTCATGAACCTCTCTGGTTTTGAACTTCCCCTCCCCATCCCCCCCCACGCAACTAGAGCCTTGATGCCTGTGGGTTTTGTTGCACATTACAAATGTATGTATAAATAAATACAAAAATAAATAAACCCACAATTACATGCGTTTTTTTTTAAGTGATTTTGAATTAATTACAAGTAAATTACTTCGAAGTAATGACTGTCATGGAAACAACATTGCTTATCAAGTCTGAAACTGAAGCACATAACATTCTTCCATCCCAGGTGCTTTCTTTAATTTCAGATAAAGACTATTGATTGGTAACTCTGACACATGTTATCAAAGTCATTAACATGAAATATTTTGAATGTAGACAAACTTCGTCAACAATCTGGGAACTGAGCAGGAGGGTGACAGTTTGACTGATCTGTTTATGAGAATTCCTCTGGTATAAATATGCCTGTGGCCTCAACTTCATTATTCCACTGATTGGTAGACTCCAAGCCACCATGCGCCGATTCCTGCTATTCGCCTTCCTGGGAGCAGCTGGTGAGTGAACAAAGATGTCATTGCATGAAACATGAGTCTGCAAACTTTGTCTCTCCAGATGTTCTTGACTACAATTTGCATCAGCGTTAGCCCTTATAGTTAACAGCGAGGGATCATAGGAGCCGTAGTCCAGAACACCTAGAGTGCCTGTGGTGGAGGATATTGAGAGTTGGTGGAGTTCGAGTGGTTACATGACTTCTTCTCCAGACTGTTATCTGCTGTTAAATATTCTCCTATGCCTTCTTCTACCTCGATGTATAGACACAACCAGTCTAGTTGAAAAAACAGCCAGTATTGTGCCTGGTTACTACTGAGATACCTTAGAAATAGTACTTCAGAACGCTTTATGAACACGTAACCTATTATTAACTAATCGCAGTTATGATGGAGGCATTAGGAGTTGAACTCCTTTTCCATAGGCTGGTAATCAATAGAGTTGGGCAATCTTTCTACAGTTCAACTCAAATCATGGATCAAATGATTGACATGATAGTTTGAGTCACCTTGAATCACCCAGCCCTCTATAAAGTGGACTCGTTAGGGAGTTCCGGCTGTGCATTCTACAACCCGGTTTGACGTTCAAATTATAAGCACCTCTTGGTACAAATTAGATTCAAAATGGTTTGATCTGAAAAGAAATATGTATTTCCGGAATATTATTTCAAATATAATCAAATGAAACCATCAAAATATTTCAATAAATGATTGGGAAGAAGGTTAGGTTTCTCTCAAAGGCAACCATCATTCACAAGCAACAATTAGAACATGCATTTCATCATTAATTAGTGGCCAACAAAGGAGTTCATTGCACAGATGAAAGACTAGCGGATACCAGGGAATGGTTTCTAGACCAAACTTAATTTATATTGTCATGCATATCCAATCAATGACTAGAGGAAGGCTTTGTGATGCATGTGATGGCTAGAGGAAGGCTTTGATATAGATATGATGACTAGAGGAAGGCTTTGTGATACATGTGATGACTAGAGGTAAGCACTGTGATACATGTCATGACTAGAGGAAGGCGTTGTGATAAATGTGATGACTAGGGGAAGGCGTTGTGGTAGATGTGATGACTAGAGGAAGACTTTGTGATAGACGTGATGACTAGAGGAAGGCTTTGTTAAAGGCGTGATACACTAGAGCAAGGCTTTGTGATAGACATGATGACTAAAGGAAGGCTTTGTGATAGAGGCAATGACTAGAGGAAGGCTTTGTGATACATCTGATGGCTAGATGAAGGCTATGAGATAGACGTGATGACTAGAGGAAGGCTGTGTGATACATGTGATGACTAGGGGAAGGCTTTGTAATAGACGTGATGACAGAGGCAGTCTTTCTGATACATGTGATGATTAGGGGAAGGCTTCATGACAGACGTGATGACTAGAGGAAGGCTTTGTGCTACATGTGATGACTAGGCAAAGGCTTCATGACAGACGGGGTGACTAGAGGAAGGCTTTGTGATAGGCGTGATATACAACAGCAAGGCTTCATGATAAACATGATGACTAGAGGAAGGCTTTGTGATAGAGGAAATGACTAGAAGAAGGCTTTGTGATGCATTTGATGGCTAGAGGAAGGCTTTGATATAAATATGATGACTAGAGGAAGGCTTTGTGATACAGGTGATGACTAGGGGAAGGCTTCATGACAGACGTGATGACTAGAGGAAGGCTTTCTGATAGATGTGAGGACTAGGGGAAGGCTATGTGATACATGTGATGTCTAGAGGGAGCCTTTGTGACAGATGTGATGACTAGAGGAAGGCTTTGTGATAGACGTGATGATAGACGAGATGACTAGAGGAAGGCTTTGTGATACATGTGAGGACTAGCAGAAGCTTTGTGATACATGTGATGACTAGAGGAAGGCTTTGTGAAACGTGTGATACATTTCGAGCCTTGAAACGTGTGTGTGTGTGTGTGTGTGTGTGTGTGTGTGTGTGTGTGTGTGTGTGTGTGTGTGTGTGTGTGTGTGTGTGTGTGTGTGTGTGTGTGTGTTGGAGTGTGTTGGAGTGTGTTGGAGCTGGCCTGTGCACACAGGCACATTTACTGCATATGTTTCTCTTTTACCCCATGTGTTTTTACGGTTCCAGGGGAAATGCCTGCGGATTGGAAGGAAGTAGGAATTAGGAGGCATACACAATGCAAAACTGTAGGCATCTTTTCCAGCTGTCACACTGAATCGTTGACCACAAGTGCTTCACTCACACTGCATGCTTCGCATTCAGAACCCTTTCTGGCAAATATACGCATCATGCATGCGAAGCCGCAGAATTATATGTAACTACCATGCACCTCTTGGTTGCCGGTAAGAAAACACAACTATTGCTAGTTTTTTGGACAAAACCATTGCACGGCTTACAGTGATACTGGATGTGAGTGTCCCTCCAACGACATGCATGGTGTGCAGACTGAAGATAAAAGAAAAAGCAAGTATAAATTAATTTAAAAATATGGTGACCATTTCAATACCACTATGAATAAAAAGCACTTCATTAGAGCCTCCCGCCACTACAGACAGGCCCTTCATGCTGCTAAAGCAGCCACTTCCAACGACAGGATCTCAAAGGCACCCTCCAGATCCTGTGAGTTATTTCCATCCTTCGTGAGCTTGCGGCCCCCTCAGTGCCCCCCGCCACCATACGCAAATATAACTCCTGGTGTGAAACTGCCCAGAACCCCCTCACTAACAAAATGTCACTTCTGCATGAGAAGATCACAACCAAACGATCCAGTATCCCGGCAGTTTCACCCCTCAACCCTCTACCAGAAGAACCCAAAACTATCTCTCCTTTCATGTTTCAACACACCAGTATCCCCACTCTTGGCACATTATCAAAGGCCTTAAACCCTCCCGATGTAAAGGCAACACCTGCCCAGCTTCTATAATAGAAGACTGTGCTGAACCGCTGCTCTCACTCATCACAGCCATCACCAACTTCTCCTTTGCCTCCTGCTTTGTCCCCCCAACCCTCAAAGAATCATGGATCTCCCCGCTTCTACAAAAACATTCCCTCTGCCCGTCCATTCCCACCAACTACCGACCCATCACTACAGTCCCATTCCTACTACAAATCATTGATAGAGTCGCCTACCTACAAATCCAGGAATATCTAGAATCCCCTTACATCTTGGGTAATCGGCAATTTGAGTTCCGGCCAAAGCACAGAACCGAGACTGCCCTACTGGATCAAGAACCATCTAGACACGTCTATCGACCAGTACAACCTCTCCCTTCTTCTACTCCTAGACCTCTCTGCAGTGTTTGACCTGGTTCACCAGCAAACACTCTGCCAGAACCTCACTTCTGCAGCCCACTGCTCGGCTGATGCAGCCAACTGGATCATCTCCTTCCTAGCCGACAGAACCTTTTGGGTCTTTGCCGGCAAAGCCCCCGCACATCACATTTCCAACCACAAGGCTCCTACATCTCCCCTACCCATATAATATATGCACCAAACCCTTTTTTGACCTCATTGACTCGTTAAGCATGTCATACACAGACCATGCCAATGATGCGTAGATCCCTGTCCCTCTCACAGGCGACTACACACAGGACACACGCAGGATTAACTCAATCTATGAAACCATGCAGGCTTGGATGACATGCAAAGCCTATGTCCGAACGATGAAAAGACAGAGCTTCTCCTCATCAGCCCTCCATCCCGCCTAGCGAAACTTTACCAGGCAAACAAAGCATTCACAATCAATGGCTGCAAAATCCCCTTCGCCACCACTGTAAAAACCCTTGGAGTTTACTTGGACGCCTCCTTCAATTTGACACGCCTGGTTAATCAAATCGCCCCCACATCAGCATGTGCCACAAAACTCATCACCTCCAGCAAACCTTTCTTGTCCAGCAAGAATCAGCTCGAAGTGGCTAGCGCCCTTGCTTCTTCAAAACTTGACTATTGCAACTCATTGCTCAGTGGCACTTCCACCAAGAACTTAAACAAACTCCAAACAATACAGAACAATGCTCTGCAAGCAGCACTTGACATCAGGAAGCGTGACCACATCACAGAGGCGAGAAAGTCCGCCCACTGGCGCCCGGTAAAGGACAGAATCAACTTCAAGGTCTCTCCAGCAACGCCCCATCTTATCTTGCAAATAGGCTCAGAAGACACTCCCCAGCAAGGACCTTGAGATCCACCTCCAAACATTGTCTCACTACCCCAAGGTTCAACGCTAAGAGAGCGGGTGTGTCTAGCTTGCAAAGTTGCGCCTTCACTCTCTGGAATAAACTCCTTACTCGCCTACATTAACAATAGTTGCTATTTGTTAATGTAGCCCTAGTTTGTTCAGTTCCAGGTGGTTGAGAACTCCTGAGAGTCCAGCTAATTATCAACTTTCCACTAACTTCTCAGTGCCGCAGGCAAGCAACACACTGAGCTTACGGGTATTGCAATAGACCAGGGGCTGAGATCTTAAAAGTATGGCTTTTTGGCCAGGAACGCTTGGGCCTTCGCAATTATACGCCAATAAAATGATCACATCTGCCACTTCTTGCAAGATAATGTGAATGAACAAAACTGTGTGTGGAGAGATGTGCAAATGGCTGCACAAATAGTGTGGGTGTTGGATGGAGTGTCCTAAATGTACGTCTTCCTCCAAAATTAACAAATGAGACGCCAAGCAAACATGATCCGGTCTTGGCCACAAATTAATCACTGTTTGTGAGCAAAACACACAAGGTTAAGCATTTATTTTGTTGTTTATTTGTACACTTATAGTAGCTCCCAGAGCCCTGAGGCATCTATGCGCTAGTTACAGGACAAAGTGTGACAGCAAACTCCCCAGAGTGCAGGACCAAGCAAATTGTTACAGTGTATGGAAGATTGAGGGTGCACAGACTGGTGAAGCCTCACCCCATGCTACTGGGGGGCTACATCAGGCGTACACAAGGCATACATAGAGGCAATTGTATGAATGCACAGACCGTAAAGTCTCAACCTCATGGTATGGGGGGGCAACATCGGATGTACAAACAGGCAAAATAAGAGCAACAGTCGAATAAATGCACAGAACACAAAGGTATCTCGGCGATGGTTACAGTTATAGGGAGGTACAGTTATCAATTCCAGTAATCCACACCTGGCTGCTGGGTCCTCATTAACGCCACCCTGCTACTGGTCCATGCAAAGGAGAGGTGGGCAAGCGGGACACAGTAGGCAAATGGGGAACAGTGAAGTAGTAGGTAGCAAGGCATGAGCTGGAAAAGCCACGCCCAGGGAACTGGAGGCCACATCGGCAATAATAGACAAAGCATCGCCATGTGTGATCTTCTGCGATCTGCCTGACGTTCCACTCACCCTGAGACTGACACAGCTTCACCAAAATCATAAAAAAAATTGAAAAGATGGGGAAAGAAGCATGTCACACCACTAGGGTGACCAGACATTTCGGTTTTCTCCGGTCAGTCCTGGGAAATCGCCCTAAATCCTGGGGTCCCGGGTGTCACGACTCGCTCCCTTCGCTCCCGTTCCCACCATTTGGGGGCATGATTTGGGGTTTATTCCCTACTGGACTTTTCCTCCGAACTTTATGCTACAGTGCTGTGATGATTTGGGAGCGCTAAATCCCTATTTTCCCAGCTACTTCCCTTCCGGATCCATTCCAGGTTTTTGGCAGCCAGCATGCTTCTTTAACCAAATGACTATGCCTCCCAGAATGCCTGGCCCACTGCTCCACCTCCACCCTTGCAACACAAGGTTGGGTGGAGGATAGGTAACAGCTGTGGCGGCAGGTGCAGCAATCAGCACACCCGAGGCGTGTGCTCGTTAAGCAGCTTTAAAAGCCTCAGTCTTACTTCAGTCCAGCGCTGGTCATCGTTTGCAGTGTTCCTGTTTTTGACTAGTCCCTGGTTCCTGGTTCCTTGCCTTTGTACCTACTTCCTTGTTCCTGTTTTCTTGTTTCCTCCGCCCTGAATTTCGGATTCATGCGCTAATTGATTTCTGCTCCCTTGATTTCCCTTTTTGTCTTCCTCTGTTTGCAGGCAGCAATTCTCAGTGCTTTCCCCTTTTAGATGCAGCCCAGTTTGTCTGTGTTCTATATTTCTTTGACTCTGTCCTTTGCTGCTGTTACCCATTTGCCTTAGCCTTCCTCTTAGTTTAGTTTCCTGTCTTTTCCTTGGAGGGGTAGGGAGAAGTTTGCATAGGTTATTTCGTTTTTTCCCTGATCCTTACTTTCTAGAGGATCCATTCCATGTTTTCCACTGCACTTCTGCATTTATTTTCCCTTTGATTATTAGGTGTGGTGTGCGGTAGTAGCTAGCTCCTGTGTGAATGCTTATGTTTTCCTCACTATTTTGTAAACACTATTCCCACTTAGGTATTTAGTTTTCCTTCCATTGCTGTACTAGCCTTTCGGGGTCCCAGTTTCTTCAACAGGATTCGTGGGCTAGCTGACATTCAAGAGGTTTATCTCGTCCTCGTGAGTACAGTTCTTAAGTTCCCTTATGTAATACCATTAAGAGTGTTAGTACACAGATCCTGTCATTGCTTGCCCTCCACGTGGGTTTAGCGCTGTCAGTACCTGTAACAGCAATTGGGGGTAAGGCGCTTGCCGACTTTTCTCGCGGTCAGGTGCTTACCCCACATCCCTTTTCATATATTGGTTTTGATGTCACACTCTATTTGCACTCCTGGGTTCTAGCATACCTGAGTCGTAGTTCCTGGGTGCACATTTCCCTTGCCATATTCGCTGCCTTTGTACTCGCCTGACTAATCTTGACAGTATGACCAGCCCAAAATTCCCATTGAATATGGCAAGTTTAAGAAAGAAAGGCAGCAAGGCCTCTAACAAGTTTGTACAGAAAGCTTCCCCTACATTTACCTGTGACAATCAAATCACTAGTCCTGACTCCAATGAACTCCTTGTCACGAATGGGCATTTACGTGCAAAGTATTTTTCCCATAGGATTGCACATCCTACATGGCCTGATCCTAGTTCTATCTTTGGTTTTGATCCCGATTCTATGTCAGCACAAGCCTTAGCCGCAGAAAACAACACACTGTTAGACTTATTATACGAGAGTACCTCTGCTGTTGAACCCCATGATTCCAGTTGTGCTTCACCTCAGATAGAACAGTTTCATGATACCAACATAAAGAATGGAGGGGTTTCTTGCATAACTTCTGTTTTCTACCCTCAGTCTAACGCATACTCCGTTGCACAGGTACATACTGTAGTCCCTAATGCCAAGAGGTCTAATGTCAATAGTTTGTTTAAGGGAAACACAGACCAAGTTGGAAAGATAAACCATAAATCACAGAACCTGCAAGCAGTAGAGGACAATGTACAATCGATGCACATCCAGATTGCTAGTGCAGGATCCAGCCCTGATGCCACTATGCTTCCCCCTGTGCCTACTGATAGTGATGTACAGTTAATGCAGGGCATGCTAAGAGCTAAACTTGAGGAGTTAAGACAAGAACTCATTTCTGCACAAGAGGAAAATAAAACCTTACACTCTTTACTGAATACACCTCAGACTTTATCTGTTGATGTGGAGGAAGTGAACACTGTTCAGCCCCTGAGTGCAGAGACTTTGGTAAACCATGATATTTGTCGATATGTTAGATCTATTGGGAGTGAAGGTCTTTCGTCTAGCACAGCGCTTAATCTAGGCACAGGTTCTAACAATTGTTCTGCTGTTTATCAGGGATTGCAGTTAGCTGAAGAGTTACAAGCCACTCCTTTACCAAAAATACCCTGTGTAGCAGTTTGTCATAATTCTGAGCTAGCACACATACAAGCTTCTGATTTCCAAACACAATCCACAATGGTGGCATACACAGATTCAGTCACTACCGTAGGCTTAGGCCCTGCTCTTGATACAGCTGCTGAGACTGAAGTAGATGTTAAAGCTGATGTGGAAAACGATGTTACCTCTGGGTTCACTCTTCCTTCTGCCAATTCTGATCAATACGAACAGTCAGAGACAGTACAGATTTCATGTTCTGATGGACTCATTCCACAGTATACTGAACCAAAGAACCGTCAGGCGGTTCCTGAACTGTTGATTGATAATCTGCCTCTTTCAGAAGCTAAAACAGAGGAATGGACAATAGACGAAATCCTGATTAACAGAGACTTTACTATGGTGATTCCACTGATTGATTTTGACTTCTACAAAGAAAAAGACTCTGTGTCACCCACTAAAGAAAGGGACTGCAAGGGTACAGCTCAGTCTTTGGTTACTGGTGCCAAGGAGTCTACTGCCCTAAAGGTGCCGTTCATTCCTGAGCCACCGATGGGTCTGTCAACTTCTGAGACTTCTGTCTGTCCTCCTAGAACCATTGACTCTTCTATGATTCAATCCACAGCCCTGCAGTCATCTTTGGCACACCTGTCCTCAACCAATGAACCGCTGCCATGTCTGCCATTTACTCAAGAGCCAGTCCCAAAGACCTGGACATGTTTGTATCCAGCAACCGAGATTGCTCCAGCTTGCATGCCTTCAGCCTCAAGGTTTCCCCTGACCTGCCTGTCTTCAGCTACAGTGACTCATCCTGCAGATGATCCTTCAGCTTTAGAGCCTCCGGTAGTCCATCAAAAGAGCATGTCTTCAGTCCCAGAGTATACTGAGTATTTGCCTTCAGTTCATGAGACGCCTGTATCCTGCATAGCCTCGCTGCCAATATCAGAGGTATACCTGTCTACACCATCAGATTCTGCTGTATTTTCTTCTGCTCCAGCGATTCCTCCTGAATCCCAACCATTTACAGTCGATGAACGTCTAGCCTGCCTTTCTTTTGCTTCAGGAGGAGCACCAGAATGCCTGCCTTTTCCACAAGACGATTCTCCCAACTGCTTCACTTTAGCATCAGAGCCTCCTAAAGATGCAGCATCAGAGTTTGAGACTTTTGCCAGCTCCCGCTTCAGAGTCATCAAGCTGGACCAAGTGGTGAGTCAGAACAACTCACTTGGGTGTGCACAAGGGGTGGTGCAGACCGGCGTATTACCTACAGGACTTGTGCAACAGAATTCCGCCAAGAAGCACCAGTCGGGTGCTAGTAGCCAAAGGAAGGGAATGACTGCTGCAGTTCAAGATGTGTCTGTTATTGCTCCTTCTGCGAGTCTGCCTGAAATACCAAGTACTGCGTCTATCACTCCTATCAGTATGCCAAACATCCCTGCTGTTGTATCCCGCGTGAAACAAAGTGGCTACACGACGGTCACCAGGAGTACTAGCCTTGTACAACCCATTGGACTTTCAGGTCTCCAAGGCGTAGAACATGTGCAGTCAAACCTTAGTCACTTTCAACCACAAGCCTTTTCCCAGATGGATGACAGAAGGAAATCTGAACCTCTACCTCAGCCACCACCTTCTCTAATGGCTGAGCATAAACCTTTCCTGAAGCCAGCATTTTCCTCACCTCCCGCATGTCCACTCTCGGCAGAAAGGCTAACAGAGCTTCTACCATTGCCTAAGGCATGTTGCACCAGCCTGCCTCCCTCCTCAAAGACTTATAAGGGTCCACTCCCAGTGACTGAGCTTCCTGGACCTTCCAACTCTGCTTCTGGTCCTGCAAGTCCTTCATGCCTTTCTTCGAACCATGAGTCTCTTCCTCACCAGAAGCCACCGTTTCCATCAGTACCACCTCCAAAGACAAAGCACTCCTATCATGGAAGTCCATCTGCCTTTGCCCACAGGCCACCATTTCCATCAGTGCCACCTCCAAAGAAAAAGCACTCCCATCATGGAAAGAAGATGTCTCGTGCGGGTGGCGGGCACCCGAAGCCGGCCGTAGGAGGGGGTATACTGTCACGACTCGCTCCCTTCGCTCCCGTTCCCACCATTTGGGGGCATGATTTGGGGTTTATTCCCTACTGGACTTTTCCTCCGAACTTTATGCTACAGTGCTGTGATGATTTGGGAGCGCTAAATCCCTATTTTCCCAGCTACTTCCCTTCCGGATCCATTCCAGGTTTTTGGCAGCCAGCATGCTTCTTTAACCAAATGACTATGCTTCCCAGAATGCCTGGCCCACTGCTCCACCTCCACCCTTGCAACACAAGGTTGGGTGGAGGATAGGTAACAGCTGTGGCGGCAGGTGCAGCAATCAGCACACCCGAGGCGTGTGCTCGTTAAGTAGCTTTAAAAGCCTCAGTCTTACTTCAGTCCAGCGCTGGTCATCGTTTGCAGTGTTCCTGTTTTTGACTAGTCCCTGGTTTCTGGTTCCTTGCCTTTGTACCTACTTCCTTGTTCCTGTTTTCTTGTTTCCTCCGCCCTGAATTTCGGATTCATGCGCTAATTGATTTCTGCTCCCTTGATTTCCCTTTTTGTCTTCCTCTGTTTGCAGGCAGCAATTCTCAGTGCTTTCCCCTTTTAGATGCAGCCCAGTTTGTCTGTGTTCTATATTTCTTTGACTCTGTCCTTTGCTGCTGTTACCCATTTGCCTTAGCCTTCCTCTTAGTTTAGTTTCCTGTCTTTTCCTTGGAGGGGTAGGGAGAAGTTTGCATAGGTTATTTCGTTTTTTCCCTGATCCTTACTTTCTAGAGGATCCATTCCATGTTTTCCACTGCACTTCTGCATTTATTTTCCCTTTGATTATTAGGTGTGGTGTGCGGTAGTAGCTAGCTCCTGTGTGAATGCTTATGTTTTCCTCACTATTTTGTAAACACTATTCCCACTTAGGTATTTAGTTTTCCTTCCATTGCTGTACTAGCCTTTCGGGGTCCCAGTTTCTTCAACAGGATTCGTGGGCTAGCTGACATTCAAGAGGTTTATCTCGTCCTCGTGAGTACAGTTCTTAAATTCCCTTATGTAATACCATTAAGAGTGTTAGTACACAGATCCTGTCATTGCTTGCCCTCCACGTGGGTTTAGCGCTGTCAGTACCTGTAACAGCAATTGGGGGTAAGGCGCTTGCCGACTTTTCTCGCGGTCAGGTGCTTACCCCACATCCCTTTTCATATATTGGTTTTGATGTCACACTCTATTTGCACTCCTGGGTTCTAGCATACCTGAGTCGTAGTTCCTGGGTGCACATTTCCCTTGCCATATTCGCTGCCTTTGTACTCGCCTGACTAATCTTGACACCGGGAGTGTATTCATTTTATAAACCCCATCCTGGGATTGCAAGGGTGGGTGGCTACGGTCCCGGTTTTTGCCGGGACCCGATTTCGAAATCAGGCCTGGCGTGACTCTTACTGCACGTGAATGGGGGCGTGAATGCTTTTCACGCCCCATTTCCTCCTCCTTCCCTTCCCCTTCACTCCCCGGCAATAAGAGGAGTGTGCCTGTGAGCATGCACCCCCAACCCCTGCAACAGGCCAGCAACATAAAAGTAGGACTGCCGTTTTATTTGTGTTTACTTTAGTCCTACTTCTACATCTATGGCTTGTCCCGTTTTTCTTTTTTTTTTTTTATCTGGTCACCCTACAGACCACACTAACTTCTGGAGGAGGGGTGCCATCAGGATTCCTGGATTAATGCTGACCTTGGTAATACTTGTGAGGGTGGCAGCCGGCTGCCATTGGCATCTAGTGGCGGAAACTCAAGGAACGTCCACTTGTGAACATGTTGCTGCATACCCATTGGAGGACATAGGCAGTCCACAATGGTGCAGCCAGGAAATCATGCCAGGGTGTGCCAGCACTGCATGCACCTGAACACAATGCACTGTGATGTGGCCAGAATGGCAGAAAAAGAGGGCAGGTTTTACCCCTGAGGCCACACTGTGCCCTCACATGCCATCACCAAAAAGGCTACTTCCTTTGGGTAGGCATAGGATGGATGCTTGCCAGGCACTTCCATAATATGATGGGTTATTTATAACGCACTTAATACCAAGAGGTTTCTAAGTGCGGACCCGGGGATCGAGCCTGTTTGGCTCTGTGTCATTTTTCTTCCAAGGCGAGCATGTTGCTCCTAAGCTATCCTTCCGAGTAATGGTACTACATGGCCATAATAATACAGCAAAAGCTAGTGCCTGGCAACTGCCTAGCTAATTCCTATGCAAAAGCCAAAACTGATTGCTGCACCAATGTATGCTTTAACCAGGAGTCCAATGCATGGAACATATGTGGGTGTGCGGGGGGACATATACTGTTTATAAATGCAGAGTCTAAAGGCACACTTGGAAAATACATTGTTATTTCGCCAGTCACACATTTCAGCCGCAATTAAGCCATTAGTTAACAGAAAACTGCAGATAAATAAACCTGACCGATGCTATGCAGATCACTGTTTGATGTACTGCTTGATAGAGATCCCTAAAGGAATGCCAGGAGGGTATATCTTTGGCAGAGAGGGCAGGTAATGGGTTGGAATGGCCACCTGGATTAGCATGGTCAGGTGCAGTCAAAGGGTGGGTAAATAGCCGAACACTCACAAACTGTTTGTCCCTCCTCGCATGCCATAGCCCTCCTAAGTGTAATCCAGTGCAATAGTTTCAGGTAAATGGGTTACTCTGAGCCAAAACTAAACATGAAGAAGATAGTTGAACACTCTGGTCATTTACTTAAGACACATATTTTCTTGTAACTGTCTGACTTATCCCTGATTGGACATGGGCAATGTTTACATCTGGTCCTTGCCGGGTAGAGAATTCTGATAGTATGTTGTGCAGCAAATATTTCCTGAGATAACAGAACAAAATACACATTTATTTTGTTATGGACTTGCTTTTTGTTTTACATTTTTAAAGCGCTGACACAGTCCGCGGACATCAGGCGCTGTTACAGGAATTGTTTGTTTTTTAGTTTGCATAATTATTTTTGTCTTAGTTGCGTAGCGCTTAAACACCCAGAGGTTTCTAAGCGCGGACCCAGGGATCGAACCTGTGTTGCTTCGTGTCGTCTTGCTTCCAACGTTGCGGCTGAGCTATAAATAATTATTTGATGAAGGGCCTGCATTGAAATATCACATACATACATTGAAGGATATGTTTGTACAGGGCCCTTCTACTTTTACCCTGTAAAGGCAGTCCCAAAAGATCCAAACAGACCCAGAGTACCTGGAGTTAATCCAACCATGACTCAAAGCATGTATAGGCAACGTGCAAGGCATTACAATCTCGTGGCTCTCGGAGTGTTAATACAAAACAGTTGTTTAAGTACTAAAACTGCATCACCTACGATGTCATAACATCATCACAATTTACCGGTCAAGTGGCACAGCGAGTAGAGCGCTCACTTTGACATCAGTGCAGAGCCTGCGAACGCAGGTACGAATCCCGGCAGCGCCAAACTCAGCGTTTCATCCTTCCGAGGTCGATAAATGAGCACCACACACCGTGGGTAATAATTAAGCAGCGCTCAGATACCTAAGGGTTCGTAGCGCTATATAAATGCCAAATTATTATTATTATTATTATTAAAATGCAGGTCTTCTTGAGTCTAGAGGGTCTCACCAGGCTCTGGGTTCGGGTCATCATTTTCGGAGACCCCAGGTCGATTGGAAGGAAGGGCTGCAGCAGGCTCCGGTTACACAGCAGGCTCTCCGGTCGCTGGAAATCGTCTCCACTGCTTTTTCTTCATCATCCTCTTTGGTTTAAGTTCCAGTGGTCGACATGACTTCAGCTTCCAAATTTCCAGTATTTATCAGGAACTACAGCACAACCTCTGCATTTTCTCCCCGCATTTTACAAGAAAGGGGCGTCTGGTTGTCCAATCAGGAGAGCCAGCCCCCCACTGGGATTTTTCCCAGTTGAAGCAAGGCGTAAGACAAAGGAAGGGGAATTTTTGGATTCCTCCCCCACTTCTTGTGCTTACAGACTGACTAGAGCCTGGGCGGGATGTCCAGGGGACTCCCACCGAAGACAAAACTCACACAAAGAAATTTCCCACCCTGGATGTCAGGGGAAGGAACACAAAATGACAAGGAACACTAAAATGGCAGAAAAAGAAGACAGGGCCCATTTTGGTAAAATGAGCACCCTTAGGTGCCTTTACTGCAGCTGCGATTACAGCCCATGCTAAAGGTACACCAAATTAATAAAAGGTATCACTGCCACCAGCCATTAAAGGTAAGCCTGTCACTGTAACAGAATTGTTACAATGTATCCCCTTTCACATTAAAACTGTATCTCCCCAGCACTCCACTTAAGGTGGGGTGTGCTGGTTTCACCTAACAAAATGTAAAAGGGATCCAAAGATCCTTTCTACCCTTGGGAACTGTAGTTCACTCAAAGTTAGCACAAGAAAGTTAAATGGGGAGCCCCTAGGGCAACCCAGCAACAACAGGCACTTATTGCCAATAAGTTGCTAAACATGATAACTTTAAAAAAGACACTATGGAGAGTCTTAAAAATGACACCCATAAAAAGAGTTAAAGATTAGGTGAGTGTGGAAAAAGGTTCCCACTCACTGAGGTATTCATGAAAAATATCCCTCTAGAAAAGCAAAACGTTCTGGGGTTGAACCAGGAAAGGAAGATTTACCAACTCTGTGGAAATCTAACCTAACAAGGAGAAAAGGGGGGAGTTGTGTCTGGAACGTACTGTGATTTGGAACAGGAGTGGCGGAGATGATGCCAGAAAATGAAGTACAAGGTCAGGGATGCAACTTGAGTGCACCTCGGCGTTGGGTATAATGAGAAGGCCTATTGTTTTATGAAGTCAGATTGGTCCTCACCAGTTAAGTCCGGACTCATCTGAAATGGAGGGGTACACATCACGTGACAGTCTCGATTTATCAATATGCCTTTATACTCGAAGTAACCAATGCCATACCTGCATCTGACAGTGACGGTGTAAAAAGGTCACGTGTTAGGGGAGTGGGTTTCGGGACTATAGGGGGATATTAGTATGTTCTATAGGTGGCAGCCAATGAGGCTAGTGGGATAACATTGTCACTTATATGATCAAATTTGATATTCTCCCACTATATAAGTTGTAACTCCATGGGATGTAACGAGCTCTGTGCCAGTTCAGTTCTACTGGGTTGGCTGATATCTTTTGCATGTAATAGGCCTTGTTTTACTGTGCAAATCGCTGCAGTGATTATTTAGCCGTTAGGATTATTTTTTTTGTACGTTTTTTGAATCATTATTCCGCTAGACTTCAAAGGCACAGGGTCAATTACAGAAGTACAGTATTGGTAAAGTCAGCAGAGGACCACCCAAAATGAGGCCATTTTTTGAACCAGTGGTCTGCAACATTTGGCACTTCAGATTTTTGGGCACTGAAACTCGTAGTAGGCCTAGCTAGCAGAGTCAATGGTGAGGGATTGTGGGAGTCGTAGTCCAAAACATCTGGTGAGCCACAGGTTGAAGAGGACTGCTCCCTGGTGTCTGGGAACACATGGTTCACACCCCTACCTGGTGCAGGACGACTCACACACAGTAGGTTCAAAGGGCTGCGCATCACAGTACAGTACACTCCAGCTGACGCATGGAGAGGAAAGGAGTTCACTTACTGGAGAGGCAGGCAGAAAGTATTTTCAACATTTTCAAATGACCAACTCTACACCCTGAATGTTTTTCTTTCCAGCTGCTTACCCATTCCTAGATGATGACAAGATCGTGGGGGGGCACCCTTGCCCTAAACCTGTCCCCTACCAGGCATCCCTGAATATCGGCTACCACTACTGTGGAGGGTCCTTGATTCACAGCGAGTGGGTCCTGTCTGCTGCCCACTGCTACCAACCGTAAGTTGCCATCAGCATGTTTAACATCGAAAGAATCTGGTACACAAGGGGAGAACTGACCTACCCACCTGGGTTGTTTCGCACACTTCCAATTTTTGTGTGATTATTTAGCTAGAGGTGAGGCTCGTGTAAAGTTTGCCTCCAAGAGCAGTAAATGTTGAACCCAGAAAATGCTCAGGATATATCAATGAATCTATATCCTCGGCTCACCCGTTTGGAGACAGAAGCACCAATCTGGAGCGAGCGAGCAATAATTCTAAAACATCGATAGAATGTCATTTTTAGCAACACAAAAACGTAAGACGTGTGCCTCCTAGAATAATAAGTAGGTTTTAAAAAAGTGTTTTGTTATGTTCATTTTTTTCAAAAAATCATTGCATACAAAATGTGACTTACAGGCACCAACACGCTTCTAATTTCTATTTTCTTAAACCAATTGATCATTGCCATTGTTTAACTGTGATGAACAAATCCTACTTTGGAAACTAACTTGATCACCCAACTGCATCATCCTAGCCACAGCCAATCAGGTTTTGTCTAAGTGCTTTTTACAACATGGACCCGATTTCCTTTATTCAATGGGACTTCCACATTTGAAAACATTTTTGTAAATCGGGCCTCCTGTCTGTAGACCGCTGTATTGCACTCTTTTCTGCCTGATGAAAATATATGACAATTGTCCCAATGTCATAAAATTGGAAATTTCTAGTTGATCAAATATATTATAGCATGTGACAAATTGGAAGAGACAGATGTATCCCTTGTGGTCAGTGCCTGTGACAGCACATCTCTTAGACGTTCGACACACAGCCTGAGAAGGAATGCAGGATAGCCCCTACACAGCTGCCCCAACCCCAGTGCCTGTGACAGCACATCTCTTAGACGTTCGACACACAGCCTGAGAAGGAATGCAGGATAGCCCCTACACAGCTGCCCCAACCCCAGTGCCTGTGACAGCACATCTCTTAGACGTTCGACACACAGCCTGAGAAGGAATGCAGGATAGCCCCTACACAGCTGCCCCAACCCCAGTGCCTGTGACAGCACATCTCTTAGACGTTCGACACACAGCCTCAGAGGGAATGCAGGATAGCCCCTACACAGCTGCCCCAACCCCAGTGCCTGTGACAGCACATCTCTTAGACGTTCGACACACAGCCTGAGAAGGAATGCAGGATAGCCCCTACACAGCTGCCCCAACCCCAGTGCCTGTTACAGCACATCTCTAAGACGTTCGACACACAGCCTCAGAAGGAATGCAGGATAGCCCCTACACAGCTGCCCCAACCCCAGTGCCTGTGACAGCACATCTCTTAGACGTTCGACACACAGCCTCAGAGGGAATGCAGGATAGCCCCTAGCCCCTACACAGCTGCCCCAACCCCAGTGCCTGTGACAGCACATCTCTTAGACGTTCGACACACAGCCTGAGAAGGAATGCAGGATAGCCCCTACACAGCTGCCCCAACCCCAGTGCCTGTGACAGCACATCTCTTAGACGTTCGACACACAGCCTGAGAAGGAATGCAGGATAGCCCCTACACAGCTGCCCCAACCCCAGTGCCTGTTACAGCACATCTCTTTAGATCGAATCCTATACATTTTTTTTGGGGTGGTGGGTTTTCCAACGCCTAAAAACCCATCACGACCGTTTGTCAAAAAAATGTAACGCTCTACTCCACCCTAAATACATTCACTTTAAAGGTTTTCAAGATAAAAGATTCGATATATGGGTATTTCAATATATAGGATTCGATATAAACACTGTACACCATCCCAAACAACATTAGTGCCATTTCTGAGGACAACACCGTCAAGCTTTGGCAAAGTCAATCTATGTTTCGCCGCATTTGCATTCAGTGCTGCCCCAAAAGCCCATATTACGTCATCATATCGGCTCCCAGTATGTCAACTGCAGATGCCATGGTGTGTCTGATGAATGCCCACATGTAATGTGTAGCCTGGCAGGTGCTGCCATCACATGGCGGGTGCAGTAGCAAGTTCCCGGAGCCTGCACAGTCAGGAAGGCCCCTAAGCAAAGATGCTGTCAATCTCCAGAAGTCCCGCCCTCTCCTGCAGGAGCCTCACAATAATGTTACAAGTGCTGCTCTCATTTATTTTCCATTTTGGCTTTGCACATAGAAATACAAATACTACTATTTCTATGAACTATAAGTGTTAAATAGCCCCCCTAAAATGAATTCAAACCTCAAAGAGGCGAGTGAATCCCCTTACGAAACAACTGCAGGCATTATATAATTTAGACGTGGAAATAACTCTGTGTCTAATGGCACCAGAGAGTATGGAGCAATAACAGGATATGGAGGCATGAGGGGGCATGGAGTCATACGAGGGTATGGAGTCATAAGGGGATGTGGAGCCATAAGGGGATATGGATCCATAAGAGGGCATGGAGGCATGAAGGAGCATGGAGCCATACGAGGGTATGGAGGCATGAGGGGGCATGGAGTCATACGAGGGTATGGAGTCATAAGGGGATGTGGAGCCATAAGGGGATATGGATCCATAAGAGGGCATGGAGGCATGAAGGAGCATGGAGCCATACGAGGGTATGGAGGCATGAGGGGGCATGGAGTCATACGAGGGTATGGAGTCATAAGGGGATGTGGAGCCATAAGGGGATATGGATCCATAAGAGGGCATGGAGGCATGAAGGAGCATGGAGCCATACGAGGGTATGGAGGCATGAAGGGGCATGGAGTCATAAGGGGGCATGGAGGCATGAGGGGGCATGGAGTCATACGAGGGTATGGAGTCATAAGGGGATGTGGAGTCATAAGGGGATATGGATCCATAAGAGGGCATGGAGGCATGAAGGAGCATGGAGCCATACGAGGGCATGGAGGCATGAAGGAGCATGGAGCCATACGAGGGTATGGAGGCATGAAGGGGCATGGAGTCATATGGGAACATGGAGTCATAAGGGGGCATGGAGGCATGAGGGGGCATGGAGCCATAAGAGGGTATGGAAGCATGAGGGGGCATGGAGTCATATGGGAACATGGAGTCATAAGGGGGCATGGAGGCATGAAGGGGCATGGAGTCATACGAGGGGATGGAGTCATAAGGGGATGTGGAGCCATAAGGGGATATGGATCCATAAGAGGGCATGAAGGCATGAAGGAGCATGGAGCCATACGAGGGTATGGAGGCATGAAGGGGCATGGAGTCATAAGGGGGCATGGAGGCATGAGGGGGCATGGAGCCATACGAGGGTATGGAGGCAAGAAGGGGCATGGAGTCATATGGGAACATGGAGTCATAAGGGGGCATGGAGGCATGAGGGGGCATGGAGCCATAAGAGGGTATGGAGGCATGAAGGGGCATGGAGTCATAAGGGAGCATGGGGTCATAAGGGGGCTGGAGTCATAAGGGGGCATAGAGGCATGCAGGGACATGAAGCCATAACAGGGTATGGATGCATAAGAGGGCATGGAGTCATAAGAGGGTATGGAGTCATAAGGGTATGTGGAGTCATAAGGGGATATGGATCCATAAGAGGGCATGGAGGCATGAAGGAGCATGGAGCCATACGAGGGTATGGAGGCATGAAGGGGCATGGAGTCATAAGGGGGCATGGAGGCATGAGGGGGCATGGAGCCATAAGAGGGTATGGAGTCATGAAGGGGCATGGAGTCAAAAGGGAGCATGGGGTTATAAGGGGGCATGGAGTCATAAGGGGGCATAGAGGCATGCAGGGACATGAAGCCATAACAGGGTATGGATGCATAAGAGGGCATGGAGTCATAAGGGGATGTGGAGCCATAAGGGGATATGGATCCATAAGAGGGCATGGAGGCATGAAGGAGCATGGAGCCATAACAGGGTATGGATGCATAAGAGGGTATGGAGTCATAAGGGTATGTGGAGTCATAAGGGGATATGGATCCATAAGAGGGCATGGAGGCATGACGGAGCATGGAGCCATACGAGGGTATGGAGGCATGAAGGGGCATGGAGTCATATGGGAACATGGAGTCATAAGGGGGCATGGAGGCATGAGGGGGCATGGAGCCATAAGAGGGTATGGAGGCATGAAGGGGCATGGAGTCATAAGGGAGCATGGGGTCATAAGGGGGCATGGAGTCATAAGGGGGCATAGAGGCATGCGGGGACATGAAGCCATAACAGGGTATGGATGCATAAGAGGGCATGGATGCATAAGAGGGCATGGAGTCATAAGAGGGTATGGAGTCATGAGGGGGCGTGGAGTCATAGGGGGATACGGATCCATAACAGGGTATGGAGTTATAAGGGGGCATGGAGGCATGAGGGGGCCATGGAACCATAAAAGGGTATGGGTGCCTAAGGGGGCATCGAGTCATAAGAGGGTATGAAGTCATAAGGGGGTGTGGAAGCATAAGGGGATATGAACTCATAAGAGGATATGGAGCCATAAGAGGGTATGGCGGCATGAGGGGGCATGGACTCATAAGGGAGCTGTCATGGACAGTGGACATGGAAGACATCTGGGACACTACCCCCAGCCCACAATAGGGGCACTGCATCTGAAGGCTACTTCAGCAACCTCCAAAAGACTGAACCATACTACCTGGTCCATGTCCTGGCGCCTTTGGTGCCAGGCTCATCATCAGTGAATAGCAGCAAACATTGGAGTCAGCATTGCCTAGGAACAACTAACATGGAGGAGTATGATGCCACAGCCCTATCTTGAGTATGTGCAGACTGGTGTTTTGGGTGTGGTTGGCCGCACGGGCTGACTGGTTATAAAAGCCACAGCCCGGCTTGAAAACGTGCTTCGCGTTGCTCTGCTTACCGCAGCGTAACGCTCACCGTGATCACTCCCGGCTTTGTGACCTGTGCTCAGCATTCACGAGCTCCCGAACCGGAACACCAACCTGCAACAAGACAAACAAGCAAACAAGGAGAAGATTAGAGCAAGCGCTTACCTTAAAATTCTCGCGATGGCCCAGATCTTCAGCTGGCTTCATGCGCGCCTCCACAGCCTCCTGGGGCAGCAATCCAGCAACACATGGAACAGGAAACAAAAGGTTAGATACGCCTAAGGACAGCCGCAGCGCTCCGCACACCCGATACTTACCCAGCTGATCACGGCACTGCACCTCCCGTATTCATCCACCACACTGCAGGTTTCGCTCGTGAGTCTTCTGACCGCCAGGCCACCATCCAGCACCTGCAAGAAAGAGAAACCACAAATAAGTCGAAAGGAATACTAAGAACATTATAAAGCATAGAAGAAAAACACATGTAAGAAAGGTCATAAAGACATTAGAGAGCATAGAAGAGAAGTGCATGCAAGAAAGGGCATAAGGACATTAGAGAGCACAGAAGAGAAGCGCATGCAAGAACAGAACACATGCAGAACCGACAGTCACAGTCCAATCGGACAAACTAAAACCGCAAGGCAGGAACCAAGGGTCATTGCCACAGCTGGCCTGGGCAGGACTAAAGATAGAAGGACCAGTGAAGTAACTCGCCCCTTCAACGACTGACCTGTAATAGCGCCAGTGCACAGACAGCAGGATGGAGTGTCCACCAAACATATGCACCAGGTGAGGAGCCGGGGAGAGAGAGTCAAACCCTTGGGAGAAAGACACGAGAGGGTGGAAAGGGCTTATCTGAGCATAGACATTTCCCTAGCCCCTTCCTTGCCCTCATAGGAGCAGACCTCACGCAGATTTGATTACCTGAGGGACCAGATGCGACATCCAGCTGAAGCCACGCCCAGACCCGTTCAGCGCCCCTGCGTAGACCAGGTGAGCATAACAGAATGCAAAGCCTTTACTAAATCCTCTGCCTGGGTGCCATGGAGACATAAGAAACCGATCAACTAGCCCAATTACTATAAGAACTGCGAGCCGAGGTACATGCTGCCCGGCAGGAAATCAACGTCCTTAGGAGAGAGTTAATACTGAACAAGGACCGCACCGATGAGTTAGCCAGACAATTACTCCAGACGCAAGCCGGCCAAGCCCTATTACCTGGTACGGTGCCGTCCGCCGCACTCCATCAGCTACTCCAGTGCAGTTAGTTCTTCCTGGGGCAGTTCCTTTGGCCCCACCAGAGCGCTTTGCCGTGTACCCTAGAAAATACGCAGTGTTCATGAAGCAGTGCCGCCTGCATTTTCTTTGTAGACCAGGAGCATTCCCAAACGGCCAGACGAGGGTCGCGTTCGTGCTATCATATCTGGTGGGCAGTGCCGCAGATTGCTCAGTACCATAGGTTAACCGTGACAACCCCCTGTTGCAGGACTTTGGGGGGTTTCAAAAGAACTGGAGAAGCTGTGCGCCTGGCATACTCAGGGTCAGGCCTTGGACAATGAACACCTGTCCCTCTGGCAGGGCAGTCAGGACTTGCTGACGTACATAGCCACCTTGAATCGCCTAGTTGCCGGTTGGCCATAGGAGAAGAGAACCACGTTATTCAAGCGAGGCTTGTAAGGAGAACTAAAATATGTCCTAGCTCAAGTTGTAAACCCGCCAAGGGACTGCGCTGAGTTCATCGACTTGGCAGTACAGCTGGATCACAGACTGCAGGACCAAAAGACTGACCAGGCTTGATCAGAGGGTTGAGCTGTATATGTGCGTCCCAAGGAGAACCAACCTCGTCCATCTGAGAATTCAAAGAAACCCATGCAGATTGGGGTTGTGCTAAGTCCATTGACGAAGGACGAAAGGGATAAGCGGAGGCAACAACAACTGTGTTTGTACTGTAGAAAACCGGGCCACTTCATTTGGGACTGTCCAGTGAAACCCCCAAGAAAAACAGTTGGAGTAATTGACTAGGATGATGTCGAACGGGACTTAGAAAACTTCCAAGCCCGGCAAGTTTACGGGTCCACTTGCCGAGCTGTGAGAAGCAATTGCAGACCTCACACCAGCTGTGCCTGTGATCCTGCTCAGTCACCAACAGCCGTCTAGAATGCATGCTGTGGAAACATAGGTAGACAGCGGAGCAGTTGGCAACTATATAGACCAGGATCTCGCAAAGAGGATAGGTCTTCCCCTCTGCCAAAAATTAGTAACAGAGAACATCACAACTGTCGACAGTACCCAGATATCCTCAGTTCCTGTGACACACTGCACGCCGGGAGTTACTCTTCTGTGTCAAGATGGCCATCGGGACGACATTGATTTTGACCTTGTCGGCGCTTCTCAATTGCAAGTTATTTTGGGGATACCCTGGTTGGAGGCTCACAATCCTCAAATTGACTGGCGCGCAAAATGTCTGACCTTCTCCAATGACTGTGTTGACTCATGTTACAAGGTGAAAACACCTCCCAGAGAACAGACAAGAACCAAAGAAGTGGTTCTGGGTCTATTGGGTGCTCTACCAAGTGAATACCGAGACTAACAGGATGTCTTCCAAAAAGAACAGGCTAATACTCTACCTCCTCATAGGCCTTACGACTGCCAGATCAACCTCGTGCCCGGTGCTCAGATTCCCTGCAGTCAGATCTATGCACTCACCGAACAGGAAAACCTCAATTTGAAGAAGTATCTGGATCAATACCTGGCAAATGGTTTTATCCGTCCCTCCAAGTCTTCTGCGGACTCTCCCCTCTTCTTCGTGCCTAAGAAGGAGGGGGACTTAAGAACGTGCATTGATTACGGTGATAATGACCGTGTTTTTCTTTGTTTGCCTTTCTCTCTTGAAGTCGATTTGTAAGGACAAGTCTATAAAAGCCCCACCCGGGCTTGGAAACGTGCTTTGCATTGCTCTGTTTAACGAAGCATAACGCTCACCGCGATCACTCCCGGCTGTGCTCAGCATTCTTGAGCTCCCGAACGGGAGTACCAAACTGCAACAAGACAAACAAGGAGAAGATTAGAGCAAGTGCTTACCTTAAAATCCTTGCGACGGCCCCGGATCTTCGGCTGGCTTCCTGTGCGCCTCCACATCCTCCCGGAGCGACAATCCAGCAACACCTGCAACAGGAAACAACAGGTTAGATATGCCTAAGAACAGCCGCAGTGTTCCGCGCACCTGATACTTACCCAGCTAATCACGGCACCGCACCTCCCGTATTCATCCACCGCACTGCAGGATTCGCTTGTGAGTCTTGTGACCGCCAGGCCGCCATACAGCACCTGCAAGAAAGAGAAACCACAAATAAGTCTGATGGCATACAAAAAACATTATAAAGCATTGAAGAAAAATGCATGCAAGAAAGGGCATAAGGACATTAGAGAGCATAGAAGAGAAGATCATGCAAGAAAGGGCATATGGACATTAGAAAGCACAGAAGAGAAGCGCATGCAAGAACAGAACACATGCAGAACAGACAGCCACAGTCCAATCGGACACATAAACTTAAACCGCAAGGCAGGAACCACAGGTCTTTGCTGCAGCTGGCCAGGCACAACTCAAGATACAAGGACCAGTGAAGTAACTGGGCCCTTCAAAGACTGAACCTGCAATAGCACACATGCACAGACAGCAGGACGGAGAGTTCACCAAACATATGCACCAGGTGAGGAGCCAGAGAGAGAGAGTCAAACCTTTGGGAGAAAGACATGAGAGCGTTGCAAGGGCTTATCTGAGAATTGACATTTCCCTAACCCCTTCCTTGCCCCCATAGGAGCAGACTTCACACAGATTTCATTACCTGAGGGACCAGACACAACATCCAGCCGAAACCACTCCCAGACCCGTTCAGCACCCCCGCAGAGACCAGGTTAGTGTAACAGGAGCATGGAGTCCTAAGGGGGCATGGAGTCATAAGGGAGCATGGAGTCATAATAGGCACAGAGTCATAAGGGGGCATGGAACCATAACAGGGTATGAATGCATAAGGGTGCATGGAGTCATAAAATGTTATGGAGTCATACCGGGGCATGGAGCCATAGCAGGATATGGAGGCATCATAAGGGGGCATGGAGTCATAAGAGGGTATGGAGTCATAAGGCGGTGTGGAGTCATAAGGAGATATGAACTCATAAGAGGATTTGGAGCCATAAGAGGGTGTGGGGTCATAAGTGGGTGTGGAGTCATAAGGGGGTGTGGATTCATAAGAGGGTATGGAGTCATAAGAGGGTATGGGGTCATACAGGGATATGGAGTCATACAAGGGTGCGTAGTTATAAGGGGATGTTATGTTAAGGGATATTTATACTGCACGCTATCACTACTATAGTGGTCCCCTGGCGCTCTGGCGGATCTGAAAGAAGGTGGGGTTGGTTAGTAGGACTGAGCGGGATAAGAGCAAGAGAGCGGTGAGGTGCTGTTGGCAGAATCAGTTCGGTTAACACCGTTCACTGAGCTTTATAGTGTGCTTTTCGGTTGGTTGCCATCATGTGCTGTTGTGCGAGGTGATGTGTGGCGTGTTTTGTTGTTGTGGTGTGGTGAAGTGCGTGTGGTTTGTTGTGCTTGGAGGAATGGTTGTGTTTGGTTTGAGTATGAGAGGTGTATGCAGAGGGGTGAGATTTGTAGTAGGGTTGGTTAATGGCATCACTATCTAGATGTGGAGCAGGCTTATCTCCATTATTCTATCTGGATGTGGAGCGTGCTAATCTTCACAGTTATATCCAAAACTGACGCATGCCAATTTCCAAAATTCTATCTAGATGTGACGCATGTTAATCTCCGAAATTCTACCCAGATGCAAGTTATGCTAATCTCCACAAGTCTATCTAGATGTGATGCATGCTAATCTCCGAAATTCCATCTAGATTTGACGCATGCAAATCTTCCCAGTTCTGTCTAGATGTGAGGCAAGATTATCTTCACAGTTCACAGTCCAAAGGACAAGCCAAAAACCATGTGGCAGGGCTACATTTGGACATTAGCCACAGTTAGTAGCCAAACACAAGCTAATCTTCGCATTTCTCTCTAGATGTGAGGGAGGCTAATCTTTACAATCCTGTCGAGGTGTGGTGTAAGCTGACATTCACAATTCTGTCCAGATGCGACACAAGCTAATTGTGGTATCTGGAATGTATGTCTATGACTGTGTGTGCAAGGTAGGCCTCTTAGAATGCTGGGTGGAATGTGGAGTGCTGGAGGCCTGGGGGTTCTCAAGTTGACGGTTGGGGAGTTG
Organism: Ambystoma mexicanum; assembly: GCF_040938575.1. NCBI lineage: Eukaryota > Metazoa > Chordata > Amphibia > Caudata > Ambystomatidae > Ambystoma > Ambystoma mexicanum. The sequence continues at coordinate 32,966,345 of NC_090925.1, read as the reverse complement.
GAGTATGGACAGGGACCAGTGCAGATGCTAAAGACCTTCTCTCCCAACATTTAAGCTGTAACTATGGAACTAAGAAGAATAAAGCATCTTGTCTGTTTATAACTGACCTGGGTCAGCCTGGCTCCTGCTCCTTGTCATTCCTGATCCAAGGCACATCTTGCTGGCGAGCAAGATACATCACTAATCTTTACAATTCTGTCTAGATGTGACACTGATTATCTTCACAATTCTGTCTAGAATTGACACAATGCTAACCTTCACAATTCTGTCTAGATGTGACACAATGCTAATCTTCACAATTCTGTCTAGATGTGACACATTGCTAATCTTCACAATTCTGTCTAGAGCCAGGTTTTGAGTAGTCTCCTGAATTTTAGGTGGTCCTTTGTATTGCGTATGTCTTTCAGGAGGGTGTTCCAAGTTTCTGATGCCAGGTGAGAGAGTTATGGAGTCATATGATGGTATGGACCCATAAGAGGATATTGAGTCATATCAGGGTATGGAGTCATAAGGGGGTTTGGAGTAATAAGGGTGTATGGAGTCATAAGAGGGTATGGACTCACAAGAGGAGATGGATTCATATTTAATTTATTTATTTATTTATTTTATCTTATTGTTTATTTGTATAGCACCTAAACATAGACAAGTGCTTCAAAGTGCTCAAGGAGGGGAGGTGAACAATGGGAGAACACAACAGTCATTCAGATCCCTTGAATTTCTGAATGATACAGGCCTGCACAGGGCATGTTAAGTGCAATTAAAAATATATAACAGTGCAGATAACTCCTTCATGTCTGACAATAGTCCTTAGTTTTTCCAAGTGCCTTACACAACTTGGCTAAAGGTGGGTTGGAGGGGGGCAGGGTAGAACAGACAGGCTGCTACACAACGCTAAGTTGAAGTGGAACAAACAGTTATATAGCGGTGTGACATACATACAGTGGAGGGGTAGGGCGGAAGGGGGAGAGGAGTGTAGGGAAGGTGGACTGCTGGGAATAACTTCGCTCTGGGTAGTTAAGCAGTTGTAAGGTAAAAGGTGTGGGCATTAGGGTGGGGGAGCGGAGAATGGGGCGTTAAAACAGAAAGCGGGGACAATACATCACATACAGGGAGGATAGAAGAAGAGGAGAGTGCTGGCAGAGAGGGTGGGGTAGTGCAGCAAGGGGAGGGGAGGAGGAACAGGAGGCAGGAGGTAGTAGCTGCAGATGGCACAGCCAAATTCAGTTTGGCTGTGCAAGGTGAGGCCCACACAGAGCAGCTGGGCATAGCCAGATTCGATGTTGGCAGGGCAAGGAAAAAGCACACACAGCAGCTGAGGATAGCCAGGAAGGTAGGAGTCCATATAGGGTGGAGTGAGAGGTGAGACAGTTCCAGGTGTAAGGAAGAGAGTAAATGAAGATTTGTGAAGGGAACTAACCTTCAATGATAGTAGCTCGCTACAGTTAGTGTGACCAGAACGTGTGCTATTTTCCTCAGCCTCCATGTGCTCAAGGGAGGGTGTAGGCCAGGTCCCCAGGACAAGCCAGGCAATGGACAGCGTAACAGACAGGGTCTTCATTGCAGGTCTTAGTTCGAACAGGCCGACTCCAGCCTCCCGGTTGCTGGGATTGGCTAAAGTAGGACCAACCCAGGCAATGGGAGGCGGAGCAGGCTCATCAGGTAGCAGTGGAATACAATGGAAAATGGATCAGCCATCATTGCAGTGCCTAGGGATAGATAGGTGGAAAGAATATGCCGGGATTCCGGGAGAAAGCACACGATGGTAGCTCTGCACAGCATTGCAGAGAAAGGGAGATGGGTTGCATTCATGGGGATATGGAGTCATAAGTGGGTATCGAGTCATAAGGGGGTATAGAGTCATAAGAGGGTATGTTGTCATGAGGTGGTATGGTGTGATGAGTGGGAACAGGCCATAAGGGGTATGCAGGCATACGAAGGTTTGGACTCATAAGAGGGTATCAACTCATATGAGGAGATGGAGTCATAAGCGGGTATGGAGTCATGGTCTGGACCAGCCGTTAAGGTAGGGACCTTGAAGGTAATTACGGTACCACAATTTGTGGTACCGTAATTACCGCCTTCCCCTTTCCCTTTGAGCCCTATGGGGCAAAAATGGGAATGGGGAAGGGCCAATGGTAAATGGGGAATTACCGCCCCGCCAACCTTGGAATGGGGTGTTAATTCTCATTTCACCATGGCGGAATCGTTAAGTTAGCGGCATTGGTTAACGCCGGGGTTGGAATGAGGGCCATAATCATGTTATGTCGTCATGCAATTAGATTAAACTTACCTTTTTCATGACTTGAGTTTAAGAAAAAGAGGGTCCAAGGGAAGTGGGATAATTAATTGAGCGGGGTGCTGCCCTATTTTAAGATAGGTCTGTCAACCTTCGTAGAAAGTGAACCTTAATATGACTATCTGTTCACATGTAGCTCTTCATATTTGGAAATTAAAGACATGTAAACACACCAGGGGTAGCCTTTAGATTAGAGTAATATTAGCTGTGCTGTGCTCAATTTACTTTCAATCCTGGTCTTGCAATCCACATATATAAAATGAATTGAACATACACATTCTGTGTGTAGCAGTCATTTATAAATGCAGAAAACGTTCCTTTCACAATCAGGCTTCCCCTGACAATAAAGAGCTTCTGTGTCTCCCAGAATTGGTCTGGCTAGGATCTGGCACACATTTCTGCAAAGTGTTCCTTTCTTTTCAGTGAAATGCAGCATGATGTATGGAATCAAAGGAAAACATTCAGGGTTTGAAAGAGAAATGAATTTGCCACTAAATCCAAAAGTGGAGTCACTGTATAAAGTCAGAAAGGCTCATGAGTGCTCGACTCAAGCTTTGTCCTGTAAAATATCAGTAGATGTCATGATTAAGCAGGGGATACGTGCAGCAGACTGATTTCCATTAGGTAATAATTCAAGGCATACATTAATCCGTATCAGAAGCATTGGGTTGATAATATTTTTTTTTAGCTCTGGTGAGGAACAGAGTCCATTCTTGGAAGTATAACAACTTACACTCCACACCCATGTATCCTTCCGCCTTCTCATTTTATTGCTCACGGCAAGTTACACCCTCCCACCCACGCTCATGTATCCTTCCGCCTGCCCCTCCCACTGGTCACGGCAAGTTACACCCACCCCACCCACGCTCATGAATCCTTCCGCCTGCCCCTCCCACTGGTCACGGCAAGGCCCATCAAGGCAGGAGGGTGTGGGCTGGGGAAGAAAACAGCTGAAGGCGGTGCCCCTTCGATATTTACTTTTCCGTTAGGAATGTGTTGGCCTTCCAAGATAAGTTAGTAGATTGGGGGTGGAGGGGGCACAAGGGTAAGCAGAGCTACCCAGCATGCACACGTCCACACCACCTGCACCAGCAGGTGCTCTGCCAAGTCTCCAGGCTTTCTTTGGGTATTGTTTTATGAATGGAACATATATTTGCAGCTTAATAAATATGACACATTTCCTGTGAAATTAGCACGTCTAGAACAAAAGACCCTCATCTGTGAGTAAATGGGGGTCAGGTAGTCCGTTCCTGGCGGCCTAAGCCTTTAGTATAATTGAGTAATAGTGACATCTGTGATAGGATAAGACACTCTACAAGCAACCTATACTCATCATCACATGGGTCTCAGCTTCTTGGGTCGAGCATCCACTGCACTAACGCTGAGCTGTACATCTGTGATCAGCAAGGTACACACATGTCTGCAGTCATGAGGCTGTCTCACTGGGACTGGACACCTTGCTTGTTATATTATTCACACATACATACACACGTGCAGAGGCCCACAGACACACGCACGCACCGACGCACATGCACACACACATGCAGCCACGCACATGCACGCATACACCGTCATGTGCACACACAAACACATGCAGGCAGACAAACGCGCAGTTGCCTAATTGAATGATCAAGCTTTAGGTGGTGATTCATGGAATAAATGTGCGCCGAAAACGTGGCGCACGCGTGCAAAACACACACATGCGCCCGTTTACCGATTCATGGAACCCTTTGCGCGTGGCTTACCTGAGACCTCCGTCGAATCTGCGTGGGTCCAACATGTCACTGCGACACCACGAACGCCTTGCACGATACGCCCAGTATTTGTATTTGTATTTGTATTTTGTTCATTTGTATAGCGCACAAGGCCCCGAGGGCAACCAGGCGCATTATTTAGTTACAGGCAGGTTACATACATACACAATATTTACCTTAAAATATACAAAATATACATGATACATAAACAGAGGTGTACAGGATACACAGTCTGAGAAAAATATAAGGTCAAGATATAATGCAAAAGCGGCCTCACATGCTGAGATGAAAGTTCTAGACAAGGTCAAGCCTAGTCTAGGGTAGACAGCCAAACTTTAGCCTCACGCTTGAAAGCAGGGAACGAAGGTTCAGCTCTGAGTGGGTTGGGTAGAGTGTTCCACAGCTTAGCCGCGAGGACTGGGAAACTACGACCACCAGATTTTTGGAGGTTGAAGCGTGGGATAACAAGGCAATTAGCGTGTGTGCTTCTGAGGGGTCTCGCAGCTGAATGAATTTTGAACCCGTTGGAAAGGTAGCTGGGGGCTTGGTTCGCGATACTTTTGTGTGTGAGTGTCAGAGCTTTAAAGGAGATTCTTTCGGTAACTGAAAGCCAACGGAGGTTACGTCTGTGTTCTCAGATGTGTGAAGTTCTAGGGAAGTCCTACGGATGCTCTAATAGCATTATTTTGGATAATTTGGAGTTTTCTGATATTGCATTGGTTGGTACCTAAATAGAGGGCATTGCGGTAGTCAATTTTGGATAGGACCAAGGTCCTGGCTAGGGTAGTACTGTTGGCTGGTGACAGAAAGGGGTGGCAGGCTGTGATGAGCTTGCATGTGTAAAATGCAGGTGAGGAGACTGCATTGGTTTGTCTAGTTGAGGAGAGGGTGGAATCAAGGTACATACCTAGTGTCTTAGTGTCCTTGGCCACTTTGATGGAGTTACCATCGATGGAGAGGACTTGAATGAGGGGTCAAGTTTACTGAGTTTATGGGGTGAACCTAGGATGAGGAGCTCCGTTTTCTCGTCGTTTAAGCACAATTCATGCTGCGCCATCCAGGCCTGGATGACTTGAAAAATGGCGTTGATAGCTAGGGAGTCAGTTTTGTAATCGCCTGTAATGGGAATAAGAATTTGGGTGTCGTCAGCGTAGTTAGTCTACCTGACGCCCATGCGGTCCAGTATGTCAAATAGGGGTTTTGTGAAGACATTGTAAAGTGTCGGGGCACATATGATCCTTGGGGGACTCCACATGTGACAGGGGAAGGTTCTGCAGTGGCGGTAGGAGAGAAGACCCTCATGGATCTGTTGTCCAAGAAGGAGGTAATCCAGGCTGTAGCTTTCTCAGAGAAGTTGGCTGCAGTTTTGAGGTGATGACAGAGGATTTGATGGTTGACTAGGTCGAATGCTGCGGAAAGGTCTAATAAGAGTAAGAGCGCCAATTTTCCCTTGTCTTTTAAGTCTTCTATTCGCGTTTTTATGTCTAGCAGCGCAGTTTCAAGCTCGATTGCCTTAGACCCAGGAGGTTGTTAGTTTCGAGATAATCTTGGATCTGCAGGTATGCCGCTCGATCAAGAATTTTTACGAGGAATGGCACAGTGGTGATTGGCCTATAGTTAGTGGGAATGTTAGCGTCCAGGGTTGTTTTTTTCTGAAGAGGAATGACCCAGGCGTCCTTGAGGTTGTCGGGGACAATCCCCGTTCTGAAGGAGGAGTTTATGAGTGTGGTGATGAAAGGCGCCAGGTTGTGTGAGGCCTCCTTGATAATAGTGTCAGGGCAGGAGTCTCCCTGACAATTAGATGGCTTAAGGCTGTTGATGATGTGTTCAACCTCAAAGGTGAAGAGAGGTGAGAAGCAGAATGGTTGCAAGGATGCAGTGTTAGGTTTGTGGTTACAAAATTTCCAGGTCCAATTGGCCCCTTATGTTCAGCTTTTGCGCAATTCCTTGGCAAGCCAGTGGTTGATATTTTTAGTATTGTTCTCTAAGTTTGCTGGGCAGCTCTTGTTGGTTTTTGGCTTGAAGCTGATCAAGCTGTAAATTCAATATAGTTCTGTTGTCTTTAAATAAAAAAAGACAGAAACCAAATAGTTTGCGCCCTCAGCTCAGTTTATTTTTCACTTAAAGTTCCAATTCGTGTGCCCTCTACACGTGTTTCACTGTCTTAGGTTTCAGACAGATCTTCAGGAGGGAATAACTAAGAAATGAATTCCATATTTGTTCGTTATACAATTGTTTCTCAAAATTGGATCTAAAGAATAAAGAAAAAAACATATTTTCAGCATAATGTCCTTCTGTATGAGTTGCAGACACTAATGTAAAGCTAATATACTAACTCACAATTTTCTCTCAATCTTGTTCATTTGATTTGAACATCTTAATTTCTATGCAGTAGTTCCAATTTGAAAATTGCACACTCTGGGCTAGGAAAAGATGGACACTTCAATTAGCTAATGTTGTGTGGCTTGCCCCTAATCAATCAATGCCTAATATCTAATCAGATCCTGAGCTTACCTTGATTTTTGGTAGATATTTTCAAACTCTGCTCTTCAGCGTTCTTCTTATGGCCTGATAACCTGATGTGTCTGTTGGTTTTCCTGCCGTTCTTATATATGGTCGGTGTAGCGGTCATGTGATAGCTTCTATCACCTGACCACTCCTCCTTTTCTGAGAATGAGATTAATTAATGCAGCACTTTCTAACTTTGTTTCGTTTTCACTCACGCTAGCAAACGCGTGACCATAATGGATCCTATAGCTAATTTCAATTCACGTGATATGCTGCGTTGCGTGATCACGTTTAGGCGCCATTTTGGTTTGGGAAAGGTGCTCTATTTTACTTGCTATTTTCGTTCCTAGCCATGACTGCTACATAAAAAAATGTTGACGCTAATGACATAGTATCCTTTTACTAATAAGGACATTTTTAGTAGTGTATTACTACTTCTTTTACTTACCTGTAATTCAGATGATTTTTACGAATTATATATTAAGTGTTTACAACCCTTGGAATATACAGATTTGTGGTTAACCTGAGGAGCAAGCTGTGATATAAATGAGTGCAGGCTATTTTTTTTCCATTAATTTTGGTTTGGAGCATGGTCATTTTACCCAGGAGAGCCTCTTGGATGTTAGAGCACCAGGTGCTGTCTTTGGAGCAGGTGTCTGGAGGAGAGGCGGGGGATTCCAATTCCTTTAGGATTTTGAAGAGCTCCTTGGTATTAGATTGGGCAAGTTCAATACGTTTATTATATGTCTCTTTTTTAGCAGACAGTATGGCTTCTTTATAGTTTTGCGGCGCTAATGCCATGCTTGCTTTATTAGATTCAGTCGGGTGGCTTCTCCAACGAGTTTCCTTGGCGTCGCAATTGAGGTCAACAATCCAATCTAGGATTCTGCCCTTAGAGTGAGTAGGTGCAGTAACACGTTGCGTGAAGTCTAGATTGAGTAGTAAACTATTGACATCATGGGCAGGTGCGTCATTAGGGTCGAGGAGGCCTAAATTGAAATCACCTAATACGATGATTTTGAGAAGTGGTCTTGGTGTTTTCGGACAGTGTATGCGCGAGATCCTCAGTGAAGGTGGATATGGGGCCGGGGGGGTGTCAAGGGCATGGGCAGTGAGAGACCTAGAATTGATCAGAGCTGCTTTGATACTTGTTGAGGGTTGTGTAATGGGCGGTAAGGTATATGAATCAGGGGTAGGGTCAAGCGAGGGTGAGTCCAAGGAGGGGGTGGGAGCAGCTGTAAGCTTGATGTCAGAAGGTTTGGTATACTGGGTGCTGACGGAGAGATGGTAGGCGATGTGTGACAGTCTGGATCCTAGTCTAAGGTTTCTCAATGATGTAGGGAACGGTTGGTTGGGTGTGGGTATCCTGGTGAAGTTTTGTAGCCAGAGCGCTGGATTGTTAAGGTAGGGATTAGCCAGTAGGGCATCCATAGTTAAGCAAAAAGGGAGTTGTTGATGAGCGTAATCACGGGTACTGCTGATGCATTGTACGTGCTCAGGATGGTCCGTGTTAGGTGTTTGTTGTGATGCACAGAAGGATGACAGGAAGATGTGATTGTGGTTCTGTGATGGTGCAGCTGTGAGGGAGTTTGGGCAAGATAATGCTGAGTCTAGATGTGCTGTGAAATTGATTAACGGGCAAAATGCAAGTTGAAGGGAGGTGTATACTACACTATGGTGATGCATAGTAGCGGGAGAGTAAGAAGCGGGTTATCAGTTACTCAATATGCGCGCACATGGTAGATAAACAATGCAGTGGTCAACATAGCAATTATGGGCAATCAGTCAATACTGGCAAGTAGCCGCGCGGTGAAATTAGGGGTTCACAGGTAATGCAGAGCAAATAACCAAGCCCGCAATACAGAATAGAGTTCACAGGGTAGTGTCACAGTCCAAAAGTAATACAATGCAGCACGAGGTTCACAAGGTGGTGCAAGGAAAAAGACCAACCAAACAATGCAAAATATAGTCCACAAGGTAGTGTCACAGGCCAAAAGCAATACAATGCAGCACGAGGTTCACAAGGTGGTGCAAGGCAAAAGACCAACCAAACAATGCAAAAAAGAGTTCCGAAGGTAGTGTCACAGGCCAAAAGCAATACAATGCAGTACGAGGTTCACAAGGTGGTGCAAGGCAAAAGACCAGCCAAACAATGCAAAATATAGTCCACAAGGTAGTGTCACAGGCCTAAAGCAATACAATGCAGTACGAGGTTCACAAGGTGGTGCAAGGCAAAAGACCAGCCAAACAATGCAAAATATAGTCCACAAGGTAGTGTCACAGGCCAAAAGCAATACAATGCAGTACGAGGTTCACAAGGTGGTGCAAGGCAAAAGACCAACCAAACAATGCCAAAAAGAGTTCCGAAGGTAGTGTCACAGGCCAAGAGCAATACAATGCAGTACGAGGTTCACAAGGTGGTACAAGGCAAAAGACCAACCAAACAATGCAAAATATCTTCCACAAGGTAGTGTCACAGGCCAAAAGCAATACAATGCAGCACGAGGTTCACAAAGTTGGTGCTAAAATGCAATGGGGTAACTCCTAAGCTTGAAATAACACAGCTAGGTAAGGTATAATGGGTAGCATCTAGATTCAATATTAAACAAATTGGCTAAAATGCAATGGGGTGACTCATAAGTTTGAAATAACACAGCTAGGTAAGGTATAATGGGTAGCATCTAGATTCGAGAATACACAAGTTGGCTAATGCATGTGGCATCTAACTGGATAGAATGCATGTGGCAGTTAAGTCGGGCAGAAGTAAGTATAATCAATCAGAGTGGGCAGTGTTTAGGCTAAGTACAAGGCACAACTAAGGCAGGCCGTGCAGGCTAGATGAGATGCAAGTTACAGTTAAATCAGGCAAAACATAACTGAATCAGGCAGTAAAAGAAGATATGAGCAATCAGATTGGGCAGTGTTATGGCTAAATGCAAAACACCTGAGGCAGGCAAAACACAGCTGAAGCAGGCCTTGCTGGCCTAGATGCATGTTACAGCTAGATCAGGCAGATCATTGGTAGAGAAGCTGTCAAATAGATTACTAGTGATGAGAGCAGGCACCGGATAATAGTGAACAGTTCTTTCGTGTGCAATGCCAGATCACTGCAGTAGTAAAAATGGGAAGGATGCTGAGGGGGGGTTGAAATCTCGCTCAGTGTCATTTTCGTGGAAAGCTGTAAATATGCTCATAGGGACAATCATAGGTTCAGGATATTAGGAGAGTGCGGCAACGCAAGTTGGTCATTCCGTCGTCAGGCATTGTGAATTAACGGTGCCCTGAAGAGCGGTATATTGGTGTTGATTAATGGTAGTGCGATATGAAGCCAGAATGCAGGACGAAATATGGCAGGCAAGGAGCTGAATACGGCGGCAGTGAATTACGAACATAGAAGGGATACAGTATGTTATCGGGGAACAACATATGCTTACTGCGAGGAGGGTGCGTGTTATAATGGCACGAGATAGAGGACCGGCCGACAGAGTTTTGTGGCGCTGGTGTCTGCAAGGTCTGGGCAGGTACGGGACAGGTTCAGGTCCTTGTTTCCGTGGTCCTTAGATCAGTGGGCCGGCTTACGCCTCACTTGCGTATGATTGGGCAATATATGTGTGTCCTCAGCCAATCGGTGGCAGAAGCCTCGGTTGAGGTGGAATAGGCAAGGAAGGCTCAGGTCAGCAGAGCGAGGCCGGCTATCTTGAAGCAGGTCCGGGCCTCGTGTGTACCAATGGATTCCTTGGTACTTGTCTGCTGGTGGTCATGCAAAGTTAACGGCAAATGGCACAGGATATTTTCGGCTGCACGGCAATATCAGCAGTGCAAATTAGGCACGGTTCACTTGTAGCGGAGTGTGGAATGTATGCTCAGAGAAAATATGCATTTTTTAGCAGTTCCCCTTGGCTTACCTCAGATAGTGAAGCATCTGAGAGGTAGGGGTCACTGCTCCAGCATTGATAGTAGCTCCTGCTCCTCTGGAGATGCAACGCTGACTGTGGGAGGGTGAGGGCAGGTACGGTACAGGTTCAGGTCCTTGTTTCCGTGGTCCTTAGATCAGTGGGCCGGCAGTGAAGGCGCACACTGTCCAGCGCACACACCTAAAAAGGGGGCGGAACACGTGGAATGGGGAACAACAAGCGAAACTGTGGGCATCAGGGGGGAAGTACCTCAGTCAAATCCTCGCAATGCTCACACGTGCGCTAACAACACATAATCATGGAATCGACCAGGGCTCACCGGTGCGAGGCAAAAGACGCGCAACCCCAGAAACACGTACACCACGTGAAAGCTGGCGTAAACGCCTTCGCATACCAAAACCAATGCATAAAAGTGCGTGCGAAACAAAAAATGCGCATTTACATCTACGATGAATGTACCATTCCTCACAGCAGTGATCGTAGGACACTGGAGGAGGAGGAGGATAGCCAGGCACACATTTTTTTACCCAGCACCAGCCGTTCTGGGATGCCTGATGACCAGGTCTATGGCAGGTATAGGTTTCCACCTCATATCATCCTAGACCTGGTCACTGAGTGGGAGGATGACCTCACATCACCCACCCTGAGCTCCTAAGCACTGCGCCCCTTGGAAAAGGTGCTCAATGTCCTGCATTTGTTGTCCACTGGGTCATTTCAGCGGACAACTGCCATAGTTGGGGGCTTCTCACAGCCGACGCAGTTACGCTGCCTACACCAGGTGTTGGCAATAATGACTGCACGCCCCTCAGTCCACAGGCACATATACATGCCCAGAACACCCGCAGAAAGGCAGGCCGTGGCCCAGGACTTTTGCAGGGTGGCACACTTCCCCAAAGTGCTTGGTGCCATAGATTGCACCCATGTGGCCCTACGTCTACCTAGGGCCACTGAGCACATCTACAAAAACCGCAAGTACTGGCATTCCATCATTGTACAGGTAGTATGTGATGCCAAGGGAGTCATCACCTCAGTATATGCCAACTATCCAGGGTCCACCCACGACAGTTTCATTTACAGAATGTCAACCCTAAACCGGGACCTGGAAGCTGGGCAGCATGGTGACACCTAGCTCCTGGGTGAGTACAAATGCCTGTGCACATGCATGCATGTCACACACTGGCAAATAGACAAAGCCAACTAATGACAACCATTCTCATCTCCCCAGGAGACAGTGCCTACCCTCTGGCACCTACATGATGACGCCAATCCAGAACCCCACCACACCTCCCCAGGTAAGATACAGCGCAGCCCATATTGCAACCAGGGCCATAGCAGAGCGCACAATCGGAGTGCTAAAGTCACGCTTCCGCTCCCTTGGCCACTCCGGTGGACAGATACAATATGCAACACCAGTAGTGTGCAGGATCATTGTGGCAGCATTTTTCCTGCACAACATTGCAACACGGCGGGGCGTACCGGTGGACATGGTGGTGCCCCCACATCCCCAACCACATGCACGCCCGCTGCGCATGGGAGGGGGAAGGGCACGTGGCGAGGCAGACCGTACCCAGCCTATGGCGCAATTTTTCACCTAAAATCCCACCCTTGCGGAGTGCACACAGGCCTGGCACATTCCAGGTCACAATCGATGATGACAAAGGGACAATCAACTGTCCCAACCCTGCCGCCCTGAGAATGTGTCCTTGGAAGTGCGACACTTTGTGCATCCTTAGCTACTTAAATCAACCCAATCCCGTGTGAACAAAAGGAAAACATTGAAGATGCAGTATGCCACTCCCCCCATGGAAAACAGCACATCCTAATACTCGTATGTCACCTAAACCCTCCTAAACCCCATGTCATCCATCCAACACACCACGCCATGACATGCAATGTAAAAAGTCCAAAGTAAATGGACAACACATGACACAACTGTCACAAAGTGCACATTGCCAAATGGAAATAGGTCAGAAACAATTCCCTCTGACACATCAACATGACACCGTACACAGGAACATCCATTTACCAGCATAACATATCATAAACACAGGACACAACAGTGACAATGTCAGACAGTGCCCAATCACAATAGCACAAGTGCCGCAATGTGACAAAGCCACCACATGGGCCCCTTCCACCTTGAGTGTGTCTCTGCTAGCTAAAGCAGCTAAAGGGGGCAGGGTAACACATACAGCATGAAGGGTATCAATGATGGAGACAGGCAAGGTAATACATGAAGATGTAACATACAAAATACACATTTACCAATATCCAAAGAAAAATGCATGCTAAGCATGCACTGCACAAACAATCATGAATCCCCACATGGGGTGTATACACAGGTTGGACTTCAGACTGGCCACAGAAATGACGGCAGCCCAATGCCTCTGTGTAAGTCACTGTCACATGCTGCCCTCCTTGCAAGCCCATGGAAAGGGGAAGCAGGAGTGGCATATGTGTCTGGACCCCAAGCCACAAACACAAACACGAGACGAGCCTGTATGGGCCCAGACGGAGCACACAGTGGATGCCTTCGGATGCCACACAGAGTGCACAATAGACAAATAATAAAGTAAGAAAAAAATTCAATAATGGCCATGGTGGACCGGGGGAGGGGGAATGCACCCAGGAGGGAAGAGGTGCGTGGATGTTGAGAATAAAAAAAGAAAAACCCGTAGCCTACAGCGGGAGTGCTGTCATCACCCTCTGGTGTAACATTAGAAGGTGTGCGTGGTAAAGGAGGCTGACCATGTATAGCCCTGGTCTGCTCCTCAATGGTAGTGACAATGCGGGCCTGAAAGTTCTGATTCTGCATAATGATGTTCCGGAGGTCCCCATGCAGCATCTCACGTCATGCACAGAGTTCTTCCTGCAAGTCCTCACATGGTGCACAGAGTTCTGCCTGCAAGACCTCACGGGTTGTACAGAGTTCAGCAGAGATGTTGTATTTCAGCTGCTCCATCTGCTGTTCCACCCACCTACTGTGGGCCAACTCAAGTGCAGCCGGAGTAGATCTGAGGGAGGTGTTCTCTTGTCTCAGGGCATCCATGTGGGCCTCTGCAGATATGGCTGTGCGCAGAACCCCCAGTTCAGCTTGTTGGTCCCTGTTGCTGGCCAACATGTCCAGCATGTGCGAGCGGCATGTGGACTGCAATGCCTGCTGCTGGAGCTCCATCTGCCTTTCGGGAGTGGGGGGTGGAATTGGCCACCCTTTCCATGCCCTGAGCCAACATCTCACATGATGCCCCCTGTTGCTGTGCAATGGCATACATGGAATTCTCCCACACAGTATTTCTGGGTGGCACATGGCCACTGTGTTGCCGGATCCCATACCTGCCGGGCCCAAGGGCATTCCTCCCTTGTTCAGCTGCCCCAGGAACAGGAGCAAATAGTGTGGAGTGTGACCCTGCACCTGTAACCACCACAGATGGACGTACCAACACTTACTGGCCCCGTGAGGGGTCTACCCCTCTGTAGGTGTGTCAGACAGAACAGCATCCACAGCAGAATCACGTACCTGCGACAGCAATGAGGGTTCAATGTCCGATTCCGCACGAGAGGCATAGGCTTCCTCAGAGGTGTACTCAGAGACACCCCTGGCCAGGATGGATTTTAATGGGCTACCACACCACAGCCTCCACTGGTGCCTGCTTGGGGCTCTGAATACATCACCCCCTCCACCATCTGCATCAGGTGCCTCACCACCTGAAAAAAATCAAAAGAAGACATGAACACATATGTTAACAACATAGCCCACACACATAGGTATCACAATGTTGACAGCCAACACATGAACCAGCCATGTCACACATGGCACAAACTCATGCATGCACGCAGTGTCAATGAAATCGGAGGGGAGCCTGAAAGCAGACATACATGTGTGTCAAAGGGCAAAATGACACATGTACTGCATGGTGCATAGCACCTGCATCACACACAAACTTGTGACTGGCATAGTCCTTCCACAAACATGACTGATGGCAAGACACAGATGGCACGTAGCCATAGCATAGCCATGCCTGAACTGTCAACCAGCCCCAGGTGGAAGTTCAATACTACTGTCCATGATCCATGTACAATGCATGTCAGCTGAGATAACATGGGATTCACTGTTATAAAACACACGTGTCACAGGGTGCAACAACGCTAGGGTGTTGTAATACAGTGAAGGCAGGCACACAGATTCAACAATGCTAGGTCACATTGACATCATGCAGTTGAATAGGCATGTTGATGGGGAGAACAGGGTTCAGAAGTATGTGGGTTCAGTACATGTGAATGGCTTCAACCGTCAATCAAAACACAGAACCATTCATGTCAATGTCGTGGCATGATGGCAGTGCAAGGGCAAGTGCAGTCATCATGTGTAAAGTGTTGTTAGTGGGTTGTAGGGATACAGTAAACCCCACTCCCAAGGGCGGGGCATGGCTGGGAGGAGGTGCATGGGTCAAAATGGTTGTGCAGAGGCCTGTGTTGTAGCACACAGTGTGGGCAGGTGTAAAGTGCATTCTCTCAGTCATCTGGGACTACAGCACAGGAGAGGACAGAAAGCACAAAACATGAGGAAGCATCCCAGACCAGGAGAAGCTACAACAGCAGTTGCATAGAAGCAGGCAGGCTGTACCAGAGGGAGGCTGCAGCTCAAAACAGACGAGAACCCCAAACTAATGGCCATGAGGAGCAACTCACCCTGAGTGAGCAGGAAAGGGATAATCAAATACCATGAGAAGGAAGCAAATACTGGGGAGGGAGTTGAATGTATTGCTTACCCAGTACCCACAGGGACTTGCTGTGAATGCACAGGGTTCAGTAATGCAATCTAATAGCCACTGTGCGCCTGTACCATCATCACAGTTCTAGTGAGATACTATGCACCAAGGCCAAAGGATGTACCACACAGTCCAGGTCTGGAAGAGTTGCAGAGAGAAGACTCTAAATTCCCAGAAATGTGGGTGAAGCCCGTTGCAGTAGTCCACCATAGGAATCACCAGTCCCCTGCAGACAGTGAGGTGCTGGGGGATGGAGAGGTAAGGAAGAATGCCTCTGAGGAGGATCAGCTTGCAGGGTGACCTCACAGAGACGTCAGTCATGTGACGACAGAAGGTGAGTGTTGAGTGGAAGATCATCACAGGCTATCTGCGACCACAGTTTGGAGCAAGAATAGTGCCAAGAGAGGCTGGATAGAGATTGTCATGGAAGGAGGGAGCAGCTGTGGTGATGAGGTTTGCCTCTGTGTGCAACCCATGACTTGTATGCAGTCTGCATGGCGACAAGCGCGTATCAGTCCAACATCATATGGGTCATACATGGCAGTCATGTCAATTTAACCTGAACTGGCAGACAATCATAACAAATTACCCAAGCAACATACACATGGCCTGGACACACATGCATCACCACTCACTGGACACTGTCTCATAAATTGGCAGGTCTCCCATGCCTTGGACCTGTTCCACTGCGATGAAATCACCAGCGATCTCGCAATGTCCAGTGAGATCATCGTCCTCTGGTGGTGTCCCACTGCCAGTCACCAGAGTAGAGGTGAACTTTGCTGCCAGCTTGTTTTTCTCTCAGCAGTGGAGGTCATTCTAACGCTTAACGACATCAGCAGCTGTGCGCCTCTCATGTGCCAAGGCACTGATACGGTCCACTAGGCACTGCCAGTGGGCAATATGCTGAGCAGGCGTATGTGTGCTATGTGGGATGTTTTTACCCATGCATCCAAGCCCTACCATAAAACTGGGCAGTACTGGCATGGAAAACATCATGATGGCCAGAACTCCCCAGAGAGTGCAGAGGGAAAACATGAAGAACAGGCTGCCACCCATTTTTGCCTATGTTGTGAGCACAGGAGGGCCCTGCCTAAAACCACCATTGGGCTACACACACAGTAGCCTGAAACCATTGGGAATGGCAATGCTGATTGCCAAAAAGCAATTCAGAACTGGGGGGAATTCATTTTCTTAATCCCAAAAATGGATGCATTACCAGTACTCACCACTATCAGAAAGCCGGCGTTTTAAAACCACCAGACCTTTGTGTAAAACTGAACAAATGAAACAAAACCAGACCAATGAAAGACTTGCTAAGAGGTGGATACAATGTAAAACTATATTCTGAAATGACTTGAAGGAAGTAATTATTTGATGTATAGGTAAAAATTGTCAGTTTGATTTGAATGTAGAAAACTGGGAACAAAAAGTGACATTTAGCTGAAACCTGGCTTAATGAAACTGAATTCTGCCTGACAACTACCCCCGACAGGAGTTGAAACTGGATCAACAGCCACTCTTCCCAGGCCTAGCTGCATCCTGCGGCCCTTTGCCAAAAGGAGTTCACCTCTCTGATTAGATTAGGGGTGAAGCACTTGGGAACTGGAAGGGATAGAACAATGCAACTTCCTTGACTCAGGCAAATGTTATATTGGGGGCGTCATAAAATAGCTTCCTCTTGGGAGAAACTGGGGGGCAGCTGTGCCTCTGTGAACAAGCTGGCTTGGGGGAAGTGGATAAACCAGTTATTCCACCCTGTGATGTGGGAAGCCACACCCCTTTTTGACCAGAGCATAATTTTAAAAAGATAGATAACTCATAGTGCGGACTTGTCAGAATTATATAAGTAATATCATTATTTTTGTGATTTTTCTGTGAACATTTTAAGAGGTGTTAGGACCCTGTGGTGTATTCTGGGGGGTTGCTAGCGGAAAATAGGGTCTCACTCCAAATGTATGCATGTTAAAAATCTGACACTTTATCATCTGTAACCCATATCCCTGGTGCACATTTGTGTAAAATCTGGAAAGGTTTAGAGGTTGTTATCTGGATGAAAAGGGGAGAATTCTGTCATCAGTGGACACGACATCGTACAAAGACAGGGATCGGATGGTTTGGTGCTACAGAAAATATGTTAACTGGACCTATAATATTAGAAAAATGGTACATAGATAAATATGTATTTGGGTCAGAAATAGATTTGTGTGCAATCTGACAAGGGGAGGTTCCTCTGACCATAAAACCTACAGCATCACTCTGACTCACATTTCCTTCCCCCAATCAAGGGAGAGAGGAGGAATTGGCCAATGATAAGTGAGAGGGGCAGGTTTAGTTATGACCAGGCACACACCCATTTTCAAAACACATAAAAAGAGACTGCTGGGACAGGTAGAGACATTCAATTCCATTAGCTGCGGAGCATGCTGGCCGACGACTTCACATCCAGAGATCCAGACTTCAAATCCATCAATCTCCAGAACCTGTAGCAGAAATTAACTCCAGAATTTGTAGCAGAGAGGCCTGAATCCACCAGCTGAATCCTCTTCGGCAGGCCTCAAAACTAACCAAACTATTCAACAGCCGGGCGAGCTGTTTGAAGTTTTGCCGAGAATTTTTGCAAGAACCTGTAGCAGTACCCAGAAAGCAGTGTTACATCCAGAATCCAGAGAGGCTAGACCAGCAGAGCAGAGCTGACCCAGATCGCTGTGAGCAGAACCGGTGCCTGATTGCCCCGCCGAGCAGACAGAACCGCAGCCGGACGTGTTGACCAGATCCGTGACGAGGCCTAGTTCAAATTTATATTGTGAGTACCTAGCAGAACTGTGCAGAACCAATCTCTTAGTTAAAATAATCTAATCCAAACTATTTTAACCTAAGTAGAACTGCCTCCTAGAAATCGTGTCATCTGTCATTTTTAAAGCTGCACAACTGTCACCTGTCAATTCTGCAGCTGCAAGCTGTCACCTGTCATTTTGAGTTTTACTTTAAATCCGAAAAACTACCTTTATTAAATCGTCCGTATCTCTGGAACCGTTTGGGCTAGGAACGAGATTTCCTCTGAAAGTTTAGAATCTAAGTTTTCCAACAAGCCTACTCCTGATACTTTTGCCGCAATCACGATTCACGCACTCGCGAAATTTACCACGATTTGCGATTTTGGCTCAATTTCTCCACTTGTCAAAATTGCAGCTCCATTCTTTCTTTTGTTAAAATCCATTTGCAACTTGGTAATAACTCATAGAGCATTGTTAAAGTGAGCCTGAACTAATATAAAGTAGCCATCACCTACCCTGAACCTCTAGAGGGAATTAAAAGCAATTTTAGCACCTTTTCACTTCCTTGCAAACCACATTAAAGTAATTTGCCTGTGTTTCAAACTCCTACCTGTTTCCTTGCTGGGGGGGAACTGAATTTTGTATTGTATTTGATTGCATTCCTGAGAACTGTGTGCTCCTCTTTCCATCTCCTTCCATTTCTTACATTGCATAGGGGAGGGGGGTGAATTGCCAGAGAAAAAGTGATTATCTTATCTTTTGCTAAAATCATATCAAGTATTTCGGTACTGCATTGTATTCCTCATTGCATTTCCTTGAAACCATAAAGCATTTTCAGCTACCATCATCCTCTATACTACTCCTAAGTAATCAAGTGTACCACTGTAACATTACCCATTGTGGATCCACATCATATGTCTCAGTGTACTATCAGATATTAATATATTATAAAAGTGTGATAGATATATATTTTTGAATTGTCCAAATAAACCTTTTAATTTGCAAAACAAACCTACTTCTTGGCTCAGTGGGGTCAGGGGGATTCTAAGAGGGGGGTGTTATACAAGGGTTGTCATCCAGAGTACTGAACTGAATATAAAAATACATCAATAAGGGTTTTCCTCAGCATCCCAGACTAGGCATTGACTTAGCTGTAGTGTTGTTTGAATATCGCTTACAGCTCCCTGCCTGCACCAGCATGTCACGGCCGTGATCCAACACGTAGTCCACAAGTCCAGTTCCTCATTACAGAAATTCCTCTTCCCTGATGTGTGGGACTCCTGAGCCGTGTCTGGGGTACCAGCCTGTACCGCTGGAGCATGCTACTGCCTCTTGCAAGGGGGTGCGGACCCCGAACTGCTGCACCAGATCCAGGTGTGCTGGTGCCAGGAACTAGCACCACATGTGGCTTGGCCATCCGGACACGGAAATCGGCCATTGAGTCACCCAGTGCATGGTCCGGGACCACTACAGCCCGGGCTGGCTGACCCTGAGCCTGGGTGATGGTAGCTGCAGCTGCCCCTGCAGCTTCCACACCCTGGCTGCTTGGGACAGCAGATGGCACTGCTTATTGGGTCCGGCAGGTGCTGGGGGTGTCAGCAGCAGCTGCATCTCCCTGACCCGCTTGTGGGGGGGGGGCATAGCTATCCCTGCATGGGCCTGGACACCTTGCCCTCGTGGACCACCCTGGCACGTCACCCACATTGTCCACCCTGGCCACGTCGTCCAACTTGTCCACCTTAGCCACCATGGCCAGCCTGGCTACCTCGCCCACTTTGGCCACCTCTGGGAGGTTGCCCAGCTTTGCTTCCCTTACCACTTGTTGCCCTCCCAGTCATGGCACTGATGTACTAGCATAATGGGAGGGGCAGCCAACAATTGTCCTGGGCAATTGGAATGAGGGACTGGGTACGTTTTTTAAAACGTACCACTGTGCTCCAGTAAGGCTCTATGTGACCCCTGGGGAAAAAATAACAGGTCACGCAACGCTCAGGCACCCAAAAAACAAAAATGAAAGTGTACGCAACCCCTCGGTAGCCCATGTGCGAGGAAAACATTTTCTGCAGTACACTTTACAGCAACACAAAAAATGCATACGCGAGGCACAAGTAGGCTACTATGTCCTTAGAAATGGGGTATGCGACACACAGGGGCAACCACAATGGGAAAAAGGAATGTGTGACTCACCATCTGCCTTGAAAAATGAAGAAAAACACATGCGCATGTGCACATAGGCAACTCCCCTGCCAAAACAAGAAGTACGCACTGTCACAGTAGTGAACAATTCGCGTGGGAACCCACAAAAATATGAATCTCACACATCGGTGCCCACGAAAAGCACATACAGTGCACTGTTGTCCCACCTAGACCGTTAACCCGTACTGAACGGCAACACCCAATGTCCAGCGCGCATCATGTAACTTACGTGCTTTGGGCCTTTCCTCTGATTACACGCTAACGCGCTGTTTCCGGCTGGGCATGTGAATGAACACGGAAGACCCACGCTCCTGCCCACAAGGCCATTTACCTGCCTCCAACTGCCCCAGGCTGCCTCCAACGAGCCATCTGCTGCTGCCAGCCCACTCTGTGCACCTGCTGCTCATGTGCCCTGCATTTTGGTGCCTGCACTGAAGCCATTGACAGTGATCCTGTTGTTGTGACCCCATCTGCTGATCCAAAAGACTCCCGACTGCCTTACTACTGCTCCACAGCCCAGCCGCAGGACCACCTTGCCCACCTACACCTGCCTCGGGGGCTGCGATGTCCGACCAAACAGCATCCGAGTCAAGTGGAAACCTCCCAGCAGAGAGGCAGAGGGCTGTCAGCTTCTCTCCTAGAGAAGTTGGCATCCTGGTGGAGCTAGTCCTGGAGCTAGTCTTGGGGCACTATAATGCTTCTTCCACGGCCCATCGCAAGTCTGCAATGAATGACGTAGGATGATCTGGGCAGACATCATGGGTGCCATCAACGCGGATGGGGTGGAACCCGGCAACCACCAACATGTCCACAAGCGCTGGGAAGACTTCGGGTCCAGGACCCTCAAAAAGGCCCGGGGCCGGTTGTCCAACAATGAGATGAGGGTCCTGGAGTGCATCAACCCAGTGTTGCACACCCAGGTCGTGGAGTTGGAGCTCCATCCAGAGCCGACTGGTAAGTGTCCATGTGTTCTTGTCCAGCATAGTGCATGTGCATGTTGACGTGTGGCTGGAGTGTTCACCTTGGCCTTATGTCTGGCAACCCTCCTGTACAGATGTCTGTGTGATTGTCCCTGACAGTGCTGCATGTGAGTCCATTCAAGCGTGTCCCACATCAATGGTGTCTGTGCTGCAATGTGCGATGTACACCGGCATGTAACGACGTGCACATGTTTGCATGCCTGTGTCTGGACTGGGGCGTGCGAGAGGTGTGACACATGGGTGCCTATGTCACCATCATGGACATGCATGGTGTACATGTGCGTGTGTCTGAGTGGTGACTGTGTGACTACACAACACTCTGTGTGTATGTTACTTGAGTTCTTCATTTGTGATTGCCTCATACTGCTAATTTGCACTCAAGTACACTGTGAAGTCATAGCTCCATGGCCTGACTCATGACTGCCATGTGATGTGTGTGGATGAGATGTGTACGTCCCATGATGTGTGTGCAAGCTGAATACACAATTATGATCTTGTGTCAGTGCCTAGTCCATGGATGTGGATGTATGTTGTGAATGACAGACATGTTTGTGAATGTCACTTCCCTGTGTGTATTGGAGGATGATGATGGTTGTGACCTTTGACAGTGACACTGATGCGCATTTGCATTGTGACAGATACACATATGTTCAGTAGCCTGATGTTTGTGTTCTATGTTTCTCTATCAACGGCGACAATGGAGGAAGAGGGCAGAGAAGGCGCTGTGGAGCACGGCAGCAGGGATGCCTCCACCAGGCACAGACACAGGGCCCATTCATCCTCCCAGGTAACAACATCTTCCGGGAGCGAGGCGCTGGTGCCGCGTCTGCAACAATGGCCGCAGCTGCTGAGGGGAGGCCCAAGAGGGTGAAGTTGGTTGTGGGCACCTCGGCAGCAGGAGGGACAGGTGAGCCCACACAGGGGCAATCCGATGCGGAAGACAATGGGGAGTCATCCAGGTTGGTTGTGGACGAGGAGGAGGAGGCCAAATCAGCCCAGCACATGCGGCCCGGCAGGGGTGATGAGGTAGGTGTGATTGGTGCAGTCCAGGGGCCGGAGGCAGTTCAGGTCACCATGGAGGGGCCTGTGCCTAATACTGTCCCTGCAACTGCACCTGAACCAGTATGCACCAGTGGGCATGTCTCAGGCCTGACCCATCCGCAGGTATCACATGTAGCCACAGAAACAGATCTTCCACTACCTGCAGATGAGGCAAATCTTGACAGGGTGTATTGTGAGGCGTACAGGTGCCATTCGGGATGATGTGCAGGCTTCCAATTTGGGGCTTGACATCATCACGATGAGGTCTGTCGCCTCATGAGCTGTCCACTGATGCGACCCACTCCTCTTCCTCCACTGTGCGCCAGTCATCCTCCCTGACGTCTTCCGGCCCAGATACCACCAGGGCCCCCTGTGGACCTGTCCCAACTATGGCGGCCAGTCTGGTGGAGACCACATCCCTGCCACAGTCGGGAGTCGAATGAGGATCAGCAGAGGTGGTCACCCCAGCAAAAGGACCACTGGCAATGGAGGTAGTGCAGGCACCAAGCAGCAGGGCACATGCACGACAGCCCCGGGGGTTGTCATCATCCTGGAGGCTGTCCCGGAGGCGCAAGCACCACGCTGTTCAGTGGCAGCAGGCTCAATGTAGGAAGTGACAGGACTCTGGGCCCTCAACATCACAGGGGCAGGTATCGGCCAGGAGGGAAACGTTGACCTTAACACAAGGATGTCTTCCGTGTTGCAGCAAACAAGCCAGCATATCGGAGCAGAGTGGCAGCGGGCACAGGGGCACGACTCACCATCACCAGGTCGGAGAACACCCTGCGTCGGGCGGAGAGGCGGGCCAAGTTCCTCGAGGAGACTCGCAGGGAGTTTGAGAGGAGCACAGGGGAGTCCCTGCGGGCCTTCGAGGGGAGAGCACAGACCCGCCTCAGGGAAATTGACGCAGAGTTCGATGATGCCCTGGCCAGAACTCTTGGGGGAAATGGTGAGTCGTAGGACTAGCCCGCTGCCTTTGCAAATAGTTATTTAAGGGTAGGTTTCCTTTATTTATTTTTTAATTTGGAGTTCATGGACTTTGCTCCACATCTTGTAAATAGTTCTTTCTTCTTAGGGTACTTTAGGAGGGTAATTTCTGTTTTGGGATCATGGACCCTGGACCTTTGTATATAGTTGGACACATTTAATTTTACACATTTTTGTTCACCATGGAGGAATGATTTTGTTATGATTTCTGTTTGCAATTTGAGGAGCATCAATGGACATGGATCACTTTTTTGAGTTGAACAATTTTTAACATCACATTTGTTTTTGTTTTCAATTTCATTTTCATTTCCATTCGATCCATGTTGATTTTACTGGTTGTCTTTTAGTTAGTGTGAGTTTTATACATTAATACATTTTTATACCTTAAAATAAAATTGGTGTCTGCTCTCAATGGTTTTGTGCATGCCTCACTCTTCTTTGGCTCTGTTACGTGTACCTGCTGCTGAGCAATGTTGGTCATGTGTGTGCAAACATGCATGTGTGAATTTGTGATTCCCATGCCATGGGGCATGTACTGGGGAGTAGGACCAATGGATGGGTGTTGTGTTGCACTGTGGGGGTGGGGGGCAGCGTGTGGTGGCATTTTGGTGGACATATGCTACATGATTGCATGTAAGGACAATGTTTTGGGGGCATGTGTCAGGACCTGCCTGCAGTTTGCCATCACTGGTGGGGCACATGGGTCTGGGCATGCCTGCTGGTTGACGTCACTGGTGGGGGTGGGGGGACATGGGTCGGGGCCTGCCTGCAGGTTGCCGTCACTGGTGGGGTTGGGGGGACATGAGTCTGGGCCTGCCTGCAGGTTGCCATCACTGGTGGGGCATATGGGTCAGGGCCTGCCTGCAGGTGTACCATGTAAGCTGCCTGTGAGGTATGGTGATGGGTGGTGTCCCATGTGGTGTGGGCTGCCTGCGCGGTATGGTACCATTTGAGCTGCCTGTGGGGTATATTGATTGGTGGGGTCCCATGTGGTGTAGGCTGCCTGCGGGGTATGTAGACGGGTGGAGACCCATGTGGTGTGGGCTGCCTGCGGGGTATGGTAACGGGTGGGGTACCATTTGGTGTGGGCTGACTGCAGGGTATGGTACCTTGTGAGCTGCCTGCGGGGTATGCTGTTGAGTGGGGTCCCATGTGGTGTGGGCTGCCTGAGGGGTATGTTGATGGGTGGGGTCCCATGTGGTGTGGGCTGCCTGAGGGGTATGTTGATGGGTGGGGTCCCATGTGGTGTTGGCTGCCTGCATGGTGTGTTGATGGGTGGGGTCCCATGTGGTGTTGGCTGCCTGCGGGGTATGGTGACGGGTGTGGTCCCATGTGGTGTGGGCTGTCTGCAGGCTATGTTGATGGGTGGGGTCCCATGTGGTGTGGGCTGCCTGCGGGGTATGTTGACGGGTGGGGTCCCATGTGGTGTGGGCTGCATGCGGGGTATGTTGATGGGTGGGGTCCCATGTGGTGTGGGCTCCCTGCGGGGTATGTTGATGGGTGGGGTCCCATGTGGTGTGGGCTGCCTGCGGGGGTACAGTACCATACCATATGGGCTGCATGCGGGGTATGTTGACGGGTGGGGTCCCTTGTGGTGTGGGCTGCCTGCGGGGTATGTTGACGGGTGGAGTCCCATGTGGTGTGGGCTGCCTGTGGGGCATAGTACCATGTGGGCTGCATGTGGGATACAATGTGGGCTGCATGTGGGGTATGTTGATGGATGGGTTCCCATGTGGTGTGGGCTGCCTGCGGGGTATGTTGACGGGTGGGGTCCCATGTAGTGTGGGCTGCCTGCGGGGTATGTTGATGGGTGGGGTCCCATGTGGTGTGGGCTGCCTGCGGGATATGTTGACGGGTGGAGTCCCATGTGGTGTGGCTGCCTGCGGGGTATGGTACTATGTGGGCTGCATGTGGGATACATGTGGGCTGCATGTGGGGTATAATGATGGGTAGGGTCCCATGTGGTGTGGACTGCCTGCGGGGTATGTTGACGGGTGGGGTCCCATGTACCATGTGGGCTGCCTGCGGGGTATGTTGATGGGTGGAGTCCCATGTGGTGTGGGCTGCCTGTTGGGTATGTTGACAGGTGGGTCCCATGTGGTGTTGGCTGCCTGTGGGGTATGTTGACGGGTGGGGTCCCATGTGGTGTGGGCTGCCTGTGGAGTATGTTGATGGGCGGGGTCCCATGTGGTGTGGGCTGCCTGTGGGGTACGTTGACAGGTGGGGTCCCATGTGGTATGGGCTGCCAGTGAGGTATGTTGATGGGTGGGGTCCCATGTGGTGTGGGCTGCCTGCGTGGTACAGTACCATATGGGCTGTATGCGGGGCATGTTGACAGGTGGGGTCCCATGTGGTGTGGGCTGCCTGCAGGGTATGTTAACGGGTGGGGTCCCATGTGGTGTGGGCTGATTGCAGGGTATGGTACCATGTGAGCTGCCTGCGGGGTATGCTGTTGGGTGGGGTCCCATGTGGTGTGGCTGCCTGCGGGGTGTGGTACTATGTGGGCTACATGTGGGATACATGTGGGCTGCATGTGGGGTATAGTGATGGGTGGTGTCCCATGTGGTGTGGGCTGCCTGCAGGGTATGTAGACGGGTGGAGTCCCATGTGGTGTGGGCTGCCTGCGGGGTATGTTAACGGGTGGGGTACCATTTGGTGTGGGCTGACTGCAGGGTATGGTACCTTGTGAGTTGCCTGCGGGGTATGCTGTTGAGTGGGGTCCCATGTGGTGTGGGCTGCCTGAGGGGTATGTTGATGGGTGGGGTCCCATGTGGTGTGGGCTGCCTGCAGGGTATGTTGATGGGTGGGGTCCCATGTGGTGTTGGCTGCCTGCGGGGTGTGTTGATGGGTGGGGTCCCATGTGGTGTGGGCTGCCTGCAGGGTATGTTGACGGGTGTGGTCCCATGTGGTCTGGGCTGTCTACAGGCTATGTTGATGGGTGGGGTCCCATGTGGTGTGGGCTGCCTGCGGGGTATGTTGACGTGTGGGGTCCCATGTGGTGTGGGCTGCCTGCAGGGTATGTTGATGGGTGGGGTCCCATGTGGTGTGGGCTCCCTGCGGGGTATGTTGATGGGTGGGGTCCCATGTGGTGTGGGCTGCCTGCGGGGTATAGTACCATGTGGGCTGCATGTGGGATACAATGTGGGCTGCATGTGGGGTATGTTGATGGTTGGGGTCCCATGTGGTGTGGGCTGCCTGCGGGGTATGTTGAAGGGTGGGGTCCCATGTAGTGTGGGCTGCCTGCGGGGTATGTTGATGGGTGGGGTCCCATGTGGTGTGGGCTGCCTGCGGGGTATGTTGACGGGTGGGGTCCCATGTGGTGTGGCTGCCTGCGGGGTATGGTACTATGTGGGCTGCATGTGGGATACATGTGGGCTGCATGTGGGGTATAGTGATGGCTGGTGTCCCATGTGGTGTGGGCTGCCTGCGGGGTATGTTGACGGGTGTGGTTCCATGTGGTGTGGGCTGCCTGCAGAGTATGTTGATGGGTGGGGAACCATGTGGTGTCGGCTGACTGCAGGGTATGGTACCATGTGGGCTGCCTGCGGGGTATGTTGATGGGTGGAGTCCCATGTGGTGTGGGCTGCCTGTTGGATATGTTGACAGGTGGGTCCCATGTGGTGTTGGCTGCCTGTGGGGTACGTTGACAGGTGGGCCCCATGTGGTATGGGCTGCCTGCGGGGTATGTTGACGGGTGGCGTCCCATGTGGTGTGGGCTCCCTGTGGGGTATGTTGATGGGTGGGGTCCCATGTGGTGTGGGCTGCCTGCGTGGTACAGTACCATATGGGCTGTATGCGGGGCATGTTGACAGGTGGGGTCCCATGTGGTGTGGGCTGGCTGCGGGGTATGTTGAAGGGTGGAGTCCCATGTGGTGTGGGCTGCCTGCGGGTTATGTTAACGGGTGGGGACCCATGTGGTGTAGGCTGATTGCAGGGTATGGTACCATGTGAGCTGCCTGCGGGGTATGCTGTTGGGTGGGGTCCCATGTGGTGTGGGCTGCCTGTGGGCTATGTTGATGGGTGGGGTCCCATGTGGTGTTGGCTGCCTGCAGGGTATGTTGACGGGTGGCGTCCCATGTGTTGTGGGCTGCCTGCAGGCTATGTTGATGGCTGGGGTTCCATGTGGTGTGGGCTGCCTGCGGGGTATGTTGATGGGTGGGGTCCCATGTGGTGTGGGCTCCCTGCGGGGTATGTTGATGGGTGGGGTCCCATGTGGTGTGGGCTGCCTGCGGGGGTGCAGTACCATACCATATGGGCTGCATGTGGGGTATGTTGACAGGTGGGGTCTCATGTGGTGTGGGCTGCCTGTGGGGTATGTTGACGGGTGGGGTCCCATGTGGTGTTGGCTGCCTGCAGGGTATAATACCATGTGGGCTGCATGTGGGATACCATGTGGGCTGCATGTGGGCTATGTTGATGGGTGGGGTCCCATGTGGTGTGGGCTGCCTGCGGGGTATGTTGATGGTTGGGGTCCCATGTAGTGTGGGCTGCCTGCGGGGTATGCTGATGGGTGGTGTCCCATGTGGTGTGGGCTGCCTGCGGGGTATGTTGACAGGTGGAGTCCCATATGGTGTGGGCTGCCTGCGGGGTATGTTGAGGAGTGTGGTCCCATGTGGTGTGGGCTGCCTGCGGAGTATGTTAACGGGTGGGGAACCATGTGGTGTCGGCTGACTGCAGGGTATGGTACCATGTGGGCTGCCTGCGGGGTATGTTGATGGGTGGAGCCCCATGTGGTTTGGGCTGCCTGTGGGGTATGTTGACAGGTGCGGTCCCATGTGGTGTTGGCTGCCTGCGGGGTATGTTGACGGGTGCGGTCCCATGTGGTGTGGGCTGCCTGTGGGGTATGTTGATGGGCAGGGTCCCATGTGGTTTGGGCTGCCTGTGGAGTATGTTGTTGCGTGGGGTCCCACGTGGTGTGGGCTGCCTGCAGGGTATGTTGACATGTGGAGTCCCATGTGGTGTGGGCTGCCTGTGGGGTATGTTGACAGGTGGGGTCCCATGTGGTATGGGCTGCCTGCGTGGTATATTGACGGGTGGAGTTCTATGTGGAGTGGGCTCCCTGTGGGGTATGTTGACGGGTGGGGTACCATGTGGTGTGGGCTGCCTACGGGGTACAGTACCATATGGGGTGCATGCGGGGTATGTTGACAGGTGGGGTCCCATGTGGTGTGGGCTGACTGCGGGGTATGTTTACGGGTGGGGTCCTATGTGGTGTGGGCTGCCTGTGGGGTATGTTGATGGGTGGGGTCCCATGTGATGAGGGCTACATTCGGGGTATGTTGATGGGTGGGGTCCCATGTGGTGTGGGCTCCCTGCGGGGTATGTAGATGGGTGGGGTCCCATGTGGTGTGGGCTGCCTGCGGGGGTACAGTACCATACCATATGGGCTGCATGCGGGGTATGTTGACGGGTGGGTTCCCATGTGGTGTGGGCTGCCTGCGGGGTATGTTGACGGGTGGGGTCCCATGTGGTGTGGGCTGCCTGCGGGGTATAGTACCATGTGGGCTGCATGTGGGTCACCATGTGGGCTGCATGGGGGTATAGTGATGGGTGGTGTCCCATGTGGTGTGGGCTGCCTGCGGGGTATGTTGACAGGTGGGGTCCCATGTGGTGTGGGCTGCCTGTGGGGTATGTTGACAGGTGGAGTCCCATATGGTGTGGGCTGCCTGCGGGGTATGTTGAGGGGTGGGGTCCCATGTGGTGTGGGCTGCCTGCGGAGTATGTTGATGCGTGGGGTCCTACGTGGTGTGGGCTTCCTGCGGGGTATGTTGACAGGTGGAGTCCCATGTGGTGTGGGCTGCCTGTCGGGTATGTTGACAGGTGGGGTGTGGTATGGGCTGCCTGCGTGGTATATTGACGGGTGGAGTCCCATGTGGAGTGGGCTCCCTGTGGGGTATGTTGACGGGTGGGGTACCATGTCGTGTGGGCTGCCTGCGGGGTACAGTACCATATGGGCTGCATGCGGGGTATGTTGACAGGTGGGGTCCCATGTAGTGTGGGCTGGCTGCGGGGTATGTTTACGGGTGGGGTCCTATGTGGTGTGGGCTGCCTGTGGGGTATGTGGATGGGTGGGGTCCCATGTGATGTGGGCTGCCTCTGGGGTATGGTACCATGTGGCCTGCATGTGGGGTATGCTGATGGGTGGGGTCCCATGTGATTTGGGCTGCCTGCGGGGTATGTTGACAGGTGGGGTCTCATGTGGTGTGGGCTGCCTGCGGGGTATGTGCACAGGTGGAGTCCCATGTGGTGTGGGATGCCTGTGGGGTATGGTACAATGTGGGCTGCATGTGGGATACCATGTGGGCTGCATGTGGGGTATGTTCATGGGTGGGGTCCCATGTAGTGTGGGCTGCCTGCGGGGTATGTTGATGGGTGGGGTCCCATGTGGTGTGGGCTGCCTGCAGGGTATGTTGACGGGTGGGGTCCCATGAGGTGTGGGCTGCCTTTGGAGTATGTTGACGGGTGGGTTCCCATGTGGTTTGCTGCCTGTGGGGTATTTTGATGAGTGGGGTCCCATGTGATGTGGGCTGCCTGCAGGGTATGTTGATGTGTGGGGTCCCATGTGGTGTGGGCTGCCTGCGGGGTACGGTACCATGTGGGATGCCTGCAGGGTATGTTGACGGGTGGGTTCCCATGTGGATTGCTGCCTGCGGGGTATAGTGATGGGTGGCGTCCCATGTGATGTGGGCTGCCTGTAGGGTATGTTGATATGTGGGGTCCCATGTGATGTGGGCTGCCTGTAGGGTATGTTGATATGTGGGGTCCCATGTGGTGTGGACTGCCTACGGGGTATGGCCACGGGTGATTGCTGCTAGGGTGTAGCTGTCCCATGGGATGGCATCTGCTTACAGGGGATATTGGGCGTGCCTTTCCACGCGATTTGGCTCGTGTGAGCGGGGTACGGGATTAGGCTGGGGTGCAGGATGTGGTACGTGCGGGCCTTCCCACGCAATTTGGCTGGCACAAGCGGGATACGCGATTAGGCTTGGGTGCTGGACGGAGTACACGCAGGCCTTCCTAGTCGATTTGGCTAGCGCAAGCGGGGTACGCGATTTCGCTGGGGTGCTGGATGGGGTAGGCGTGGGCCTTTACACGCGATTTGGCTGGTGCGAGCATTGTATGCGATTTGGCTGAGGAGCTGGGCGGGGTAGGTGTGGGCATTCCTACGCGATTGGGCTAGCGTGAGCGGAGTACGCAATTTCGCTAGGGTGCTGGATGGGGTACGCATGGGCCTTCCCACGCGATTTTGACTAGAGCGAGCAGGTACAGGATTTCGCTGGGTTGCTGGACAGGGTACACACGGGCCTTTACACGTGATTTGGCTGATGCAAGTGGGGTACATGTACATTTTCCACGCTATTGCGATGGGGGCTGTGTGCTGGGCCAGGGATGGTGCGGGGCCTTGCGCTGTATTGGGCATTTCCCTGGTCTTTTTGATGCGCACGTGGGCATAACTGGTGCTGCTTGTTGTTCAGTGTGCCACAGCTAGTAATGCCTCTGCAAATCCATGAATACATGTGGCGCGCAATTGATGCTTTGCGCCACGGCTGGCTCATGCGCGGCGCACGCTCACTCTCGGCGCGCAGCACTTGTGCTGCTTCTGCACTGAATTCTATGAATCGGGCCCTCTAAATATTGACACCCTCCGACATCCAGCAGCCCCACTGCTTTAAACTATGCACACGACCGACCACACACTACTATCTCGTTCTAGCTACTCTGTCAGCTCCTTCTCAGCAGCACCATGAACTAGTCTCCAGAAAGAAATCAGTCAAGGTAGCATTATTAGGAACATCTTGTCAAAAACAATTAGTGATCAAACACGATGACACTTTAATGGAGGGTGTGATTACTTCACGCGAAACCTGACAAATAAAAACATGTGCAAGAAATGTTTTTAGAACTTTCCTTCACTCCAAAATATTTGACACCACACATTCGCGCAGATAACACATTTGCTTTATGTTCATTCACTTGCACATCTCTCATCTAAAGTGTCGAGCTGGGATGTTCATGTGTAACTTCCCTGCATTCACAGCCCTTTCTAGGGTCACTTTAACGTGTTTTTTCTCTCTCTCTCTCTCCCGCTCTCTCTCTCTCTCTCCCTCTCTCTCCCCGCCTCTCTCCTGCTCTCTCTCTCTCTCTCTCTCTCTCTCTCTCTCTCTCTCCCCTCTCTCTCTCCTCCTCTCTCCCCCTCTCTCCCTCTTTCTCTCCCTCTCCCCTCTCTCTCTCTCTCTCTCCCCCCTCTCTCTCTCTCTTTCTCTCTCTCTCCTCCTCTCTCCCTCTCTCTCTCCTCCTCTCTCCCTCTCCCTCTTTCTCTCTCTCTCCTCTCTCTCTCTCTCTCTCTCTCTGTCTCTCTCCTTCTCTCTCTCTCTCTCTCTCTCTCTCTCTCCCACCGTACCCCTAGGAATTCCCACTTTTCCTAGTCCACTTCTACCATGTGACTGTAACACTACCTTCACATGCAGATTGTGGGACTGCTGGGTGAGTCCTTTTGTGTGTACATACTAATGTACAAATGACCAACATATTGTACCAAAGACCAATCGAACCGAATTCACGCACACTTACAACTTCATGTAACAGCACCTGAATGCCTGTGGGCTGTAGTGCCCTTTATAAATACAAATAAATAAAATAAAATACAAGAGCAGAAGTTGAAGGTACTACTTTTTCACTCGTGGAAAAATCTGTGTTACAAAGTACCTGAACTTTGATTAATGTAACACACATATCAGTTGGCCTGGAACCAAAAATGAGTTTTATTTTTTACTTTTTATAGCGCTGAAACAAGACCCATATTTATAGGGGTGCCGAGTTTCAGGCAATCGTCCGCGCTGTTTAAATGATGCAGCAAATGAACAATTCACCCCCATG
Organism: Ambystoma mexicanum; assembly: GCF_040938575.1. Taxonomy (NCBI): domain Eukaryota; kingdom Metazoa; phylum Chordata; class Amphibia; order Caudata; family Ambystomatidae; genus Ambystoma; species Ambystoma mexicanum. The sequence continues at coordinate 32,934,246 of NC_090925.1, read as the reverse complement.
TCGGGGTGTGCATGTGGGCATTAATGGCTTCCCACCTGAGCCTGAATGCCTGAGAAAAGCGAAGGCATTGGCAAGGGCTCAGCAACGTTACCACCCCAGTACACCTCTGACAAGGGGGTGGCTGCCAGCATAGTAAATAGAAAAGTGGCGAAGTCCCTTTTCTATTTCTGTTGTAGAAGTCCGACGCAGGCAGGGGAGGCAATGCTGTACATGGACAGGCCTGCAGGTAAGAGTGGGAGGAAGGTGGGCCTTTGGGGAGGATGTTGGGGCCTAGGGAGAACGAAGAGAGGAGCTCAGGGCGGGACTGAGGGCCATGGCGGCAGCACATCGAGAAAAAGATGGATGCACCCTGGTAAGGGCACGGGTGTCTGGTGGAACGTGCATGGACACTGGCAGTTTTCACCCCCTTTTCCATCCATCTGATTAGCAGAGCACCCTTCCCAAAAACAGTGTCCTATGATTATGGACACTCCCGCCCCCTGCCCACCTCAATAACTGGAATCAGTCCAATAGTGCATAGGGTAATACAGATAATATACAGCTTTCAACCATACTGTTCCATCAGCAAACAGTTATAAAAAAGACGCTTAGTGTTTCATTCAATAAGCACATTATTTAACCAATAGGAGTAAAGTAAAACATACAATTGTGAGCTTGACGAGTTTCGGGCTTGGCCCTTCCTAAGGAGCAAATTCTTCTTGAGAATTATATTTCTGCGTTATGTAGTCAATCCATAAAAAAATAAGTACCAAATTAACAAATGTCACTCATTGGTTACTTTGATAGAATCTTATGGAATATTGTATTGCCACATACTCATGACGGAGGATTCCCAATGTGATCACCTTGTTGTCTTCAATGGTTTCAATGGGTTGGCGAGTGGTTCTAATGTCTGTGCTGGTCCGTTACCCTCACAGAACTCAGATCAGGGTCCAATAGATGCCTATCACAAATTAACAGTACATTATTGTCACTCAACTGATTTGGATTGCACTGCCTTAGCTTTGAGAACCATGAAATCATTGTTGGGTACCTTTTCAAGTAGTCGTAAGCATCATCTAGCCCACAATCTGGACCTGTCTTAAGTTTCAGTTATCACACTGTAAAAATGTATGTAAAGGAAAATAGTACTTATTCTAATATTTCACTATCAGTATAGATAATTTTTAAATTTATTTTAAAGCGCTCGAACAGCCCGCCCGCGGGATCGAGGCACTGTTACAGGCACCCAGAGGTTTCTATGCGCAGACCCGGGGATTGAACCTGTGTTGCTTTGTGTTGTCTTGCTTCCAAGGTGGAAACGTTTCCGCTGAGCTATCCTCCTGGGACAATATTGTGTGTTCTAATTCATTATACCTGAAAGGGGTTCAAAATATGCTGATCCATTGTATGTCTTATGCTACTGCATATGAGGGATTACCAAGTTGTTTCACACCAAGGGTCTCTTCATAATGAATAGAAAATAAGAACAAGGGGAGTTTGAATGTGATTGTCACTATGTAATGTAGTGATTTGATAGAGAAATTGATGTAAGAACTCACCATTGCACTGGAGTTTATAAACTTCCAGGGTACTGGTGGTCACTCCATCTGTAAAAGGTTATATTTAAAGATCAGAACACTGTGGTGTTGAGTTGTAGAGAAGTGTAGTCATTTGCCAATGGAAAGTTCAGACAAAGTAGTACAGAACACATACCTGAGCAGTCCGCTGTCCGATTTTAACCAGTTCGCCATTAGCGAGTGGTCCAAAATAGCCTCTCTTTATACTGCATCATGAACGTCTGACGCGAGAGCGTCACGAGTCGTGTAAACGGTGTTGTGTATTTCCAAGTAATGCCTGTCAGCTGAACTGTATAGATTGAATGCTATAATCACTGAAAACTGTGTGATAATGCTGTGAGCTTCTTGAGTAGTGCCAGAGCCGTGTTTTTCTCTCCCGCACCTATACTACCATTAAATTACTATACCAGTATTCCTAAACAAAAGATACATATTGGTGTGTAGGCCACATTTGACTGTAGCTGAGCACCCTTCCCAGGGTGTGAATTGATGTTTTATTAGTGTAATTGTATTAAAATATACAGAAAACCCTTTTTGTGTATCGTAAATTAGTGGTCGGAAAGACCAGAAAGTAGAACCTTTAAAGTATATCTACCTGACTCTCTGGCTTATTCTCTGCCCATAATAGAGAATGTCTGAAAAAATACTGATACATTGTGCATCCGGTGTCAAGGAAATGAGTGCAAATAAACTGTGGAAGAGGTTATTATGGACTGTTGGCTCCTCTTACCCATTTGCATGACCCTTCAACCCTCCGAATTAGGTTGAACTATGAAGGAGCATTGTTCTCTAAGATGGAAACGAACATGGCAGACCTGGGGGAGTACCTCCTCAAGTCCTCCTCTTTTCTTGCCCCAAGGGTGTTTGGCTCTAAAATGCATTGTGTTACGTACGCAGACGACATTATGCTCCTAGATTGTACTAAGGTGGGAATACAGAGAATGTTGAATAATATTGAAGAATATTGTAAAGAAAATGGCTTAATTATAAACAAACATAAAACTTATTTAATTACCCTAACTGCAGGGAAGTGTACTGTGGTAAACTAAGCCTCCTTCACAGAACAGGAACACCAGAAGGTAAGTGGTTTACATGTAGGTTTATTCTCTGTAGTTATATGGTAGAGACGGAACTGGCACATCCATCCAGCCCAGCACATTAGGTCCAACTGACACCAGTAGAACCCAGCACTCCAAACCTCCACCAACACTCCAAATAGAATGTCGGTGACATCACCACACCACACTCCACATAGAATGTCAGTGACATCACGACACCATCATAACACACATAGCCATAATCTTGCCCCAGCACAGATTATGACACGTGCAAAAAGGAAATCATTATGACTGGGGGGGAGAGAAAGTTACAGAGGTGAACAGCATGAGGTATCTTGGTTCTGATATAATGAGTACCCCAAGAAGGAGGGGAATAATGGAGGGTTTCTATGCAAAGGCATTAGTGGCTGCGGCACAAATGAGAAATGTTGATATAAAATTAGGTAAATTCTCTATCATTCCCCTCTTAAAATTTTACAAATCAAAGATAATCTCCAGGTTGATTTATGGGGCAGAAATTAACTTATGTTTACTGCACGAAGATTTTCTCCATTTGGAAGGTTTCCCCTGGAAGAAGATCCTTAGGCTTCATAAATCTATTCTGAATAGTGCTATTAGGTTGGAGCTTGGACTTCTGTCCTTAGAGGCTCATATTATATGGAGAAGAATACTGCTATGTGATTTATTCAAAATTCGTCCTCCTAACACAAAATGTGTGGAATTCTGTGAAAATGACACGCTATGAGCAAAGTGGATCTTCACTGGCACATTGAATAGGCTGAGATTTGTGGAATACCCCTACTAGATGCTATAAACAAAAATGATGGTGCTGCACGTGTGATAAGGTGGGCGGTTATCATAAATTCCAGAATATTAGTCTAACTTACAAAAAGTTAGGAGTGGTTTCCGAATACCTTTGTAAATATCCATTGTGGAAAGTACGATACACGTTACTCAGATTCAGGATTGATTCCCTACCTACAAGGGTAAATGGGGTTAGATGGAAAAGGCAAGAAAACATGTCTGGGCTGTGTAGATTTTGTGCTGAAAGTAGAGAGACTTTGGAACATGTATTTCTATATCGTGAGGCCTTAAAGTTGCACAGACTAAGATGTTTTAAAAAATGTATGAATATCCATGGTAACCATGCCAGGAAGGTTTTAGGGAAATTATGTTGGTCAAAATTGCCGTACTATCTGGGTAAACATATGTTGATATTTTTATGTCTGAGTAAATTAGTAGAATAATGGAATTAGAATAAGCCTGTGAATTAAATCAAGTAGACAAAACCGTTTTCAGTTCTCATTTTCTGATGATGTCAATTCTATCTTGTCTTCTAAAGGTTTGTGACAGGCCAAATATTGTGGTTTCTCTGTATGGTCTTAAAGACAAAGTTTTGTTATATTATAGTTTACATTTGATATGTGAGGTTTGTTTTATGTACTGTATTAATGTGTTTTATTTCATGACATTTTGGATGTATTTATGTAAGGTTTTAACAAGTATTAAAACTAGATAAACAATAAAGAAATAAAAAAAGGGAAATTAGTGAATCCAGTTGCTAATGGCTGCAATCACATTTTCATTTTTACAAGCAAGCATATTTGGGGGAAGTCTGCACTCATGAAAAGTATTTCTCAATTGATGAAAACTTTGCATCAAAGGTGCCAAACGTTGTCTTAGTTCGCTGAAAGGGCTGTTGAGCAACCCAAATACGAGAATAATTTGGTCTTTTAACGCTCCCTCTACAGCGGTATCCAGGTCAGACTCGGGGAGTACAACATTGCAGTTCCGGAAGGAACTGAACAGTTCATCTACCCGGCTAAAGTGATCAGACACCCCAAGTACAGCTCTAGGACCCTGGATAATGACATCATGCTCATCAAGCTCTCCACACCGGCCATCTTCAGTCCTAGCATCCAGCCCGTCGCACTGCCCACCAAATGCGCCGAGGCTGGAACAAAATGTCGGATCTCAGGCTGGGGCAACACCCTCAGTAGTGGCAGTAAGTAACATCAAAGCATAAAATATACAAATACTTAATGTATCTTCCATAAAGGTCTGGGTTTTCCAGAGTCCTATTTTTGTTTCTTTAGTCTTTTAGATATAGCATAGATTTTAATATGCTTCGTCACGGCAACTCCTCCTTTACAGCCAGCGAATTACATTCCCAGAAGCTCCTCTTCGAACGGTATTGCATTCATGAAGATAAGTACTCGCAGCAATAATTTAGTTGACTAAGTCTTAAGTAGTGTTAGGAAACTAAGCAATGCACCACGTGATGTAGTCAAGAATGCCACTTATGAGGTCATTCCAATTTCTTAAAAAACAAATAAGGACACGTCGGTTTCATCAGCAAACTATTATGGGCATGTTACTAATTTGAAAATATTTCACAGGTTGTCCTCCTATTGTACAACTAACTCTATGGGTGCGCATTCAGGGGCCTACTGAGTGCAAAGTATCTGGAGCTCCCTCAAAGAGTGATGATCTCACTCATCACCCTTTCTCAGGGGTCTGCAACCTTTGGCTCTCCAGATGTTTTGGACTACATCCCCCATCAGTCCTCCGATAGCATGATGGAGGCCCTCAGAGTGTTGCAGGTGGGGGGCCACTGCTGGAGCCGCTTGTGTGTGCACTAGTGCCACCAGCCTGTCTTTCAGTGAAGCACAGCCAGCCCCTTGCTCCAAGGGGCCACGCAGTCAATGGGTGATATAGTGGGAATCAGAAGGTCCATGAGACACACCAAGCCCCCCCATAAAGCCGCCTGGCATAAGAAAGAAATAGCATCAAAAAATGGAGTTCAAACCACTACGTAAACACAGGGGCCTAAAAGGACAAAAGCGTAACACACGGAAGTGGGGCCCCTGTACTGTTTCACAATATCATGTTAGTAAAATATAGAACACTGCATGATTTTGACAATTCAAGGATTTTATTCAAAAGGAATTATAAAGAGTCAAACCATCAAATAAAATTATTTCATTACATTCAGACATGAGGGACAAAGCAATTCCTAATTTGAACAAAACATTCTGACTGTCCCTCCGCCATAGCCTCACAAGATCTACAATTTGCTTAGTGGGAGGTACTGCAAACAGCCAACATTCACACAACCACCCTCTCATTTATATGGCAAAGAAAAAAACATGTACAAATAATGAAGTTTGGACAAGATAAAATAATATATAAAACTATAGAAAGTTAACTTAGTAGAAGGCTGAGTAACCTAATCCGCTCCCCTTATTTGTGTACAATTCCAGCAAGCGCTTTTAGTAATGAACACTCTGCGGCACTCTGCAAAACGTGGAGTATAACACCCAAGTCACTATGACTTATAGATAATGCTCATGCAGTTGGAAAAAACTATTCATGAAAAAACAGAACTAATTGTTTAACGCCAACTCGAGTTTCGGCCATTTGGGGTGACGATGCCTGTGTGGGCCACATAAGGCCTTCTTCAGGGGAAAAAAGGAACACGTGGAAGCTGGATGTTTAAAATGATCAGAGATATCGGAGGACTTCATGGGTGTTGAGCCAGGTGGCAGGCAGAGGTGCTGTCTGTGCTGGTATGTGCGGTTTATTGAAGGTGAGCCCCGATTTAGTTGTGTGTTGGGTCACGCTGTGTGAGCACCAGAGCACTCATGTTGCTCATTGCATTCGATGTTCCTGGGTACGGTGAAGAAACCTGGTTCAGGCTCTTGCTGGTTGCTCAGAAAGTGCTCCGGTCTCCTCTGGGACAGCATGTGGACACTTGTGAACCTCGAAATTCTCGATTCGTCAGAGAGAGGTCCTGAGCGGGATACTGACGAGTGGTGTGGCTAAACTAGATTAAATTAAATTGCTGCTTTCATGGGCAGTCACATTAGTCCATTCATTGACTCCCACAGTGCTGCAAGGCTCTGCGGTTCGTGGGGAAATAAAACACCGGCCCATGGCTGAGGGACCCCAGAAATACACATTCTAGTAAATGCATATCATGTCATCGGAAAAATGTCAGGTGAAGAATGGTTTCAGTTGCCACAGAAGAGGGAGTGCACCCCAGCAGACGAGGAACTCTCCTATTTAACTTGGAAGCAGAGGCTATCGGCTATTAAGGAAAGTGTGACAAGGTGCCCTTCCTTGCACCAAACAGGTTGGGCTCTATAATGCATTTTCTGGAGGAATGTTCCGGGGTCAGCCCTGTACGAGATGTAGAGAGGCTTAAGGGTCAACCCCATTTTCCCCTTTGAATGAATTTGATGTTGCTGTGGTGTGTCAAGTGCTGAAAGGTAATGAGTGTGGTGCTGCCCCTTTAAGGGCTTCAGCATGCGGCGGAGTGACGTTGGACTCCGCCCCGTGCACTATAAATAAAGGGGGCGTGGCCGGCCGCGACAGTGCCCCGCACCCAACAGACGTCTGATGCCTGAGTCTGTGGGAGGGGTTGGGGGCTCACGGGCATCGCAGAGGTGATACTGATACACCCCCAACAATGAGTGTCCTTAAATCCCACTCTGCAGGTAACTACCCCGATATCCTCCAGTGCGTGTGCGCGCCAATCCTGAGCGACAGTGACTGCCATGCCTCCTATCCTGGTGAAATCACTGAGAACATGATCTGCGTGGGATACCTAGAGGGTGGCAAAGATTCCTGCCAGGTAACCCACGAATTCTGCATGCCACCTATGTCTTTCTGGCTATTCCCTAAGAGGGAATCCCACTTCCATGTTCAGTGTGTGCGAGGATTGTAAAATAAGGGCAATTATGCAGTGAACAGGGGCAAAGGGTGAACACCAGATCCTTGAGCAGGATTGCGATTCACCTCTTAAAGTCTCTTAGAGATACCAATGAAAGGGGAGAAGCGAGAGGAGAGGAAATCACGGCTATAGGCCAAACCTCCTCAACCTTCGACTCTCCAGAGGTTTTAGACTACAACTCACATCAAGCCTCTCAGCAATAGCCATAGTGGCAGATCATAGACGTTGTAGTCCAAAATTCCTGGTGTTATATACATTGCTATAATGGGCATCAAGAATTGAAACCCTGGAGAGGGGTGCATTGGCAGTAGTAAGATGCAGTGTGGCTGTGGTTTCTGTCTGAAGAAGTGACGATCTGTAATACTTGCCCACAACCTGTCAACCCTTTTCTCCCCCAGAAACCCCAAGGACAGCAAGTTGTATGTTTTTATGTTTTATTATTAATTTTTAAGGCGCTCATACAGTAAGTGAATTGTGTTTCAAAGTGTCCACAGGACAACAGGGAGGGAACATGAGATTGAAACCTACTATGTTTTGTGAGTATTCAGAACATGCAAGTGCAGAGAGTGAGACGAGGGAAAGAGGGAAGAGGGTGGTAAGTGCTGGAGTGTCCGTGCTTGTGGGTGAGCAGCAGATGTAAGTGACAAGTAAAGTAAGTGCTAGGGGGCGTTGAGCTGCAATAAATAGGCAAGTGCAGGCCTACAGTGGCATAGGCCATTGGGTGCTTAGGCAAGTGCTGTGTGTGGGCAGAGGCTGAGGCGATTGTGTGTGGGAGGCTGGGGCCCAGAGGACACATAAGGGCCCTGGACACCCAGCATAGCGACTGTGAGATTAGCAGAGGGGCGAAGAAGGGAAGGGGGAAGTTAAAAGGAAAGTCTTGAGGAGCTTCTGGAATTTGAGGAGTTCCGGCTCAAGATGAAGAGGAGGGGGAGGCTGTTCCATAAGAGGGAGCCAGATGAGGAGAGTGATCGGCCTCCGGCCCTCTGTTTAGCGAAACGCTTCACACACAGAGAGTTGGTGCCAGAGGAGTGCAGAGGTCTAGAGGAGGAATATTTAGTAAGAGAGAGTTGCAGATAGCATGGTCCTCGGCCCTAGACATTCTTGTGGATGATGCAGAGGGATCTGAATTTAATCTGTACAGCCAGTGAAGAGGTTTTAGGACAGGAGAGATGCGGTCCCTGGGCTTGATGCCAAGAATAAGTCTTGCTGTTGTAAGTTGGCGCCCCTCCAAAATACAGTGAAAAGACAAATCTAACCAATGAGAGTCAATAATGGACACACCTCAGGAGGGAATGAGACCAGGACCAAGTGCGGGGTGAAAGTAAAAGTATAACTTTATCTAAGTAAAATAGCGCATGCAGAGAACTCTGCTTCCTCGAGAGCGCTCTGCCAAACATCAGAAAAAATCTACTTTTGGGGATTGACAGGCACCGGCACCCGGCAATGTCGGAATTACTGGATCCGGCAATGTTGGAATTACCCAGTAATTCCTCATTGCCAGGTGCTGGATTTTTTCACAAGTTTGCCGGTAGCCTGCCGGTTTTACCGGCATGGCTACCGCCAAACTTATAATGAGGCCCTGTGTCTTGAAACTTTGTATTTGGGGTGTTTTGGGCTGGGGAATCGTTTCAGTGGGTATGTGAAACTACTTTACACTAATCTGATGGCTACAGTCCGTACCAATGGGGTTATATCAGGGTCAAATCCAGTGGGCAAAGGAACATGACAGGGCTTCTCTTTCTCACCCTGTTCGCACTAACAATAGAACCGCTTGCACGACAAATGATAGACCAGCACAGGCACCGGGGGATACATATAGCGGAGGTGCAAATTCTTTGTGAAGCTCCGGTCATTGGAAAGACACTTTGTTTGGGAAGGTGGGAAGGCCTGCATGAGTTGGGAGGCATTGACCGAGCCATACAACCGGGGCGGGGGGACTAGCTGCCCCAGATTTCGAATTATACTATCTGGTGGTGTAGGCTCATTATGCAGGATTTTGGTACCGGCTGGATACCAGTCTATGATACCGAGCACTGGAGTACTCTGTAGTGGCCCCAACAGATCTTAAAGCAGTCATCTTAGATGACCACTATGCCGATTCATGAAAGTTTGATCCGGTGAGAATGACAGTAAATGCATAGCAATGAATATTTAAATGCTAGTGTATACCTGCTCCATATAGTAGCAGAATTCCTTTATGGAACTGTCCAGGCCTCCACCCAATATTCAATATAGATGTTCAAATGTCGTCGGATCCATGGAAGGTAATAAAGCTGGGAGATCTATACCCAGAGGGCAGATTCATAACTGAGGAGGAATAAAAATGGGAGATAACCTATATTTTAAAATGCACGTAGCGGTGCGAAATAGGTGGCCATCGTTTCCCCAGGAGGCAGAGGCATGCAATTGCATAGAGGTTATAGTTCTGGGAGGTGAGCAGAAGGGGCTGATTTCAAGGCTGTAGGGGGTGATACAGAACAGCATGTTGCAACACAACGCAGCAAAGGGAACATGGAGAGGGACAGTGCAGCAAGTATAGACGAGATGAAGTGGCAGAGATACTGCTGGCTAACCAAGGACGTTTCTCTCAATGCCTGCCTACGGCTCATGCAATTTAAAGCATTAAATAGACGGCATTATACCCCAGAGAAGGTGGCACGATTTTCCTGGGATGTGTCAGAACAATTTATGAAATGCGAGCAGAGGGAGCTATTCTGCCGGGAAGTCAATGAGGCACTCCATGCAATGACAGAGATCACACCCTACCCTCCTTCCCCTTAAATACCTGTTGGGAGATATCGGAAAGGTGAATGTTAAAATGCATAGAACATGGGATGTGTTATAGCAAAGAAGTGTATATTATTGCAGTGGAAATCTAAATCAGCACCAACAATGCATGAATGGCTCAGAGAATTGACCTATGTACATGAAAGGGAGGAGTGATATAACGGAACAGTAGCGGCAATGAGTAGGACTAAGGATATTTGAGGACCATTTCAGGAGTACGTGAAGGAAGCGCAGCTGTAAAATGTGATAAAATGCAACTGAGCAACTGGATTTATACACGTATTGTGCACCTGCAAGAAAGTCAATAATTGTATTAATGAGAAAGATTGAATGTCATGTGCTACCTGTCTGCCTGTTACCTATAATAAAGTTTAAAAAACAAAAACATTTAAAAATCAACTTTCAATCTTCCTGATGTGTGACTCACCTTCATAACATGTAGCAGCATTCATAGTACAAATAGTAGAAGATGCAGGATTTTAGTAGATGCAGTAGCCGTAGTAGTAATAGTATAAGTAGAACAGTAGCAGCATTTGTAGTACCAGGAGTAGAAGATACAGCAGTTTAGTAGATGCAGTAGCCGTAGTAGTAATAGTATAAGTAGAACAGTAGCAGCATTTGTAGTACCAGGAGTAGAAGATACAGCAGTTTAGTAGATGCAGTAGCCGTAGTAGTAATAGTATAAGTAGAACAGTAGCAGCATTCGTAGTACCAGTGGTAGAAGATACAGCAGTTTAGTAGATGCAGTAGCCGTAGTAGTAATAGTATAAGTAGAACAGTAGCAGCATTTGTAGTACCAGGAGTAGAAGATACAGCAGTTTAGTAGATGCAGTAGCCATAGTAGTAATAGGATTAGTAGAACAGTAGCAGCATTCGTAGAACAAGTAGTAGAAGATGCAGCAGTTTAGTAGATGCAGTAGCCGTAGTAGTAATAGTATAAGTAGAACAGTAGCAGCATTCGTAGTACCAGTGGTAGAAGATGCAGCAGTTTAGTAGATGCAGTAGCCGTAGTAGTAATAGGATTAGTAGAACAGTAGCAGCATTCGTAGAACAAGTAGTAGAAGATGCAGCAGTTTAGTAGATGTAGTAGCCGTAGTAGTAATAGTATAAGTAGAACAGTAGCAGCATTCGTAGTACCAGTGGTAGAAGATACAGCAGTTTAGTAGATGCAGTAGCCGTAGTAGTAATAGTATAAGTAGAACAGTAGCAGCATTTGTAGTACCAGGAGTAGAAGATACAGCAGTTTAGTAGATGCAGTAGCCGTAGTAGTAATAGGATTAGTAGAACAGTAGCAGCATTCGTAGAACAAGTAGTAGAAGATGCAGCAGTTTAGTAGATGTAGTAGCCGTAGTAGTAATAGTATAAGTAGAACAGTAGCAGCATTCGTAGTACCAGTGGTAGAAGATACAGCAGTTTAGTAGATGCAGTAGCCGTAGTAGTAATAGTATAAGTAGAACAGTAGCAGCATTCGTAGAACAAGTAGTAGAAGATGCAGCAGTTTAGTAGATGTAGTAGCCGTAGTAGTAATAGTATAAGTAGAACAGTAGCAGCATTCGTAGTACCAGTGGTAGAAGATGCAGCAGTTTAGTAGATGCAGTAGCCGTAGTAGTAATAGTATAAGTAGAACAGTAGCAGCATTTGTAGTACCAGGAGTAGAAGATACAGCAGTTTAGTAGATGCAGTAGCCGTAGTAGTAATAGGATTAGTAGAACAGTAGCAGCATTCGTAGAACAAGTAGTAGAAGATGCAGCAGTTTAGTAGATGTAGTAGCCGTAGTAGTAATAGTATAATTAGAACAGTTGCAGCATTCGTAGTACCAGTGGTAGAAGATGCAGCAGTTTAGTAGATGCAGTAGCCGTAGTAGTAATAGTATAAGTAGAACAGTAGCAGCATTCGTAGTACCAGTGGTAGAAGATACAGCAGTTTAGTAGATGCAGTAGCCGTAGTAGTAATAGTATAAGTAGACCAGTAGCAGCATTTGTAGTACCAGGAGTAGAAGATGCAGCAGTTTAGTAGATGCAGTAGCCGTAGTAGTAATAGGATTAGTAGAACAGTAGCAGCATTCGTAGAACAAGTAGTAGAAGATGCAGCAGTTTAGTAGATGCAGTAGCCGTAGTAGTAATAGGATTAGTAGAACAGTAGCAGCATTCGTAGTACCAGTGGTAGAAGATGCAGCAGTTTAGTAGATGTAGTAGCCGTAGTAGTAATAGTACAAGTAGAACAGTAGCAGCATTCGTAGAACAAGTAGTAGAAGATGCAGCAGTTTAGTAGATGTAGTAGCCGTAGTAGTAATAGTATAAGTAGAACAGTAGCAGCATTCGTAGAACAAGTAGTAGAAGATGCAGCAGTTTAGTAGATGTAGTAGCCGTAGTAGTAATAGTATAGGTAGAACAGTAGCAGCATTCGTAGTACCAGTGGTAGAAGATGCAGCAGTTTAGTAGATGTAGTAGCCGTAGTAGTAATAGTATAAGTAGAACAGTAGCAGCATTCGTAGAACAAGTAGTAGAAGATGCAGCAGTTTAGTAGATGTAGTAGCCGTAGTAGTAATAGTATAAGTAGAACAGTAGCAGCATTCGTAGAACAAGTAGTAGAAGATGCAGCAGTTTAGTAGATGTAGTAGCCGTAGTAGTAATAGTATAGGTAGAACAGTAGCAGCATTTGTAGAACAAGTAGTAGAAGATGCAGCAGTTTAGTAGATGTAGTAGCCGTAGTAGTAATAGTATAAGTAGAACAGTAGCAGCATTCGTAGTACCAGTGGTAGAAGATGCAGCAGTTTAGTAGATGCAGTAGCCGTAGTAGTAATAGTATAAGTAGAACAGTAGCAGCATTCGTAGTACCAGTGGTAGAAGATACAGCAGTTTAGTAGATGCAGTAGCCGTAGTAGTAATAGTATAAGTAGAACAGTAGCAGCATTTGTAGTACCAGGAGTAGAAGATACAGCAGTTTAGTAGATGCAGTAGCCGTAGTAGTAATAGGATTAGTAGAACAGTAGCAGCATTCGTAGAACAAGTAGTAGAAGATGCAGCAGTTTAGTAGATGTAGTAGCCGTAGTAGTAATAGTATAAGTAGAACAGTAGCAGCATTCGTAGTACCAGTGGTAGAAGATACAGCAGTTTAGTAGATGCAGTAGCCGTAGTAGTAATAGTATAAGTAGAACAGTAGCAGCATTTGTAGTACCAGGAGTAGAAGATACAGCGGTTTAGTAGATGCAGTAGCCGTAGTAGTAATAGGATTAGTAGAACAGTAGCAGCATTCGTAGAACAAGTAGTAGAAGATGCAGCAGTTTAGTAGATGTAGTAGCCGTAGTAGTAATAGTATAAGTAGAACAGTAGCAGCATTCGTAGAACAAGTAGTAGAAGATGCAGCAGTTTAGTAGATGCAGTAGCCGTAGTAGTAATAGTATAAGTAGAACAGTAGCAGCATTCGTAGTACCAGTGGTAGAAGATGCAGCAGTTTAGTAGATGCAGTAGCCATAGTAGTAATAGTAGAAGTAGTACAGTAGCAGCAGACACAGAACCAGTAATAGTAGATGCAGCAGTTTAGTAGATGCAATGGCAGTACCATTAGTAGTATTAGTAGAAGATGCAGTAGTTGAATACTACTACTAATGTTGGATCTAGTAATAATACTACTGATAGTTCTGCTGTTGATACTACTGCAGCAACTGCATCTGCTACTACTACATATATTTTAGGTGAAGTGTAAACATTGCAACACAGTTGTGTCATGTGATGTTTCTATCTATGGGTTCACAAAGAGTAAAAGGTAACTCACAAATGAAAAGGGAGTTATAGATAACGTTATAGAGTTTAGAACTTTTGGTACACACTGTGGAGCTCAATATATCACTCCTTTGTTAAAGGATTGAATGCCAGTGGGATAACTCAGTTTATCATCCTGAGCTTTTGTCTAGAAAATACTATACAGAATAACTTGCTATTCTGTTCAAAATGTATTTTTATTTTAATGTTTGTATGTAACATCTTCACCAAAACATGCTAACAAACTATTTAGCAGTAGTACAAAAACAGAGAATCCCAACATTTGTGGAAAAGAATTTAGAAACAAAAAGGGATATTCAAACAGGAAATCGATTACGAAAAGATAAAGGCAAGAAATTAATTTCTAGACAACTGTAACTTAGAAGAAGGGACCACGGGAATAGCTAGGCTGTGTTCCAGCAGTGAGACACATTTGAGAGTCAGATAAGAGAGTGTTAGAAAATGTATTATTTAAGCAAGTGTATGGGAGCCCCTCTACGAAACCGAGCATGGTTCAGCTACCTGTTGTGTGGAATTTCTTGCACTCAGGATGATCTACAATGACATTTTCGCTTGCTGCACTCATCACAGAGGAGAAATAGCCATTTGCATATCAGTCTAGTTCCACCCACAAGAGCAGTCCAGCACCAGAATTCTTGGCAATTCTCTGAGTACCATCCACACCCTCAGACACATGTTTTGGCCTTGTTGGGCCTCCACACTAAGGTAAATCCGAGCCTCTGTAAGGTACAGTGAGCAAGGGGCCAAGTCTGTATTACCCTGGGTTACTAATGGTGAAACCCCAAGTTTTATAAATTAAGCAAGAGTGTGGGAGCTGCTCTACTGAGACTGAACATGGTTAAAATAACCTGTTCTATAGAACCTCTTCCACTCATGAGAGTCTACAGCCTTGTTTTAGCTCACTGCACCCTTTGCAGAGAAGAAATATCAATTTGCATATCAGCCTGGTCCCACCCACAAGAGCAGTCTTGAACCGAAATGTTAGGCAACTCTCCTCTGAACAGGAGTACCTTAAGCAACACCAGACATGTGTTTCAGCCTTGTTGGGCATCCTCAGTGAGGTGAAACCGAGCCTCTCTAAGGAAAAGCATGCATGGGCTCGACATCTGGATTACCCAGAGCTACTTTGGTTGAAACCCAAAGTTTTACAAATTAAGCAAGGGTGTGGGAGCCCCTCTACTGAGATGGAACATGGTTCAAATAACCTGCTCTATGGAATGTCTTCCACTCAGGAGGGTCTACACCCACAATATGTTGACTGCACCCTTCACAGAATAGAAATATCCATTTGCATATCAGTTTGTTCCTACCCACAAGAGCAATTCAGCACCAAAATGCTAGGTAATTATCCTCTGAACAAGAGTAGATTCTGCAACCCCTGACAGGTGTTTTGGCCTTGTCGGGCATCCTCAGTGCGGTGAATCTGAGCCTCACAAATACATTTATCTTATCTGTGAATGGTACAGTGAGTTAAAACATGATTGTGGAGCCTCCCAAGTGGGAACATACCCATACAACACGTAATGTGTCAGTGTTCGTTCTCTATAAGGGGTTTCACTCTAGGTTACCCAGCGTGATCCAGATGTGGACCTCTTGCTCACTGTGCTTAGAGAGGCATAGCTTCACCTAATTGATGAGGCCCAACAAGGATGAAACACATGTCTGGGGTTGCTGTGGGTATGCTTGTTCAGAAGATAATTGTTGAGCATTTCGGTTCTGGGCTGCTCAGGGAGGTGGGACCAGACTGATATGCAAATGGATATTTCTCCTCTGTGAAAGGTACAGTGACCCAAAACATGGTTGTATACCCTGCAAGTGGTAATATACCCATAGATCAGGTTATTTGTCCGTGTTCATTCTCGGTGGGGCTCTGCGACCTTTGTACAGAAAATGTATTCATACATTGGAAAACAGTGGAGGCAAGAGTTGCAAAGTGAGGCATTGTACAGAAGTCTGGAGCAGGGGAACATGAGCTAATAGTGGAGAGGAGAAGAATCAAGGACATGCCTAGTAAAAGATGGAAAGACCAAGAAGTTCATCATGAAGATGAACATGTGCAAGGGTATTAGTAGCCCAGGAAACTTGTGATGAGCAGACTGCAACGATTATAGATGTGCTGGCAGTAGATTTATTTTAATTTAATTGTATTGTTTTTTTATAACATGCTTAATAACTGAGTTTGATTTCTAAGCGTGGATGCGTGTCAAAGTGGAAATGCCTGTAGAAGAATTTACATAGAAACATTCAAGAGTGTGAGTAGAGGTAGAACATGAAAGTTACGAAAGCTGGGATAAAATGATATCATTGGGCAGACAAGTAAAGTGTCCAGATTGTGGGTTGCAAATACAGCCCCAGAATGACAGAAACTGAGAGGCCATGCAAGGCCCCTATTGTGAGAGTGTGGCTGGGTGATGTAGAAACCCATTGGAATATACAGGCCAGTTCAAAACATTGATTTCCGACATAAGGCCTGTTGAATGAACAAAAATGGGCCTCTTTTAACGTTACCAAAGTGGACAGGCACTCAAGTGAAGGAAAGTGTGCCTGAAAACCTAAAACAGCTGAATGTGCCCAATTTCTATGCAACATAAGAGTGTGATCCATGAATCTAAGTGAAGCCGAGCATATTGCATTGGACACAAATAAAAACACTTACTTTCCAACATCCAAAATGGCATAATTCAAAAGGAAAGGCCTACTTGTTTTTAAAGGTGAATACTGGTTTCCCATGGTAAACTGTGACCTATGTGTGAACAATGCAGAAAGGGACACTCATGTATGTTCAACTATTATTTTAAAGAAAAACTTTACTCATGGAGAGCCGGCCCAGATGCAATACAAAATGTAATGTGTAAAACACAACTTTTCAACTTAAAATGCTGTGTCCCTGGAACTCTGACCTCAAATACCTTTGCCTGGGGCCCACCAGGAAAACAGGTCCGTTTCAGTTAAATCCAAAGAAATACAGAGATTCTAGATCAGAATTGTGAAAGGGTCAGATGAAGCAGCCAAAAGACCTTTCACGACTGTCTTGACCCCAACAAACTGCCCCTCAGAGCAACTAATGGATCTTCAAAGACTGTGTAGAAACAGACATTACTGATAAGCAGATGTCCAAGTCATGTGACTTTGGAGAAATGGAAACTCATTGGGGGTGAGCTAGATGTTAAACTGCAGTCTTCTATATTAATGACTACTATTTTAAACACATTGGACACCTTTTCATTAATAATAGAAGAAACCTACACCAATATGGGCTCATTCAGGGCTCATTTCGAAGATCATAAAAAGCCTATCAGTTCTATGTAAATATTAACCATATCTCATGCTTGTAATTTGAGTTAGAGAAGAAAATGGGTTTGTGACACTCCAATAAATCAGAAAAATCAGAAACTTAGTGAACTGATAAAAAGCAAAATGTATGTGTGTTTTGTGAAGTTTGATATTTATAACTATTTCAGTTCATAAATAAACCACAGAAAATGATAGTTCCTCCCAGGAAGGTCAGACCACAATACAATTAGTGTCCCCTGATTTGTCATAAATTGTAGAATTCAAAAATATATATGTTTATGGAGTTATCTGAAAAGAGAAGATAGTTTCCATGTAATGACATTCTGAGAAAACCAAATATGTAAAACAAAAACGTCATTTTAAATGATGCATTTCTCTCCTCACCTCATTATCCATATTCCATACCTCCTAAACTCCTTGCACTATCGGCTGGCAACAGGGGATTAATGGGAGGGGGGAAGAGAGTGTCCAATCCGAAGCGTGGAAATATTGATAATGTGTATGTGTCATCAGCACTATACAATATCAGTTTCAATCTGAAAAAAAACAACTAGCAAGAGAGACAAGGAGAGACCAAAAGAAGGAGAGAAAAAACAACCAGAGGAGGGAGATAAGGGAGATATAAGCACAATCAAGACAGATAGGAAACCCTGGGACTTTTTCTGGGGACTTCTGTTTGGCAAGCTGGGAGCCCTATCTGAGAGAGTCCTGTGGCTGGTGGGACCTTGCTGTGGACAGAGGCCTGAAGTTTGAGCTGCCTACCTGTTTCCAAATCAGGGTCTGAGACCTGGCTGGCCTCCTGAGTTGAAAATAGCAATGTCCTATGTAAGTAGATATGTCCACAATGCTATCCATTGTGTTGGGAACCACCTGCCTTAATCATTTCCATTTAATTGTGAGTGGGGGGGGCTGAAACTGTGTAGACCCTTAGAACATTTAACTAAAGTTAATTCAATTAATCCCGATATAGAAATGATCACAGGGTGAGTTTTGTTAAAATTTGAAACTAGCATATCTCATTCCCAGTGTGTTACTGCCACTATAGCCGATAAAGTATGTGGGTGACCCTATTTTCCCATTTATTCCCAAACGAGAATCCCAAAAAGCCCTGCATGTCATTTTGAATATAGTGAAGGTCATAACAAGGTAGGAGATATCCATGCCGTTATTAGCGGCATGGCTACCCCCTTACCTGGTACCGGGTCCGGGTTCCTTGAATGAGGAATTACCGGGCCATTCCGACCTTGGAGGGCCCTGTAATTACTCATTCAAGGAACTCATCCCCATTCCCATTCCAGCCCCCATAGGGCTCAATGGGAATGGGGAGGTGCTAACAACGGGCCCGTTGTTAGCACCCTGGTCTGCTCGTGGGACCCCCTAAGGGTGCCTGGTAAAACCAGGCGTCCTTAGCGGGTCCCGCGAGAAGACTTGTAATGAGGCGGTGAGGCATTGATGGCTCTGACACCCTTACCGGCACCGTTAACTGCTTACCGCCTACCATGTAATGACCCCCAGTGTGTTCCAAAACAAATGTTCCCATTGAGTTTATTTCCAAAACCCTGCGTTTCCAAATAAAACCCCAAATGCAATTCCCTATCTATTCCCACTCCCTGAACCTCGTCTTTGAACTCAGGGGTGTCACAGATGACTGATGCCTAAGGGGGCGCTGGGAGACAGGAGCATGTTGATGAATGAAGTGAAGATTTTGCATTTTTAAAGTGTCTTATATGTGAAAGTGCAGAGGAATCCCATTGTGCTGATGTGCATTTCAATCTGTGTTGTTATTGCAATTGAAAGTTTATTCAAAAATACATGGTGTTCATATTGATGCAAACAAATTTCACAAGTGATTATTGTATTGTGCCGCAGAGTTGGTGGTTTTTGTTATTGTAAAAAACATACTATCAATTGTGTAAACGTAAATAAATATATACTGTTATTTCTATAAACTGGCCTGGTTCCTGGCTTATTGGTGATACAGGGGGTATCAGTTGAGTGGTATTATACAGGTTGGAGACCTAACCAAATTAGAATCTGATAAACGCATTGTTGTATGACAATTTGATTGGGGGGAAACTCCCCGAGTTGAGAGTGAACGTCCAATAAACCGTGACAAGATGCAGAAAGAAAAAATGTGTTCAGTAGCCATAAAAAAAGAAAATCTGATTTTCAAAATTGTTAGAAGGGACATTAGTTGGACTTTTCATTAAAAAGTTGGGAAATGCTTTAACGGAAGGTGGATGTAACCTTCTAACGAGTACAACAGGACCTTTTGTACCATATTGAATATGGTAACATAGTTCTGTCCCTACTACAATGTAAGGGTGGCTGACAAAACCATCTAACAAACATAATTAGAGGACCCTGATCTATCAATATATCTGTTTGAGTCTTTCTCCCAATATAATGCAGTATGTTTTGCCTTGACCGAGACAGAAACACAATAACTGTCTGACCGTTCAAGTGAGAAAGAAAAGAGATTTTCTATGAAGCAATATCTATCCATTTCAACTCTACCATTCACAACAACTTGAAATATTCACTAATAATTCCTTTCTCTTCCTCAGGGTGACTCAGGTGGCCCAGTCGTTTGCAAGGGCGAGCTCCAGGGTGTTGTCTCCTGGGGATACGGGTGTGCTCTGAAGGACAACCCTGGAGTGTACACTAAGGTGTGCAACTACACCACCTGGATCGCGGACACCATCGCTGCTAAATCAATCTAGGAGACTCGGGGATATCGCTCAAGCCTCCAAGCAGCCTGTGTGCTGTGAGTAATGCAGAAGATGGAATAAAATAGTATATCATTTCTTGATTGTGTAGTTAATGCTTGTGTGTTGTCCACAACTTCGAGTCTTGAATAAATCTTTTGCATTCTTCAAATATGAATCTAAAATGGTGGATTTGTGCAGTCAACAACTTTAATAGTCTCACTTAAATCACAGAATTTCTCAAATAAAGTTTGAAATGTGACTTTTATACACACGAAAATGTCTAGAAAATCCTGGACTATCGGAGAATTTTACACCAAATTTTGGTTATACTGTGCAGGCATTCACAAAAATACAAAAACATTACCATCTCAATTCCTCCATTCATGTCCTGACTGTATGGAGTTTCATGCAGAAGGTTCATGACTGAGTCAAATCTAAACCTGCCATGAATGTAAAACTATCATGTTTAGTTGCTTTCTTTTCGAAAGAGGCACACATGAATGTACAAGGCCAAGTCAGAGTTGGATTTTTCAAATGCATGAAAATGATGTCATTCTATTTTGGGCTCAGTTGCACACATTTCCATTGATGTAGAATGGAAATGTATGCTTTGTAAGACTTTTGTCTTTGATATGATGAATGCAACTTGTATGTGTGTGTTTATATCTGTAAAGCACTAACTGTCGCCCAAGAGCATCTATGCACTGAGAAATGTCACAAAAAGCCGTAGAATAATTATAACAGGTACGTTTTAAGAGCTTTACAAAAACTAAAGTGATCAGTAATTTCACAAAGCTGTTAGGGTAGAGAGTTCCATAGGGTAGGGCAAGATCTGAAAAGGAGCGTCCTCCAGCTCGTGTTTTGCAAAATCTCAGAATTGTCTATAGAAATTGAGAGGCCCGGTAAAAGAATCTCAGAGGAGTATAGCGGGTCAATTTGGATTGGAGATAGAGAGCACCAGATTACAGTAATCAAGAGATCCCATGATTGAAGAAGCCACAACTGTAGGGCAAAGATCAGGCTCTATAAAAGGAAATATCTTTTTAAGAAGTTTCAGTTTAAGAAAACCTGAGTTACAAACCAAATCGATCTGAGCTTCTCTTGAGCTTGAAGGCAGAAGATTAATCCTAATGCCCTTGACATATGCACTGGGTGCAGGACAGGGCCCCAGAGAAGCAGGCCTGTATTCAGTATTCCAGGCCTTATTAGAGTCAGGGGAGCCAATTAAAGGAATCTCAGTTTTGTCCCCATTTAATTTTAGACAGTTCAAAGATATACAGTCTCCAATAGCAGATGAACATGGCCTCAGTTCGGATGGAGCACCAGACTCAGGAGAATGAAGATGAAAGAGCAACTGGGAAGTCATCTGCATATGTGTATAAAAGCACATCAGGTTCTGCAATAAGGTCACATAAGGGCAAAGATAGAGATTAAATAGAAGAGGAGAAAGAGAGGATCCCTGACGGACATCACATGATAGAGCTACAGGCGTAGAGCGAAAAGGAAAACAAGATACGTTTGAGTGCGATCCATGAGAAAAGAGGAGGAACAGGATAAGGAAGAACTGGATTGCCAGACATTTGCTGGTGGTGAAGAAGGATACCATGGTCTGTAGTATCATTGCATTCGGAGAGGTCAAGGAGAATCAATACTGCAGTCCTGAAGCAAAGCCGGTTCGTCCAGAAAGGAAATCATGGCTGAATCTGTGCCCATCAGGGGTCTGAAACCAGATTGGAAAGGGTCTATGAGATGAGTTGATTCAAGGTATCCAGAAATTGGGGGTTGACAATAGCTACCATGAGTTTAATTATAATTGGAAGACGATAACATGTGCATCAAGCTTTTCAGGCTTTCATGAAACTACACAATGAAGCCAATTTCAGTTTGAAAGTATTTCATCCAACACATCCTTTCTTTCAATGTGTTAAGATGCTTTGCACATTTCAGGAGATCATGTCTTCTCATTCTTTGCAATCCCCCGCACCATCCACAGGACCCATTTAGATGGTGCAGGATACAGCAATGCAGCTAACATTGTGAGAAGGGGGGAAAGCATGATTTAGTAAACTGATTTTATCCATTTTCTTTTCAAATCTAGTCATTAAAGTGTAGGGGGGGCTCCTTATATAGATCGACCTTGAGGGCTGAAATCCTGATGGGTTATAAGCATATCCATCATTAAGATTCATAAGGAAAAATGTACATGCATTTAGAATCATTGTTTGCAAATGTATCCATGAATATTAATGAGGGGTATCGTCAAAGCCTGGCATGGACCGGCACTCGAGGCCTAGAGTTGGACAACCCTGAATCTACACTTAAGAGCAATAAAGCAGATCAACATACAAGAGATATCCCATTGTGGTAACAACTCACAGAACAAGAGAAATGTCTAATGCATTAGGCAGCCGGTAAAATAACAGTCAGTGCATTCACCAGTGGGACCCATCCCAGATGCCCAACATCTTTGGGCTAAATTGGACGTTAGCGCCGGGATATTGTGGGCCGTAGCTGACAGGACTTTGCTCACCTGCTGACCTCTCAGCAGAGGACAGGATACTGCTGATAAACAGTGACTGTGACACCGTCGTGGACAGCACCTTAGCAAAGGCCTGTCAATTACTCTTTTGACACCCCTCTCTGTTATCAACCGCACCTTTTCTTATGCGTGAATGATTACGCGATTGGAACTTTGATGGGCCATTTCCAGCTGAAATCCGAACCACAGCTTCTAACAAATCCGTGTCTCTTCCATGATATAAAAAGTGGGACACTATTTTGAAAACTTAGTTTATATCCATAATGGCTACTAGTTTGGCACATACAACAGCTATTGGCAAAGCCAACAGTTTTGGCTGCTGTGATGGCAACAGCTGGAAAATGGTGTGATACGTAGGCATATGCTAGCAGAGCCTTGCAAATTCCGATTTAATAGCGATACACAATTCAAATCTGTTGAACAGATTTAAAGTGGCTAAATGCACACATTGTTAAGACATTTGTATTAGACTAGTAGCACATTTACAACTGTAATTCAGCCATTAAGTGTCAGCTGGCTATTTAGGAATAACACAGGCAAGCCAAAGTTTGATATTACTGCTTGACAGAGCTTCCACAAAGATATCCCAGCAGGATGTTTTTCGGGCAGGGATGAAGTGGGTGGAAATGGCCAATAGCGATCAGCATTGCTTTGGGCAGACAATGGGTGGGTAAATAAACAACACCCACAAGCTATATGTCCTTCCTCAGATGCCCCCTCCACCTAGCTGTACTACAAGCCAATAGGTCTGGCTTAAAGATGGCACATAAGAGCCAACTTATAGCCAAAACTAAACAAGGGGTTGCTTTTATATGAGTATTCGAATTGTCTTAAGATCATGCTTAACAACAAGCTGGGCATTTGTGCAGCATATTTATTATAGGTGGGTAACCCTATTACAGAAAACTTGTTCTTGCATGTCTTAAAATGCTGAACAAATAGTGGTGTGAACAGAAGAGTGTTTTAGACTCACAGTAACATTGCATTTTGGGTCTTTCAGTTTGTGTTCAGGATGTGGAAAATAGAGCTACAATGCAGAATGTTGATTTAAAATGATTCTATGTTGATTATTTTGATTATTTTAAATTAAAGTGATATAGTTTTATAAACAAAAACTTTACACATATAATTCAACAAATGAACACAATTAGTCATTCCTTAAAATCCAAATTCATCATCTCCAAATAATCACATAAAAGAACATGTTATTTGTTACATATAAATAAATCACAATCTCTAAAATAATGATAATGAAAGGAAAATATCAGAGGAGACAGAAACTACTTAGGCAAACAGACAAACCAATAAATATGTACATAACCATCAATTATTCAGTTATTCACATCATAGGGATGTAATACATATATTCAACTCTTGCAGGTATCTTTCACTGCTTTTTCCAGATAGAGTAAAACAGGGCTCCGCCCCCATGGGTGTAGATAGTTTCTATTCTGAGCGACAATTCAGACCTCGTAGCATTAATAGTTAGGTGTTACTCAGTCATTTATCAACATTACACCATACTCTGTATAGTGCTAAATGGAGACTGGCATTCAAGGTGTTTAAGCACATATACCAGAATGTATCTTCCTTAATGTGATTCAGGTCATGAACGTAACTGCCATAAGGTGGATTTATAATGAGCCCAATTTTGGGCATAACATTAGAACATGTCTGGCAGTTTCAAATAAAGTTCTCCTTTTGCAAATCCGACAGAAACGTTCAGCTTTAGGAATTGCTCGTTCACAGCCATTCACCATTAACACCGGAAGATGATTAATACGTAATAGTAGCCGATAAATACCAAATCCCTTTATCGAACCCCGAACCATCGGCCAGAGTGATTCTATGGTCGCCCCCGAACTGTTGCATGGTATCCTGTATCTGCATCGCTTCCCCTCCCCCAGTAGAACTCCTGTGAGCCTGTAGCACTATATTGAAGGAACTAGCATTCACTTTAAACAGTAGGACTAGAACTCTGTTTCACACTTAACCAAGTTAAAGGAAATAACGCCCAGTCTCCAGTCCCCTCATCCTTTATCTTTGACAGCTGCAACTTTCTCAGGGATCAACTTCTACAGGCCTTCGGCTCTATCAGTGTCTCAGAAAATATATACTTTGTCTTTCCATGTAACCTTCAGCTTAGCTGGTCTGAGCAGTCCTGCTTTCATGCCCTGGGCTAGAAGAGCTTTTTATAAAGCATGTTGAGTTTCTTCCTCCTCTTTACTGTCAACCTTGTGCTATTGGGATTCCAGGTTGTCTTTCTGTGCAGCGGTTTTTAAGATTCTCTCTTAATCCCTACCATCTGACAGCTTGACAATGAGGGTTGATCCGGACATAGATTCTGAAGATTTAGTAGACAGGAACATCTTAATCTTGTAAGACTTCTGTATCATAAGGGGTCTTATTCAACTTCTAGCTCTAATAGGTCTGGGAGTCAGGTAGACACAAAGGTGACTGTCTCATCCCCCTCCTTGCCAGACAGGAGGCCAAGGATTCTGATCTGCTTATCTTGCATCACGTTTTCCAGTTATTCAAGCTTGGTTTCCATAATTCTGTTCCCCTTGTTAAGAGCGCCCATCCCCTTTCCCATCCGTTCCACCATTGGGGTTATTCAGGAGCATTGTTGGTCTAATTCTGAGGTTCTTTCTTTGAGGGTGTTGGTCCTAGTTTCCAGTCGTGCCACTTTCTCATTCATTTTGTCAAACTTGTGTTCCAGCCCAGATACTGACTCCTCGAAGGGCCCAAGGGCCGCAATTACCAGATCCTAGGGGTTGGGGGGTAGTACGTTTGTATACTTTCCTGACTCGGTTGCCTGTTATTTGACATGAAGAAGTCTGCATCGGCCCCTTTGTTGTAATCTGGTTTTCCAGATTTCATTTTACCGATTCTTTTGCATGGGTTATAAGATACACAAAGCTGCAGATAATGAGTACACACCCTTCTTGCTCAAGAAAATCGTCAGTGATTAATAGGATACCAACCGTAGTCCGTTCCTGTGGTGGTGTGTCCTCATACTGTTACTTCCAGAGGTGCTTTGTGCTTCTGTAGCTGCAGTGTTACACAGCTCTCTTCCTATGCTCTGGTCTGTGGAGGCTTAAAGGACGGCCCTCATAAGTAATGTCCGCTCCCATTCATGCCTCGTTGAGCATGTGTAAAATGTGGGATACTGCCCATATCAAAGATGGCCACCGGCATCCTACTAATGCCTGGGAAGCGCGTCCACTAGGTTCGCATGCCAAGACCCTCAATCGTCCCAATGTTAGGTCGGTTGGGGGGGCTCCCACACTCTCCCTTGCTCCTCGCTCACTGTCTCTCTGCTTGGTCTCCCCTCGAAGCTCCTGTGTGGGCAGCGCACTCAGCGAGTCTCCAAGACTCTCACTGCTCCGCACTCCGGTGCGATCATTCCTTGTATGCTCTCCACACCACAGCTCACATGCCAAGGCTTTCTATTGTCTGTTAGCAGGCTCTAGGTCTCAAAGAGCCCATGGAGAACCGCGCTCCCAGGCCAGTGCACAAGGCTCTCAGTGGAGACACTCCCACACTTGCCGCCATCTTGGTCACGCCCCTGATTAAATGTTTTTAGGGGCAAAATTGTGCCCTGCCGTTCTCTGTTGTTGACCTCTCAGGCTATCACATTACTGGCACTGCCTCAGTTCCGTGCCACTTATTTTGACAAAAGGATATATATGATCACCAGCAGATCAGGACACCATAGATTCTAGGTGAGCAAACTGACTATAGCAGAACCAACCTTAGTTCCCTCCCCTTCATCTGGCAGTCACCATAGTTGCTGAGGGTGGGCAGAGCTCTGCCCCACAGGAGACTGGATGAAACTCTTTGCTATGCCAAGCTGTGCATTCTGATTGGGTTTTGCATGTGTGGGACTGTCAGTCCAGATTCCCTGATGACTACCATGGGTGACAGCGGAGGGACTACTCAGGAGCCGCGGGAAAAGATTAAGGCCTGGACTACTGATGACTTGAAGAAATTACGATAGAACAAACAAGTGTGTGCGTGTGCATGTGTGCACAGTCTTGGAGGTGTGCATAACATTGTGAGGGTGGTCAGGTGTGAGCAGGAATGGGTGTGGTATAGAGCAGTCAAGAGTGCCTTGGTAGTGACTAAGTCAGTTCTAGGGCCTGCACTGTGGTACATGGCGTACAATGAGAAATTCCAGGGCTATCAATGTGACACAGAGGCAACTTGGCAGTTCTAGGTCAAGAAATAGGGAACATCCGGGGCAATAGCATAATTATGGGACAAAGGGAGTCACATGGGAAACCTCAGGCTCAGTTGGCTATGACACGTGGTAGTTATATGGCCAATGGGAGTGATGTGTCAATTCAGGAAGCACATGGATATTCCATGGGGAAAATCAGAGGTCAATGTGACAGGTCTGTGGCATTGACAATGGCATAAGGAGAAAAAAAAGAAAGGAGTCCACAGAGAATGGCATGGAGCACATCTTGGAGCAATGAGACTGACATAGGGCCATTTGCAGGGCCGTGGGGCTATTCTGATGGAGAAAAAAAACGAGGGACAATCAGGGACTGTATGAGGTGGCATGGGACAGTTATATGGGCAGGAAATAGTCCACTTGGGGTGCAATAAAACAGTTCTGGGGGAAATCTGAATGTCATAGGGCAAATAGTCGGGCAACGGGGCATCTTTTCATAGAGCTCGGTGGCAGTGAGGCTGTGAGGCAATGGGGCTAATCAGGCTCTCCGGGGCAGTTCTGGGAGGTATGACTGTAAAGTGAAGCACATTTAGGACCAGCAGGACATGTCTTGAACCCTTCTTGGTGTAATGAGAGAGACATGGGTCAAATCAGGGCGCAGCAGGCGAGTTCTGAGGACAACTCATGAAAATGATGAAACATCTGGAACGAACGGGATTGGACATGCAGCAGTTTGACTAGGAGAGAAAGTGACATGGCACGAATATGGCGACATTAGGAAGGGTCTGGGGGGATACATGTGACATAGGGCAAATGGTGGTAGGGTCTGGGAGAAACCAGAGTGACAACAGGCACATCAGAGGTAACCGGATCAGTTGGGTGGTACATGGGAAAATTGGGTGCAGTGGATCATCTAAGGTGGAAAATCCGGGGTCAATATTGGAATTTAGGGTGCAATTACAGAGACATGGGGAAAATCATGGGACTGTTGTAGGAGCAAGGAGAGTGACAATGTCAAATTAGTGGACGATGAGGCAGTTGAGGGTGGAATTAGATTTCAATGGGAAAAACGAGGGTGCATTGGGATATGCCATGTGGCAGGTCTAGAGGCAATGAGAGAGGCATGGGACAAATTGGGACCCAGTGGGGAAAGCCATAGGGGAAATGAGGAGGGCAGTTTTGGGGGTAATAACATCAACATGAGGCAAATCAGAAGGCAATGGTGTCATTCTGGGGCAATGTAAATGTCCCATAAGAAAGGCTCTTATATCGGGCACCATAACTAATGCATGGTTGAGGCTGGCATATCTGTTTTCTCGGCGCAATGTAGATGCTTCTACCTTGCCTTGGGAAAAACTGATGATTGTTTAAAAAATGCCATGACAATGTTTCCACAGTAAAATATACTATCATATGTGTTATGTGTTGAAAGGGAAGAGCGAGATATTCCAGGGAAAAGAAGTAGAGCCAAAGGAAGTGTAGTATCAATGAGGAGGCAGGAAGGTATAAATATAATTAAGGGGTTTATTTGTATGTTTCAATTACAAAGATAGATATATTTAAAAGGGGATATGAAAGGAGTCTCTGAAGGGAGCTGCTTCAGTCTCTCCACTTCCACCTCCACATTCTCCTTCCAGAATCCCTGTAGATTCCACATCAGTGCAGCAAATGTCACCATGCTACACATCCCTCTTCTTTCTAGCCAAGTCGTTACTTTCCATAGTCTGTTAAGTACATTGGTCTCTGGTATCTTCTTCCAAACCTTGATACTGACATCTTCATTCCATTTGGTACATATATGGAATTTACTGGTAAGGAACATTTCTGATTATCTCTATTTTCAACCACATCACTTTTATCCTCACACTCACCATTAGCTTTCCTATTCACTCCCATCACTCTTCCATTATTCCATAGTCTTCCATTACTAGTTCGTACAGCATGTTTAAATAACTTGGATAGGATCAGACCACTTCATGCCTTTTACTCTCAAAGCCTCTGGCAACTTCACTCTCACAAAACATCCTACTTCCAATGCCTCATTACACTTGAATCTTTTCCTATCATACCATGCTTTATTTCTACTTTGTCTCTGTCTAATCATATCAACAGCATTACTGGTTCTCACTCCCATATTTACCACCTCACCCATCCATCCAGGACATAATTTGGTGGTTGCTTTTCTACCTCTGCTCAATTCAAATGGTGATACACCAGTAGAAGTGTGCGGTGTAAACCTGTGTGCCATAATGACATTTCTAACTGCTTCTTTCCAGCTCATTCCGTTAGCCCATGCCCATCTAATGGCCTCTTTCAGAATCCTGTTATATCTTTCCACTACACCATTTGTCTGTGGGTGATAAACTGCACTAGTCACATGTTTAATCGATTTCTTCACCAAATAATCTTCTATCTCTCTCGAGACGAATTGTGGACCATTGTCAGATAGGATAACTCCAGGATATCCTTCCCGACCACATACCTCTTCTATGAAACTGATAATATTTTTAGTAGTGACACTGGGCCTCATCTTCACTTCTGCCCATCTTGTTAAAATATCAATCATAACCACACCAAACGTTTGACTTCCTTCACTCCATATGGGTCCCATTATATCAATCCCTACTTTCATCCATGGTCTACTCGGCACATCAGTCATAACCATCGGATACTCACGACTCACACAACTCTTATCAGACTTATTGCAAAGGATACAGTTTCTTATGATCCTCTCGATTTCTGCATCACATCCCGGCCACCAGTATGTATTCCTTATCCGGCACTTGGTTTTGGAAATGCTTTGGTGCCCTTCATGTCCCAACTCAATTATTTTCTTCCTGACATCTTCAGGTGGAATTAATCTGTCTCCTCTAAACAAGTATCCATCTTGTACGCTCAACTCATCTCTGACACTCTATAATCCTTGCACATCTGCCTCCTTGATCTTATTTACAGGAACATGTCTATTGTTCATATTTTCCATCACAAATTGCAATTTTACATCTTTATCCATGGCTTCCAACCATTCTTCCTTATCAATGGCTGTGTCCTGTAACATACATATCATTTCTTGTTGATGCTCATCACTTCCATTTCCGGTCTCCTCTTGGACATTCGTAAGCCTAGACAAACAGTCTGCAGCATAATTCCTCACTCCTGGAATATACTTAACCACTATATTGAACTCCTGCATTCTATGAACCCATCTTCGTATCCTTGCCGACACTTTGTCCAAACCTTTGTTCATAAATAGTTCCACAAGTGGTTTGTGATCTGTGTTTATCTCAAATTGTGTCCCCCAGACAAAACTTCTGAATTTGTCCACTGCACATACAATAGCCAAAGCCTCCTTTTCGATAGTTGCATATGCCTTTTCTGCTCCCTTTAACAGACGTGAAGCAAATGCAATAACTTTTTCCTCTCCATCATGTAGTTGCGCCAATACTGCACCCATACCCACATTACTGGCATCTGTTGTGATCACCATACGCTGTCCTCTTACAAAGTTCTTCAGTGCAGGTGCAGTTGTCAGAGCATTCTTTATATAATTGAATTCCTTCTCACAATTTTCACTCCATTCATATTTAACATTCATCCTGGTGAGATCCCTCAATACAGCTGTGTGATCTGCAAATCTTCTAACATATTTAGAATAATACTCGGCCATTCCTAGAAATGTTCTCAATTGTTCCTTATTGCCCGGTGTGGCCATATTATTGATTGCAGACATCAAATCCTGCTTAGGTGTAATTCCTTTCTCTGATATAACATGACCTAGATATTCAATTTCCTTTCTATGAATCTTCGACTTCTCTCTGCTCAACGTCATGCCCATCTTGTGCAATTTTCTCAATGCTCCATCCAAAATTCTATCATGCTCCACTTGGTCTTTAGCAAATACAAGAATGTCATCTTGAAAAAATATAATGCCCTCATCACCATCAAAAATTCGATGCATGGTCTTCTGAAACACTGAAGCTGCCGATATAAGACCAAATGGCATCCTCCTATACTGATATAAACCCTGCGGGGTTATAAATGCCGTCAGATGCCTTGAGTCTTTGTGCAATCTGATTTGGTTATATGCAGAGGTAAGGTCTAAAGTCGAAAACACTTTTGCCGACCCCATTGTTGATAGCAACTCTTGAATGTTGGGAAGTGGGTGCCTCTCAGGAATGATGCACTTGTTTAGTTCTCTGAGATCAATACACACTCGAACTTTTCCGGAACTCTTCCTCACCACCACCAACGGTGATACCCATTCTGAAGCATCAATCCTTTCAATTATGCCCTGTTCTTCTAATTTCTTCAATTCGCTTTTGACCTCATCTCTCATGGACAAGGGTACATTCCTCAGTTTCTGCGCAACTGGTTTACTATTCTCTCTAAGCTGTATCTTGTGCATAATCCCTTTCACACATCCTATTTCATCTTTGAACACCTCTTTCTTCACTGTCTCGGTAGACATCTCTTTAGATTCAACCATATATATAGACTCCTCAGCACTGGCATCCAATCTGACTTTCAGCCATGCCTGATGTGTCCAACTCAACAAGGGCATTGTTCCCTTTCTTGACACGTAGACTTTTCCTTTGGTAATTCTATCCTTAAATGCTATTTTCGCTTCGAACCATCCAATAATGTCTATTTTCACACCACCATAAGCACTTGGATTAATATCCGACTCATTAAGCCATCTTGGACCCATTCTTCTCCATATCTTTTCGGGCAACAGCATGTATTTTGCTCCTGAATCAGTCATCATTCTTACTGGAGCATCATTTATCATGATGATGGTCTTGGGACTCTCCAGTTCCATGCCATTCACAGTATCACTAACAGCAAAGACACATTCTTCCTCTTCATATTCTTCTGGACCTCCAATCCAATTCATACTTCCTTTATCAACCCTACAACATCTGGCCATATGGCCCTTTCCATTGCAGTTTTTGCATATGATGTGAATAGCTGGGCAATCAGGACTGTTAGCTAAGTGCATGGAACTGTCACACCAGAAGCATGTCCTAATCCTTCCTCTGCCTCTCTGGTTCATTTGACTCATTTGAGCCGTCTATTGCTCCTAAACCGTCCTCTGTTGTATCCTCCATAACGTCGTGCGAATCCTCTACCCCTTACATCATTACTGTATCTGTAAGAGTTTTGCTTCTTGGGTTCTTCTTTCCGTTTCACCACAGCATTTTGATTATTCCCATTATCACCTTTTGTCACTTGAATTGCATTGATAGGGTTTTCTGGTTTCAGAGTAGTACTCTTCACCCTATCCTCCAGTGTCTTGACACAATTCTCCATGTGTTCAACTTCTTTGGCTATATGCAATACCACCTCCAAATCCGGATCATCTTCAGCCCATAGTCTCACTCTAATTTTAGCACTATTGCACTCCAGCCTGAATTGATCCCTGAGCCTTTCATCTAGTTGTGGCCCAAATTTGCAGTTCTTAGCCAATTTTCTCAATACAGTTATAAATTGCTCCACACTCTCTCCATTTTCTTGCGATCTCTTGCCAAACTTATACCTTTCCAATATTGTACTCATTTTCTTCTCCTAGTGTTTATTCAACTTAGCAATACATTTTTCGTATTCATTCATATCCCCTTCATCATCAGGTAGTTCCGGTAAGTCCTCATACTTTTCTTGTCCTGCCGGTCCCAAACAGTGAAGTAACAGTGCTTTCTTTCTCTCCACACTGTAGTTTGTTCCACAAACCACTGAAGCATAATGCTCAAACGACTTCAACCATCTCTTCCATGGTAAGTTCGGTTCTCCAGCTTCGAGCAGAAACACGGCTGGTGGCGGGACACTGTGAATCGACATATTGCCAGCTGCAGACTGGTCACCTGCTCCCCTGTTGCTAATGATTGCTGCAGACTTCTTTGCAATATCACTGCCAGGCTCTTTTATTTTCACATTCAATACACTTCCTTTTGTGTTTTGTGTACAACTTCCTGAATATCACCATGTATCTCACTTAGCTACTGCTCTGTACAGGTACTGGGACGAGTAGGAGCATGAGCGAATTGCTAGATCCTCATTTAAATGTATTTTTTTTATTTATTTTTTATATATATATATATATGGCTACATATAAGCGCCTCCACATGCGCTGCCGTAATAAATATAAATATAATTTGCTGTGCCACTTTATCAGTTTCTTCAGAGGGCCGGGTTCTGGCCTACAACCATCTACGATCGCCGTAGCAACCGCTAATCCAATCTAATATGGCCGCCTTTGCGTGACACGCGTGACGACGTTGCGGGTCCTTTACTTTAAAGCGCTCGCGCTCGACTTCCTTCAACTCTGCAAGCTCGCGGTAAGCTCCGGATGATGTTATGATTCACTTTGCAGCGCGAGATGCACACGCGCACAATCAAACAACAACCGTGGGTCCAATTGGACATAAGTATGCTGATAAACACACAGTTTTTTTTTTTCTTCTTAAATATGCATGAAGACAGGATACTTTCAGGGTAATTTCACACTCACCTGTCGATTCAGACTGCTTCACTTTCGATATGGTAACTGCTCTCCAAAACGCCCTCGTCGCCAAATGTAGTATCAATGAGGAGGCAGGAAGGTATAATATAATTAAGGGGTTTATTTGTATGTTCCAATTACAAAGATAGATATATTTAAAAGGGGATATGAAAGGAGTCTCTGAAGGGAGCTGCTTCAGTCTCTCCAACTGTTTCTTCAGTGTTCCACTTCCACCTCCACATTCTCCTTCCAGAATCCCTGTAGATTCCACATCAGTGCAGCACATGTTACCATGCTACAGGAAGCCTTCTGGCATTTCTATGGCGGGAGAGCCCCAGAACTCCAATAAGTTCAAGGACCACAGGAGAAGGCGCAAAGTGGGCACGTTGGGATGCATAGTCCCCGAAGCACTACAACACGTGGCAGGTGAATGGTGGTCCCAGATCAAGAGGCCGGAGATACAAGATGAAATGTCTGGTGGATGTCTGACTCTGACCCAGCAGCTGACAGTGAAGAGGGGACAATGAGTAAAATTGCCAGACACCCAATGGAGATGACGCATGGTACAGTCCTGAGAATGTGAGACATATGATAGGGACACCAGACACAAAAGGTCCAGGGGCAAAATCGAGGCCCAACAGAGAAAGAGAAGACCTGGGGATTGGTGAGGATATGGGAACAGAGCTAACGAGGGGCTTGTGAACTGGACCCAAGAATCCAAGAACCGAAGAGAAGAGCCTGTGAACCGAACACACACAAGAGAGTGGACAAATCCAGATATGGGGGCTAAGAATCTGAGACGTGAGCAAGGGAGCAGCTTAACCACCAAACATCACTATGCAAAGGTGAGCAGGTCAATGCCATTAAAAGGCCCATGCCTCAATCCACTTAATCGCCTCTCTCTGACCCTTTCGCCCGTTCATAGAATGGGAGCCTGTTTTTGAAATGGCCGCCTCATCTACGGCTGATCTAGCTTCGCGTTTCTAGGCAACGCCATCTGAATATTGCCCGACGCACATCCGACAGCGAGGCGGAAGCCGGCCCACCACACCGAAGGCCCGCAAAGCAAATTCCCTGTTTTGTGCTTGTTTGCGCACTGGTCCGCGGTGCCGCCCCTCCTTTGTGAACTACGACCCACAAAGGTAGGCTTTCCACGCTGCCATACTGCCTTACCTTCCGAGTTCGAATCTGTATTACGTCATCACCACTAAAAGTGTGCTTGATCACCTAGTCCCACGCACGGTAAACTATACAATTCCAATGACTAACTTGATCAAATGATTCCTTGTAATCCTGTATCGTCATTACTACTTAGTACACTATATTCTCTGCTATTACAGTCCCTACCAAGCATTACCGATGTACTCCTGACACGCTGATTGCCTCGTGCCACCCTAAAATGCCTAGCAGATGAATATGCCAGCCTGAGCATTGCCGAATTGTTATAGCTCAGTGTCTATTTCTCGGCCCTACTCTATTGCCTAAAGGCTGCCTAATTGTGACATTTGTGTGCAATATGATTGTTGACTGTTGCCGAACTACCTCAACCGCGCCCCCAATGGCTGTTGCATATGCCATAGCCTAACTGCTGCCCTAGAACTACATCTGTGCTCCAAATGATTGTTGCTAGTTATTGCTCGACTTCCAGACCTGTGCGCTGTGTTCTGTGCTAGCTGGTGTCCCCTTATGATATATGCGTTCCAAGTTGCATACTCTGTCGCATACACAGCTGTTTAATTGCTGCCTATTACTACATTGGTGAATGTATTGATGGCCACATACTTAGGCGCCAACCACTACCTACCTGCTACCTATCCATGACTGCCACATAGAAGGCCCCTCTGTAGACTGTGACTTCTCTTTTTGGACTGAAAGATGACGCTTATGACTGACAAGTTGACACTAATTTTGTCAACTATACTAATGGACATCCAAAAGACTCTAGACACAGGGACCCACAACATTGACCAGCAAACTCAGAAAATGATCAATATAGCATCTTTACCTTGCCTACCACCCTCAAGATATAATAGACTCCGTGCCAGACTAACCTGCCTCTACGATCCACGAATTAGCAGTACTACTTATCTGTGCCTACATGCGAATAAAAATACGGTTAGAGTCAATTCCCTCCACAAACTAAATAATACTGCTACTCCTAACACCCAATATCCCAATCTGGCTTCCGGCCTCAACATGGCACTGAAACGGCATTAATCGACTTAAAAACTCAAATTGATGAGCTTAAGGACAAAGCGAAAACAGCTTTGCTACGCCTCCTTGACTTGTCCGCCGCCTTTGATTTGGTGGACCTTGAAGTCTTACGCAAACATCTGGCCTCTGCTGCTCGTTTCTCTAAGAATGCAATATCCTGGGTCCAATCTTTCCTAAATAACAGGACTATGAGAGTCTTCTCCCCCATCAGCATCAGCAGACCCCATCCCGACTACATGTGACATACCCAAGGACTGCATACATAGCCTCTGTTTGACACATTGGATAGTCTGAGCATCATCTACACTAATTATGCAGATGACACCCAGATCCTCATGCCCTTTTCAGGCGATTACAATAAAGACATGGCTCTTGTAAATACCTCCTCATTCAGGCATGGATGGCAGCCAATGGCCTCTGCCTGAATGACAACAAAACGGAACTTCTCATTCTGGGATCTACTGCCAATTTGAAAAGACTTAACACCAACTAGACTACTTTCAACATTGATGGAAATATAATTAAGGTTGCAAAGGAAGTTAAAACCCTAGGCATTTACCTTGACTCTACACTAACTCTAAGCAAACAAATAAACGCTATGGCATCGGCAACAGCTTATACATGTAAGCCATGGGTGCACAACATACGGCCCGCGGGCCAGTTGCGGCCCGCCATGCTGTTTTTTCCGGCCCGCGAGGCACAAAGACTTTCCTAATGGAGGACGGCCCACAAGCAGCATCGGCCGCCCTCCATTAGGAAAGTTTTTGTTGTCTTCCGGGCTGGACAAAACACTGGCCGTCATTGGCTCAGCACACATGCACTACATCACTCCTACAAGCCACGTAGTGCGTGTGTGCTGCACCAATGGAGTGCCAGCACTACGGCTGGCGTGGCCAGTAAGGCTTGATGCCAGAAGGCATTTCAGCCTTGCTTGCCACGCCAGCCGTAGTACCATTCAAGTTACCTCGCCAGCGTTCCAGCTTACCTGACTTCCAGCACATCTCCGGTAAGTGTGGGGGTTTGTCGGATGTGCATGAATGTTTGTTTTTGAGTGTTTGTGTTGTGTATGTTGAGATGTGGGGGTGGGGGGTGTCGGATGTGCATGAATGTTTGTTTTTGAATGTATGTGTTCTGTATGTTGAGATGCATGTATGGGTGCATGCTTCAGAGTTTGTGTGCTGAGTTGGGGGGTTTGGGTCTGTATGGGTGCATGTTTGAGAGTGTGTGTGCTAAATTGGGGGGTGGGGGTTCGGGTCTGTATGGGTACATGTTTGAGAGTGTGCTGATTTGGGGGGTGGGGGTTCGGGTCTGTATGGGTGCGTGCTTGAGAATGTGTGTGCTGAGTTGGGGGCGGGGGGTTCGGGTCTGTATCGGTGCATGTTTGAGAGTGTGCTGATTTGGGGGGTGGGGATTCGGGTCTGTATGGGTGCGTGCTTGAGAATGTGTGTGCTGAGTTGGGGGGCGGGGGGTTCGGGTCTGTATGGGTGCATGTTTGAGAGTGTGCTGATTTGGGGGGTGGGGGGTTCGGGTCTGTATGGGTGCATGCTTGAGAGTGTGCTTGGTGCATAGTGTCTGGTTGGGGTGAGGGGGGCATGGGGCATAGTGTTTGATTGGGGGTGAGGGACAGGGGGCATACTGTTTGGTTGGGGGTGGGGGCCATGGGACATAGTGTTTGGTTGGGGGTTAGGGGGCCATGGGGCATAGTGTTTGGTTGGGTAGGGGGCCATGGGGCATAGTGTTTGGTTGGGGGTGAGGGGGCCATGGGGCATAGTGTTTGGTTGGGGGTGGGAGTCATGGGGCATAGTGTTTGGTTGGGGGTGAGGGACAGGGGGCATAGTGTTTGCTTGAGGCATGGGGGCCATGGGGCATAGTGTTTGGTTGGGGGTGGGAGATGTGGGGCATATTGTTTAGTTGGGGGTGAAGGGGCCATGGGGCATAGTGTTTGGTTGGTGGTCAGGGCCATGGGGCATGGTGTTTGGTTGGGGGTGAGGGGGCCATGGGGCATAGTGTTTGGTTGGGGGTGAGGGGACCATGGGGCATAGTGTTTGCTTGAGGCGTGGGGGCCATGGGGCATAGTGTTTGGTTGGGGGTGGGAGCCATGGGGCATAGTGTTTGGTTGGGGGTGAGGGGGCCATGGGGCATAGTGTTTGGTTGGAGGTGGGAGCCATGGGGCATAGTGTTTGATTGGGGGTCAGGGGGCCATGGTGCATAGTGTTTGGTTGGGGGTGAGGTGGCCATGGGGCATAGTGTTTGGTTGGGGGTGGGAGCCAAGGGGCATAGTTTTGCACTCCAAGAGTGAACCCAATAATAAAGCTAAAACAGGCACAGTTAGGAGATGTACGTCCTTTGCTTTTTTGAGGAAACCCGACTCAACGAAGGCCATACTCCTCTTGGGCAACCCAAACAGCAAACTATAGCAAAATAATGGAATGTCCAATCAAGGGTTAATAAAATATATATAATTGAATTAAACGGACGATATACAATAACTAAATCGAAATAAATGATAACAATGGAAAATGTGTAGTACAAAATGTAAGTTTGAAATGCAATAAAAATCGTTACCCCTCAAAAACATATTCTTTTTCCATGTGTTTAATACAAATTGGGGGTTGAAAAAGCCTCCTGACATGTCCCGCCTACCGCCCCGCCCACTATTACTTTTCGGCCCACTATAGCACTCATGTAAGGTACTTTAGGCCCTCTGTCAAAATCAGTTGTGCATCCCTGATGTAAGCTAATCAGAGCCTGCAGGCCATTCCTATCCAAAGCAAGTTGCATCATCGTAGCTAACCACCTTACACTCTCAAAGCTGGACTACTGTAATGCCTTATACATTGGTTACAGTAAGTACATCTTGAATAAAATTCAAATCCTACAAAACAACACACTTAGAACTGCTCTAAGTATTCCAAACAGAGAGCATATGTCTAAGCTAAGGAGACAAAATCGAGCAATGACGGAATACTACTTAAAATTGCCACCCTCACATTCAAATGCATTAATAATGCTGCACCACCGTATCTAACTGAGAGAATAGTCAGTAAACCTAACTCACGTCCCACTAGAACAGCCAACTCGTTTTGTCTTAATATTCCTAGATTTAAGTTTAAAAAAGCAGGAGGAAGCAGTTTCCCTGTGAAAGCTGCACAAGCATGGACCGCACTACCACTGTCCCTCAGAGTGGATCAGTCCTACCTTAGCTTTAGACGTAATCCTCTGAACTGGCTGAGAACTAACGATATCTGACTGGATGCTGTCCACTACTGATCTCTGTATTCTGTATCCTGATTACATCCTCGCTGTCATCACCTCCAGATGTACTTCTTGATCGCATTTGTATCCATCGTGTACTCTCTATTTCTGTATGTATCCTGGTGATTCCCCTTACCTGTATCTAACTTTGCTCTGAAATAATCTTGTATTCCTTACCCTGTAACCTAAGCTTAAAGTGAAACTGTAAATGTTGCACCCAGATACCTCTGGGTTTGGTGCGCTTTACAAATAAACAAACAAACGAACCAGCAAATGGACCACAGATAAGCATGAGCTGAACCAAGGCCATAATGATGAGGAGCTACCTGGAGAACTCCCTCACCTGCACCCAGAAAGCCCTACTTACTTACCAGCTGGCTTCCTCGTCCCTCGCACCACCATTTCGAGAGTTTCTATGCTCTCGGGCTGCCATTCACACTCTCTTCCTAGGCCACACCCCCTCCAGCCACTGAAATGAATGTGAGACTCCATGCAGCGTCGCGGCTGCCATTTCAGTCACACTCCATTTTGTCTGTGTTTCTCAGGTCACTATCAGCTCTCGGGTGCATGCGAGGTGCTGATAGTGTTAATTCCCGTGTGAACCCAAAGCCTCTCCAGGTGAGGGCCCACGGCCCCCTCTGAGGAGCTCTCTTTGGCTCTAGG
Organism: Ambystoma mexicanum; assembly: GCF_040938575.1. Taxonomy (NCBI): domain Eukaryota; kingdom Metazoa; phylum Chordata; class Amphibia; order Caudata; family Ambystomatidae; genus Ambystoma; species Ambystoma mexicanum. The sequence goes on along the minus strand of NC_090925.1, from coordinate 32,894,973 downwards.
CTGGCCGGCCGTGGATCTCAAAGCCTTCAACATGAGAGAATGCAAAGAAGAGTTGATTGGCACCTGGATTCTACTGGAGAGGTAATCGTTCAAAAGTATCCCCTGCACAAGAGAGGACGCCTTGCACTTCTGAACTCTGATAACGATGAAGTTACTGAGGAACTAATGATTAATATCGAGTTCCATGATCAAACTCAGGACAAAGAACATTGGAACATCAAGCGCTCCATGTGCATCAATTGGGCGTTTTCCTTTCCTTTTCTTTCTCCTTTCCTCTTTTTACTCTCTCTTTGATCAGTTCTTCTTATTTCTTTATTTCTCTTAAATGTTTAAGCTGCCTTATTTTCTTTTTAAAAAGTTTGTAACAAACTGAATTAAAATAAAATGAAAAAACAAATAAATAAATAACGAGAGAGTCAGTCTTGTACGAGAAGGAAATGGTGTATTCTGTGAGAATAGGCATGTGCCAGAATACTCACCATTTAGATTTAGAGTCATAATAGTCTAGTGTAGCAAGGATAATCATTGTGACACAGTTTCTTTTGTGACAAACTCAAGTTGAGAGAATCAAGTGCTAACAGGAGCTGAAACATTGCATCATGGGAAACAGAGTCTAGTTGCAAAGCATTATGCAAGCAAGTGAAGCAACGTTGAAACAGAGAGAAACTCTCTTGTGAGAAGGGGCAGGCTAAACTCAGGGAGGTCATGCTGAAACCCAAAGGATGATGGACAGGAAAGAAGGGCCTATTAAGAGAACAGACACTGAAGGAACAATAGTCAAGTCACAGACAGAAATAGATGGAAGTCTTGTTTTCTTGGAAATAGCCTTCAAACCCAGAAACAATGGGTCTTGGAGGTTGCCGTAAGTGGAATAAACCAAGGTACAGAGGGTAGAGAAGGGACCCAAGAGAACTGTGCCCTTGAGGGAAATAGCCCCCAAAACATAAGAGACAGTGCAGTGTCCCACAGCTACAGCGTACTTGAAGCCATTGAAGCTTGAAGCCAATCACATGAGGCTCACACTGGCAGACAGATGTTAGAGGATTGTTGTTGCTACTGCGGTGAAGTTCCCTACCTCATTCTGATGGCTACCAGTTAGTTGACGAAAGGGACAAGCTGCCTCCCCAAGATATTGGATGAGGGATGGTACAGCAAGGATTCCCGGTTACCCCCACTTAGTCCCGTCCATGGGGCAGGTGGCAGCCACAGGAAACGTTCACAAAGACAATGGCCATATAAGAAACCCACAATCCTTGGACCCCACTGGTAGTGATCCCCCACTTGTATAGGCAACCGAAATCATGACACAGTGCGTTTAAGGGAATGGAAAACAAATCACGTCCCATACGTTTCCGAGGAAACAACAACCCAATGATTGAACCTGCTCAGATTTCAGGGGTCTTTTATAAAATTCGAAACATCTTGATTCACAAACCCTGCAAGTACCAAAGGAATTCAGAAATCTTCTGGGCAGCTTCCAAAGGAATTTAGCATTGGAAGGAGAAAACCGGCAGCCCAATCTCTGTGACTGGGAGGGGGAGTAGCCAAAGTAAAACTACTTACCATAGAGGTGAGCTCTACCCTCTGAGCCCTAAGGGGTAGAGGCAATTAGGACCTCACCGGGAGAGGCTCCCCCTGTGAGGACAAGTGCTCCTGTTACCTGGAGGAACTTCCTAAAGCACATCCCAACATTACTTGTTTAGGCTTACCCTGTGAAGACTTATATGAAGAGAGAACAACTATATGTTATTGTCAGCAAGAAAATGTGAGTAGCAGGCAGAGAGAGAGAGGCACATAGGTACACCAGGGAAGACCCTCAGCTACATAGCACCTGAGAGGGGGGGAGACTTTGAAGTCGGAAAAGCACATGAGTTGCAAAACTACTCACATACTGTAACTCAAGATCTGGATGTACAGCGGCCTGTCAGCTGGAGAGAGAGAAGAACGAAGAGTGGTGGATCGGTGGTCCCAGAAACTATGCCGAAACCACTATACAGTTGGAACACATACCGTCCCTGTATCTGACACTCCGGATGGCCATCCGACATGAAGATACGTAGTACGTAACATTGATAGAATAAAGGAAGCCGAAAGTTGGAGAAAACCAATCCCAAACAAAGAGAAACCCCAGTGACATTATCCCTGACAGTATCCGGTAATGGGAAAAACAGGAGACCCGGGAGAGAGACCGAGAATCGTTATATGACTACTATACTTGTTCCAGTAAAGATAGCAAGATTATAACATTGAAAGTAAAAGAAGTGAGTGAGAATAGTTATGGCCCTGCTCATACTCGTCCTAGCCAAGATAATAAGAGTTTAAGCCTGAGAGCGAGAGAAGTGGATGAGAATCGTCATACGAGTGCTCATACTGGTAGCCAAGATAATAAGAGTATAAGCCTGAAAGCGAGAGAAGTGGATGAGAATCGTCATACGAGTGCTCATACTCGTCCTAGCCAAGATAATAAGAGTATAAGCCTGAAAGCGAGAGAAGTGGAGGAGAATCGTCATAGGAGGGCTCATACTCGTCTCAGTCAAATCAAAGAAAACATACTCACGAAAGAAAATGAAGATATAAGTGAAAAAGCTGAAGAGAAGGATTAACTGATATATATGTCCAAAGACAGATTCAATAGTGGAACCAAGGTGGTGAATTCTATGACAAGACAGGAGGCTCCCATTATGCTTTACCTTCTTTGATAATGCTATATCAGCAATTTCAACAAAACATTTAAAACCGTAAAATTTGCTCTTTTTTTCTTCATTTATGCAAAAAATACCAAATATGAGAGGTTTTAAAGTTCAACAGTCACTGTTCCCTGCAGCACTACAACCCCCATGATCCTCTGGGGTTTAGTAGTCCTGACCTCTACTGATCCACCTATCCAAGAGCAGGTCCTAGTATAAGAACCCTCTATGTTAGTCCTCTTCCTCTTTCAATTTGCTGCCATTTTGAGATAAGTACCTGCCTCTTATATGTTATATAAGTTTCTTTGTGTACTTGGATATTTATTGCAAGCGCTCATACATATTGCACCTATTACGCTCTTGACATAGTGCGGCTAGTAATCTATTAGGACAGTTCTCACCTCACCGAGTCCCTCGGCCGTGCAGCCGCGTTCGTGAGGTATAAATAGTTTGTGCTCAGATAGAGTTTCGATCCTTGTCAGGTGAATAATTTCTTCATTTATAGTGTTGCAGGAGCGGGGGCCAGAGCCGCGAGCTAACGTGCCCACCTTAGGCAGCTGGCCCCGCTCCTTGTGGAGACGCCGAGAACACGGCAGACTTTAAGACCCAGGGGAGCGGGAGGCGGTATGCTTCCCGGCGTCCCCTGGGAGCTCTCCAACGCTCATGCGTAATGCTTTCATTACGTTTGTGGAGCTGAGAGTAGCAGTGAGCCTCCAGAGCATGGAAAGCATAGAAAAAAACCAAAAAAAAAACAAACATGTCAAGCTTTTCCGTGCAGAGGGGAAAAAGGATTAACTTGCAACAGCAGAGGCTGGCTCTGAGTCCATAAGGTTCTTTCCTTCCACTACCTAGTGCAGCCTTCTCACCCCTCAGTGCTGACAACCTGATAGTTGGCCTTGCCAACAGAGGTAATGGCTGTATACAGAAGCCCTGGCCAAACCCCATCAACTTCTCCTGAATGGAGTGCAGAAAAGTGGGAGGAAGACCCCTCTCACCTGGAGCCTGATTTATCACAAAGTTTTAAGAAAGTATGAGGGGACTCGCTTACTCAAGCAGTCTCTCTAGGGGTTCAGCCTATAACACAGAGGCTAGAAGTTTTGGAGGCAATGAGGCAGAGCAACAAAAGCAGATAACTGCCAAGAAAAGATGGGCAGAAAGCCTGGATGAAGGGCCGTGAGCCAGACACCCCGCAGAAGGGGTTGAATTTAAGGGGCGTAAGGCAGCTCAGAAGAGCAAACACTCTTTGACCCCCCCAGAACACAAATGAAAGGGAGGGTACTGCTCCCCAAGATAAAAGCGACCCTGTCGCTAGGCTAAAGAGAGCCTTCCTGGACAAACAGAAAGAAAGCCAGGACAGACCCCCTGCCCCAGGGGTGGACAATTTAGGGGATCATGATGAGGGCTACTCGCCCGATGATGTGGGGGAAGGAGACAAAGACACCTCCCGGCACTTCGAAGAAAATGTCTACCCTCAGGATTTGGAGAACACCACAGATATGTTCGATCCAGAGGCCATCAGGCACCCAACATCCTCTGAGTGGGTGCCATCACCCAGAGTAGCGGCGTACAAGTGCCAGCATATAAGAAAGCTGCTGGATAGAGATGTGCGATCGCGCATGAGATCGGAGTGTCCTAGGCCGGAGTTTCCAGGGAAGCTGGCGGAAACCTTTGATCTAGACCCCAAGATGGTCACATTTGTGATTAAATCAGTGCGGGACATTAGGAAGGGGGTTGACCGCGCTTGGAGGGGATACCAGGACAAACTTTTGGACATAGCTGGTCCGTTAGCAAATATAATGAACCTGGCAGAGAAGGCAAATGATACCAGAACCCCGGTAGACCCCCTTGCTCTTGGTAGCTGGGCCCAGAGACCAGTGTTTCTTCTGGGCAACGCCAATTGCGCAATCTCGTCAGAAAGGAGGAGAGGTGTCTTATTGAAAATTGACTGCAAATTGAGCGACCTAGCTTCTTATGAGGCGGGGGAGAATGCCAAGGGCCTTTTGTTTGGTGAAGCTTTCACTAAAGAGATGGCACAATTTGTGGGCACATACTCAGCATTAGAGAGAGCTCGGAGCTCAATAAAGAAAATCTTTCCGGGATGTGTTTTTTTCAGGACCGGATGGCACAGGGGTCGAGCATCTGGTCGATATAACTATCAGCGCAGGCCCCAAGGACAACGAGCCCAATACTTGGAAAGGAAGCCACAGGATACCTTCTTCCCATCCAGATCCAGATTTCCGAGAGGTCGGAGAGGGAGAGGATCTTATCGCAAACCCAGTGTTGTCGGCGGTGAGTACACCAAGCGTGAAAGTAGGAGGGAGAACTCTCCAATCTTTAAGCGAGTTGCGAGCTTTGTCGCGCGATGCATGGGTGCTACAGGGGGTGGCACGGCTGCACCTAGAGTTTGTAGGAAACCCCGTCCAAAGGGCAGAACCTCTCCCCATATACATGGCAAGAGAGGTGTCGGCATTATTGCACAACAAGATCCTCAATTTAGTAGAAAAATGAGCTATAGAGCGAGACGTGCAAGGGGGACAAGGTTTCCTCAGCAACATGTTTCTGGTCCACAGGGGAGACAAGACGCGGCCAGTCATAAACTTGATGAGTTTGAATGCATGGCTCGAGTACAATCATTTCCAGATAGAAGGCATAAATCTTCTGCGCAACCTCCTACGCAAAGGAGACTGCTTAGAGCGCCTAGATCTCAAGGACGCTTATCTTACGATTCCGATAGCTCAGGAATTTCGGAAGTATCTGCGCTTTCGGTGGAAGGACCAGATTTGGCGTTTCTCATGTCTCCCATTCCGCCTAGCATCCGCTCCTTGGGCTTTCACCAAAGTCATGAAGCCAGTAGCGGCTGCCATACAAGAAAGGGGAATACGTATTATCATATACCTAGACGATTTTCTCGTACTGGCCGCAGACAAAAGTATTCTCATCAAGAATGTACAATGGATCTGCACGCTCTTGTCCTCTCTAGGGTTCTTAGTGAATTTGGACAAGTCTCAGCTAATGCCAGTTCAGAGGTTGGAATTTCTGGGCTTCACTATAGATACAGTGAAAGCAACCCTCGACCTCCCTCAACACAAGGTGAGAGTGATAAAGAAGGAGCTCAGAGTAGTGATAGCGAAGAAAGTTAATTTTCTTCGGTGTCTGGCCAGAGTAGTGGGATTGTTAGCAGCCTCGATTCAGGCGATATTTCCAGGCCTACTCCACTACCGAGCACTTCAGCGTCTCAAGATCAGACATCTACAAGGAGGCGTAGGGTATCGCCAAATGGTGACCTTAGACAATGAAGCGCACACCGAGCTCCTTTGGTGCCGTCAGAATATGGAGGCGTGGAACGGCCGAGCCATATTCGGAGACGCTTCAGATTTGGTTATAGAATCGGACGCAAGCAGGTCAGAATGGGGAGCCAGATGCGAGAACATAGAAACAGGAGGGAAATGGTCAGAGCAAGAGTTGCATCTGCACATAAACTGTCTCGAATTGTTAGCAGGTTTGTTTGCAGTGCGCGCCTTCATGAAAGACAATGCGAGATGTTGTGTACTGCTCAAGATCGACAATATCTCTGCAGTACATTATATAAACAAACTAGGAGGAACAAAGTCCAAGTTACTAGCAAAGGATTTCTGGCATTATTGCCTGAGACACCATATTGCAGTAACAGCAGTATATTTGCCAGGGACTCTCAACGAGTTAGCGGATTGGAACTCGAGGTATCGTGTAGATTCAAGCGATTGGAAGCTAGACCCGCGAGTATTCGAGAAGCTACAGAGTCACTGGGGCCTGGTACACATAGATCTATTTGCGTCCAGACTGAACGCTCAGACGTAGACATACTTCAGTTGGAGGATAGACCTGGATGCAGCGGGTGCAGACGCATTGCTACAGACTTGGTACAGAGTGCTCCACTATGCATTTCTGCCGTTTATCATGATCACGAGAGCGTTAGCGAAAGTACGCAGAGAACGCGCTGAACTCGTGATGGTGCTACTACTCTGGAAATCTCAGCCCTGGTTTCCAGTGGCGATGGAACTTTCTTCGGATTTTCCAAGGATAGTTCCTCATCAGCCGGACCTTCTGCTAGGACCCACCGGCCAGAGGCATCCCCTGATAGCAGCAGGCAAGTTGCAGTTGATACCCTGCAGGATTTCAGGAGGAAATGGGAGTTGCCAGGAATTTCGCTGCAGATTGCATCAAGGACTCCTGGGCACCTTCCACCATTAGGAGCTATAGCACTGCATGGAAAGCCTAGGCTCGGTGGTGCGCAGACCAGCGTCTGGATCCCGTTTCAGCCCCTTTAGTACAAGTCCTTAACTTCCTAGTGACTAAATTTCAAGAAGGTGGAGCTTTTAGAACAATAGGAGTTTACAGATCAGCGATCTGAGCGGGACACGATAAAGTTGATGGGAATGCAGTAGGCGAACACCCAGCCGTCCTGAGGCTTCTAAAAGGAATAAAGATGAGAAAGCCCCCAGAAACAAAATACGCGGTCGTGTGGGATGTTAGAGTAATGTTCAAACTTTTTCTTAGATGGCCAGCGAACAAAGATCTTTCCCGCTCTCAGTTATAAAGTAAACCGGCGATGTTATCGTGCCTTACAGCATGCTGCAGAGTATCAGATGTCAAGGCATTGGAGATTGATAGAAAGATTTTCTATCTTGAAGGGATAGACTTTCACATAGCGAAAAGAAGGAACACAGGGTCACAAGTTATTTCATACCCTTATTTCGCAGAAAATGAGAAACTGTGCGTCGCCCAGTGTATCAAAGATTACGAAAATGTCACAGCGCACCTTAGACCGCGAGGGGTGACCCAATTGCTTATAGTGCGCAGAAAACCTTACCACCCAGTAGCAGAAGCCACAATCGCTAGATGGGTGCGCAAGGTTATGCAGTGGGCTAGAATTGATCTTTCAGTATTTGGGGCGCACTCAATGAGGGGTGCGATGGCTTCTAAAGCATTCACAGTTGGGTATCTCTGCAAGATATTATGAAGTCAGCGGATTGGTCCTCTGAGTCGACCTTTAAGACCTTTTACTTCAAGCCTGTATCTAATATAGCAAATGCAGTGGTGGCAAGCTTTGAACAAGCATAATGCGAGCCTCCTGTCTTATCAAAGAATAAAGATTGCCCACGCTGACAGCTCAGGAAGTCTTCATTCTATTAAAGACAAGGAGGCAAGCATTATATCCCACCCGATAAAATGTTTAAAATCTGAACCTATGTATGTGTTTTGTTGTTTAGATGTTGTTGACCCGCCCTCATGAAGTATTTTCCATTTCTCGTAGGAGAGGATCAGAAGGCGACTCTAGTTCATGTACAGATCGAAGGTGCAAAGAAGTTCGCTCAAAGTGGTCCGGAGGACCTAGCAAGTTGCAGTTGAGCACTCAGTTCCATTTTTGTCAGTGGTCATGGTTGTGGACAGTTTCAAGTTCATTACACAGTTGAGAGGAAAAGAAAGCGGAAGAGGACTAACATGGAGGGGTCTTATATTAGGACCTGCTCTTGGATAGGTGTATCAGGAGAGGTCAGGACTACTAAGTCCCAGAGGATCATGGGGGTTGTAGTGCTACAGGGAACAGTGACTGCTGAACTTTAAAACCTCTCATATTTGGTATTTTTTTTGCATAAATGAAGAAAAAAAAGAGCAAATGTTACAGTTTTTAATATGTTGTTGAAATTGCTAATATGGCAGTATTAAAGAAAGTAAAGCATAATGCTTGCCTCCTTGTCTTTAATAGAATGAAGACTTCCTGAGCTGTCAGCATGGGCAATCTTTATTATGCAGGAGGGAAGACAGAGAAATATAAAGGTTTGATAATGTTACCCAGGGAAAAGGGAAGAATAACTATTTGCAAAAAAGTAAAGCCGAGAAGAACAAACAGAAACCATCCCAAAGGAAGAATATATCATTCGAAGGTCAAAGGGACCTCCTTTTTAGAAGAACTATTAAAAATGGTAAAGGGACTGTATGAACTGATCAAAGAGGTCACAGGAGACTCTTTGAAAATCAGCTATAGGACAGAAGTTTGCGAGAAGCAACATTCTGGAGAAGGCAGTACTTCTCCTGTTTTAGCTGTTAAGATAGATGAAGGGTCAATTAAGGTTAGTTTGGATGGAAGACAGATTCTTTTAAGACATTCACTGATGACTGACAAGCACCGTAGATAGTTTGTTAGGTAGGGAACACCCCAAAGAAGTAGGGAGAGACAGGCATGATCCTTTTATTTAATAAATACCAACTTTAAACGTACAAGAGTCTGCATCCTTCTTCTGACCCAACACAATACCCTTCAAAACAAACCCCACTCCATATGAACTTTGAACAAGTCCCTATTCCCACTTTCCCTATGCTCCCAGCCCGTCAAATCAATACATTCCTTTTCTCCCGTGCACTTTGTGTTGTATCATTTCAATACCATTGCCAGCATCTGCCCTTCATTTTCAGTCCAGTGTTCCCATTTGTCAGTCACTTTATACATATAGTAAACCATCAAAATACAGTACCTTCTAGTGTTGTTCTTCTCCACTTGTCTGGTCTGGCCCAGCTTTCTACACCCCGCTCTGCCGTGGGTGCTGCCATGGGTTTAAACACCCTGCTGTTCGGTGCAGGGCTGGATGAAGAGTTATGATGGAGATGTTTTTTCTTATTAGGGCAAAGGAAGCCCACTTTCCGCTGTGGCGCAGACGGGACCTGTATTTCCCTGTGCTTCCCTTTGTGGCAGTGCTATTGCTTTTTGGGAGCTTGTGAATTAGGGCAAAGGAAGCCATTTTCCTCTGTAGCGGTGCATTCATATGTAGGACTTGTAAATATTTTAATTTTCTCTGTTGAAGTGTTTTTTTTTTCTTTGTGGGGTCTCTAATGCCCTTCATTTCCTCTGTGGCTTATGTTAGCAAATACAATTAGGGCTATGGAATATCTCAGTGCTATCATAGCCCTTATTTACTCCGTGGCGATGTTCATTTCCCTTGACAGGTGGGTGCTGCCATTGTTAGGCTCCGCCTAGAGCCTGCCCACCTGGGCGGGACTATGAAGAACCACCACACTTTGCTGCAGAGCCTGGCTGCGTTAGACTCAGCAGTTGGTATTACAGGTAAGTCCTACACTTTGCCACCCTCACCATCTGGCTATGGGGGAGTGAACGGATCACACTGGCCTCCCGGCACTGCATGCAGCCCCGTGCAAGCCACTGCTGCCATGTGTGATATGCATCTTCACTACCCTGTCTTGCTCCAGGGCAGGTGGACTTCCTGCAGGCCACACCGCCACCATTTTCACACAGGCCGCTGCGAACCCCGAGCCCAGTGGCCCGGGGCTTTTGTTCTTCTCCGGTTCACCTGGGCCTGGACCAAGGCGGACCGCATCCACGCAGGCCATGCCCAGATTTTGGGATTGTTATAGTGGGATTGTTTGCAGCCTGGATTCAGGCGATATTTCCAGGCCTACTCCACTACCGAGCACTTCAACGTCTCAAGATCAGACATCTACAAGGAGGCGTAGGGCATCACCAAATGGTGACCTTAGACAACGAAGCTCTCACCGAGCTCCTTTGGTGCCGTCAGAATAGGGAGGCGTGGAACGACCGAGCCATATTCGGAGACGGTCCAGATTTGGTTATAGAATTGGACGCAAGCAGGTCAGAATGGGGAGCCAGATGCGAGAACATAGAAACAGGAGGGAAATGGTCAGAGCAAGAGTTGCATCGGCACATAAACTGTCTTGAATTGTTAGCAGGTTTATTTGCAGTGCGCGCCTTCATGAAAGACAATGCGAGATGTTGTGTACTGCTCAAGATGGACAATATCTCTGCAGTACATTATATAAACAAACTAGGAGGAACAAAGTCCAAGTTACTAGCAAAATATTTCTGGCATTATTGCAGTAGATCAAGAGTGGATAACGGATAAAACAAGATTATTCTTAACCAGGGATTGTCCAATAATGCCGGTATTGTATATCTTACCAAAAGTGCATTGCCTTGCCACACTCAATATGTGGGCCAGACTTGCACTCGTCTTTGGCCCGTCTGGTCTGGACCCCTGATGGGCCGTTGCATCAGAGGCCATACGACTCATCTCAGAGTCACCCCGCTCATGCAGCCCCGGGATGGGACACTTCTTCACCTGGGCCGCCCTCAGCATGTAGTCTGGGGATTTTGGGGATTTTGATCTTTGCCGGGCTGTGCAGCCCAGCCGGCCACCTCCTTGATGCCCTAGAGTGCTGTGGCCACTCTTGGGGATGCTAATATTCTTATCTTTTTGTATTCCTTCTTATATCTCTCCCTCTCTTTGTCTGTCCTCTTTTGGTTTCTCCTTCTTTTAATTGACACTTCCAACTGTCTGCCTTTTTCTTCTCATTCCCCTGTGGAACCATTTCTCTCACTCATCTATGCTGACTGGTGTACCATCATACTCTGATGTAGTGATCGTCTTCCCCATTTGTCTCATGATCACCTCCTTTTTCGTATTTGTGTTTTTTTGTCATGTTTCGCACCCTCACGCCTTAGGGTTCCTGGCTGTGCATTATAAATTGAATTGAATTGAATTTGGAAATCAATCCATTCCTGCTGTTAGAGCAGAACTGGTCTCGAGTCCCAGTGTTCTATGTGTCCCCCATGGTGTGTAAACGTGGTACAGTCAGGTAAGTCTTACAATCAAAACACATACACATTAAATAACTGTTCTTTGGCGGCACCCTCCCAAAGGGGGGGGGTGCCCACATCATGAGTGCACCCTGTAACACCCTTATCGTCTTCTGGGTGGCCCCATCGGCTGGGGGGCCACCCACACTTACCGCCGCACTTTCCTCTTCTGGGTGGCCCGTTGTCATGGGGGCTACCCACGTCACTGCCACGCCCCATTGTGCCATGTTTACTTCAGGCATCCCTTGCCATCGCTTTCACCGCTGCATTCGCTGTATCATGTTGGAATCAGGTGGTATTCCCATGGCAATGGGTACACTGCCATTTTTCACTGCCACAGCCAGGTGCCTTCTCACTCTCTTTGATGATGCATGTAGGAGATGCAGGGGGCCTTGACATCCTCACCTGGGTGGCAATCACTGAGCAGCCTGGGACTTTCTCACCTCCCCTGGGCTGCTCCGGCAGTCTAGGGCTTTCTTCACCACCTGCCCAGTGATGGTGGGGCGGTCTTCTCCCACTCTTCCTCCCCTCCCAGGCCACCAGGTAGTCGGCTGACATGGGGCCACAGTCAGGTTGCCCAGTTCAGGCCATCCCCCACACATGACCTGGATCAGATATCTCTTAATTCTTTGGCACGGGCAGCCCCGCACATGCTGCCTGGGCCCTTTGATCTTTCAGGGCATGTCAAGTCTGACCCATGGGTGGGCCAACTCCCACCTTGCTCCCATGGGTGGCCAGGCTGCTCCTAGCACAAAACCTGGCCCAATGGATCACCCGTCGGGTCCCCTCACACGTGTGGGCCAACACCACAATGTCTGTGAGCACTGGGGGGGCGCTCGGGCAAGAGCCCCCCCAGGGAGTTTGGTTCTCTGTTTCTGTTCCCTTCTCTCCTTTCCTTCCCCTTAATCTTTTTTTGAACTGTCTTCTAACTGTCCTCTTTTATTCAAACCTCCTTTAGATTCTTTTCTCCCCTGCCCAGCCCATTCTTGGGTAAGGGAGTTCTGCTCCTGTGTTCCTCTTGTCTTCTCCCTTCAACATTCCATCCACCCAATGTTCAGCTGGAGGGCTTATTCCAAAAGTAAAACACACTCAAACATACCCACACACCCTCCACCCAGTATTGTTATTAAACACTGGTGCCTGTGTCTTTATGTCTAGATTTTCACTTAGGGGAAAAGCGTGTAGCCATTTCTAGCCGGTCCACATCCATGGGCTACAGGTGCTTAGCAACACATGGAGTCTAGCTCATGTGTAGGGGATATAGGCTATATAAGCCTGGGCTCTCAGTAAGACAGTGCAGGTATTTGGGGAAGGTCCTAGCAGGAGGTCGGAAAAGGTTGGTGATTGTGGAAGGGGCTGTTGGCAAGAGTTTGTAGAGGAGGTTGGAGATTAAATGGCGAGCAGGAGAGGATAGCAGCAGGAAAATAGAACATTGTAGAACATCATAAGGTGGTGGCAGAAGGAGCAAAGGAGGAGGTTGACACACATCCGAAGGGGGCATCAGAAGGAGGAAAGGAGAAGGTTGGCACACCTCAGAAGGAGGAGGCAGAAGGAGCAAAGGAGGAGGTTGACACACACCAGAAAGAGGGGGCAGAAGGAGCAAAGGAGGAGGTTGACACACATCAGACGGAGGAGGCAGAAGGAGCAAAGGAGGAGGTTGACACACATCAGAAGGAGGCGGCAGAAGGAGCAAAGGAGGAGGTTGACACACATCAGAAGGAGGCAACAGAAGGAGCAAAGGAGGGGGTTGACACACATCAGAAGGTAGTTGTAGGAGGAGATAACGGGGAGGTTGGAGAACATCAACAGTTGGTGGTAGGAGGAGATAAGGAGGAGGTTTAAAAGCATCAGGAGGAGGTGGTAGGCAGAAAACCGAGTACATTTGGGGGACACCAGTGGAGCCCAGGGCAGGGGTAGGTGGACGTCTTTGACCTGGAGTGGTTGGCCTACATTGTGAGGAAGCATGTTGTGGAACATCAAAGAGGAACAGGAGTAGAGCAGCGCAGAGAGGGGCAAAGTTCAGGACCCTGAGGAGTTCATGTGAAAAGAACTTGCTCAACCCTCTTGTGGAGGTGCGAGAAGAACCACCCCACTTGTTATACCTGAGTCTGTCTGCGAACTGAGCAGTTGCAAAGAGAACCCCCGTTTTGGCTACAAGAGCTCTTTGAAGTGGGTAGCAGGCACAGCAAATTATGCTGCGAGAAACGCTTAAGCTTGATTCTGAGAGTAGAAGACTGGGGGGCATGGAGGAGCCAGGAACCAGACTCCTGAATGAGCTCTCTGAGTGGGAGAAAACTCTGGCTGCAGAAACCCTGCCAACCCGATACTAATCCTAAATTGTTGTTTTGACAGTTTTAACTCTGCCTTTGATGTTTAGTCTCGTTGTGCCACCCACTTAGATATCAGACAGATGGTGTAAGGATTGAGATGACCATAAGGTATGACAGAAGCCCAACCACAACATGCAGTTACTAACCTCCATGTATTAGATACTGGCTGAAAGGCCCAAGTGCCTTCAATAGTCATGCCTGTTGAGAAGGACTTTGACATGTGCAGTTTGGAGAATATAGACTTTCCATCATCATGGGGGGAGACTGGTCAGTGGGAGGTGAGTGGATGCTGTGAGACTTCTCTGTACTCAGGCCCATACTTGTAGATCCATCCTGAGTTCCAAGCACTCTCATTGGCTGACGCACCTGCTCTGGGTTCTAATGTACTGTTCATTAAATAAAATGTCAAGTCAACCAAATTATATCAAATGAAGAAAAAAATAGCAGGTTGTTTGAACGTTACTGTTACGCGCTACACGGAGAGTGATTTAGCTGTGGGATTCTGACTCTGGCATGCTGTGGGGGTGTTGATACCCTTCAAACTGTAAAGCATCCGGTGCACCGAAATATTTCAAAACACTCTCCAATGCAAATGCGCTCTTCCCAAAATTAAAGAAATGCACATTTAAATATAAATATTCATACATGGTGTTCTATATGAATTGAAGTGACTACTCATCTTGCATATATAATTACACATTTCTAAATGTATCGTTCGCATTCATAGTTATATGTTGTATGATGACACGTGTTTCGCCCCCTCTGTGCTTTTTCAGGACTATCACGTTATATAAAATGTTCTATACACATAGGAAATAAAGCTTCATGTAGCCAACGTTGTTTCTGCAGTCGCTGGCCATGCTAAATTATGGGGAACATTGAAACAAAAGCGGTACAAATGCGGCCTTTGATCCCACTGAGTCAAACAGAGGTGGTCTATTGAAGACATAAACATTAAAAACTGCAGACTGCCCACACGTCTGAAAAAGAGCCCAGAAGATTGACAAAGATGTTTTTATTTAAAGGAATAAGAATATAACATTAGAATGAAAGAAAAAGAAATATGCTTCTGGAAGTGGGGGCTGAACAGGATATACTGTAAGGAGATGAAGAAAAAAGGTGAAAAGGGCAACAGGAAAGAAGAAGGATGCAGGGCAGTACCAAAGAGGAGGGATGATTTGATGGGGCAAGGAGGAAATATAAACACAGACAACATGGTTCAAGAAAGGGAGGGTGCCTTAGAAGGGAGTGAACATGTTTGGACTAAAGCAAGGAAGTCACAGAATGTCACCCGTCCCAGAACCCGTTTTTTAGTATGCTCATTGCAATTTTCTGTTCATTTTGTTCAATATTTCTGTGGTACTCAATCCTGTTCAGGTGCACATGAGAAGAGGGGCACACTTATGGCTGTGATCAGGAGGATGGGGGAGGGGGAAAGCCATTGGCTGTTGGTGGCTGCTAGGGAGATTTATCAGTTCTATTCTTAACCCCACTCCTGGTGAGACCCCCTGGACTTCTGGACCTTTTTCTTTCTATCCTGAAGGAGGGGAGCCTTTTTCCTCCGATTCATTCTTATTTGCTCTGACTTTTGGGACTCTGTTCTCTGTGTTTCACCTGTCCTCTGAAGTCTGCGTTTCTCCATATCTCTTTAAAGGCATCTGCGTTTCACTTGCACAGCGCACAGCACCCTACGCGCACTGTTGCTGGGAAACCTTGGGTTCTCCTTTGAGATTCCTTTAATAACCCTAAAAACAAGTGTTCTTAAGGATAGAGGGATACTTTGTATCCTTCCTAAATCTTTATCTTTGCGAGAGAAGCACACACCACCTTATGTGGAGTGCTAAGGGGATACCTAGTATACTCATGTGACCTTCTAGTCACAGTGACAACCCTATAGTTAGGATAGCTCAGGAGCAACATGCACGCCTGGGAAGCAAGACAACACAGACCACCACAGGTTTGATCCCCGGGTCCACCCTTAGAAATCTCTAGCTATTAGGTGCGTTATAAATAACATATCATATCATACAGTTATGGCTGGTGGCAGTGGACGAGTTCTACCAACTACTGTGCTATTTTTTACCGCAGACTGTATTCACAGCCTCAGTTGTGCGCAATAGTGTCACCTATGTCCTAACTTGGTGCCTCCTTTCTTTTCTCACCATTTCTCATGTGGTTGTCCTTTGTTAACCCTTCTTCTACTATTCTAGGAGGGGGTGGCCGGTGTGTGTGTCTTGCCTTTGGTGGGGACCCTTGGCTGTCCCCTCCTAGGCTCCAGTGTGTATGGATAAGAAGCAGGGAAGGAGTTTGACACTCCCCTGCCCTTTGCCTACTAGAGTGCCTGGATGGAACCAGTTTCCACTGGGGGGACTGGTTGTCCTGATGAGACAGAGCCACCCGCCCCTTTCTGTAAAGTGCTTGGAGAGTTTGCAGAGGAGTGAATGGGAACTCTGCATATACGGTGAGGTTCCTGCGGCCGAAGACAAGTCAACCACTGCAACAGAATAGCCAAAGCTGAAGACAACCAGAGATGCCTGCAGACCCTCCCGGTAACCATGAAGCAACCGCTGCTGTTCCTATCTACAGAGGAGCTCCCAAGAGGATGACTCCTTTGCTTTGGCTGATGGGAATAGCCAGTTTCAAGATGAAATACATAACGAGGCATCTCCCGGGGTGCTTTGACCTTCCAGGGCTGCAAACCGTGAATACCAGGAGACCTCCGACCCATTTGCAGTGCAACATCTTGGCTTGGACAAATCAGCCCAGAACTTTGATGAGCACCAGTTGGGCCTCCAGAGGAACAATCCCACTCATTTAGGTTCCATCACCAGAGTGCATGACTGAAAAACTGAGGACGATGGACCGTGCAATAACCATTCTTTGCTAGAGCTGATAAAAAGGTGCCAAAACTGTAGACCGGCATCAGAGATCAATGAAATCCAAGCTGCGGGTCCTTTCTCGTGACATCCCATTCAGAGTCATTCAGCTGCATTTACATCTAATTTAATGTACTGTGGGGCTAAAGGTAGAAGTTACCATAAGCCAAAGAGTGGCTCCAGTGTGACTGGAGTGCGTTACAAGGTGTTTGGGTGTCCATACCTCTCGCCATAAATTGACAGCTTGTGTCCTATTAGGGAGTCATTTGCAGGGTCCCCATAACCAGTGTTAGGCATTTTTATTCCAGTGACTAAGGTAGGAACTTTGCCTTTCCTGCTGCTACATGAGACTTTCTGTTCTACTCCTACATTGACTTTTGGCCAGTTGGGGATTGGATTTACAAAGTGTTAGAAGCCTTGAAAAGTGTTGCTAGAAGGTATAAGATTGCTAAAGTGTGAATAACCATCCTATTCCTTCCTACAGACTGTCTGATGCGACTTTACTATATGGATACAATTACTGTTTATCTGTGATCAATGCGAGTGCGCGACAGTACCGATAATACGGTAGAACTGTCCTTATTGTAATTCCCTGTAACAATTGTAACCACAAGCAACTACACTTGAAGCAGTCACTTTTCATAAGTGTTGTGAATATTTCCTTTGAGTATTGGTTAGTCTAAAAGAGTATTTACTTACCTCCCTTGAGTATATAAAATACATCTATATGTTAATATATCTTCCAGTGTGTAAGTGTTTCTTTGGACTATTGTATTTACTGGGTTCAGTGTACTCACCTACAGCTCACATCCTCCTCCTAAGATACCCCTGGCTGTTCTCCCATTATGCCAACAGCCGTTGGGTAGTACAGACTTATACTAAGAGTTGGGGACCTGTATACCAAGAGATAGTTTTATAGAGTCTTACCTGCAAGTGGACTTTCGGGAAGCTCCCCTAACACTGGCGCTGGTGGAGTCTGGGGAGTGGGTTCTAGATGTGACCATTACCAGGTATAACCATGACGGCCATCACCCTCTGGGGAAATTGACAAGAAAATTAAGTTTGAAAGTAAAGAACGGCCCTATTGAATGGTCAGGGTGCAGCCAGTGGCTGATTTATATTTTATAGTGTGTAAGGCGCCAATAGTGAACACAGTCACTTTGTGGCACTACAAGTAAAAGGGGTGGGGGAGGAAGCGAAGAACAAAACACAACAGGACAGATAGCTTCTTGGCTTTGTAACATTCGGTCATAATAGTAGGAACGGCAGGGAAATGGGTAAGTGCGGGAACGCAGAGGAACCCAAGGTAAACCCAGCCTGACAGGCAAGACAGACGGTGACGGACCCTGGCGCAGCAGGCAAGGAGAGGCCAGGTGCACAGAATGTCGCTCCGTGCCATGCAGAATAAATCACAGTTGCACACAGTGTCTCGGGAGGATAGCTCAGGGGCAACGTGCTCGGCTTGGAAGCAAGATGACACAGAGCACCACAGGTTTGATCCCCGGGTCCGTGCTTAGAAAGCTCTGGGTATGAAGCGCGCTATAAATAACCTATCATATCATAACATGACATGGACCCTGGCACAGTCAGGTAGCGTAGGTGAGTGGCAGCTAGGTAAGCAGCGCAAGTGGTGCCAGCGCGACCATGTGCTCACCTCAATCCACGGGTTCCTAACAGCCAAAGCAGTAGAGCTGTTTCACCTGTAAAGCCTGCAAAGAGTCAATGTGAGTCATTGAGAGGTAGGTCTTAGCAACTAAATGATGTCTCTCTTGCCAGCGCTAAGCAGGCAGCAAAGGGCTAAGCAGGCAGTGAATGGCTAAGCAGGCAGCAAATGGCTAAGCAGGCAGCAAATGGCTAAGCAGGCAGTCAATGGCCAAGCAGGCAGCGAATGGCCAAGCAGGTAGCAAATGTCTAGTCAATGGCCAAGCAGGCAGCAAATGGCTAAGTAGGCAGTGAATGGCTTTTTCAGAAAACAAGTTCTAGAGAACTAAAATGAGAAAGGAGACCCTTGTCGACATTTTTTAGAGTTTAGGAGTAATGTCTTACAAGAAGCTGCTCGCGGTGTGATTTGCGAATGCAGAAGTTGGCTCCACGCTGCCTGAGAAGTGCTTCAGGTCGGGTGCGGGGCAACAGGCATCTTTTGAAAATCCCCTTAACTTCCTTCATGGAAACTGCAGCGGATCAACACGTCACACAATGTTCAAGAACTTGCTTCAGCTGACGGCCCACTGCAGCGGGACGATTAATGGGTAACTTTCCAAAGGGGTCTTTCAGAGCCGTCCATGAAACATGCTTAATTTAGACGAACTAAGTCAACAGGCGGGGGCGGGGGCGGGGGGGGGGGCCTTGGCTGATCAGATATGAGAATCCATGTGATATAAATGTCAATATTCACGGGGCGGCCCCCATTCTCGGCGGGCCTCCAGCGACCATGCACGGCGTCCTGTTCCTCGCGCTTCTGGGAGCAGCTGGTGAGTGAATATTACCAATAGGCTGGTTTATGCTCTGCATAGTGGAGTTCAAAGTGGCCAAGTTATCTATCACTAAACATTTAATATATATATACTTCTTAAGACCTTCACAATGACTGTTTCATCATAAATGCCCTTGCTTTATTGGTTAACTACACAAATACTCAGTTTGGTACCCACTAACCTGGTGCACGTGTGAAAGTGCCACATGCTCAGTGATTAAGCTCAATGTTTCAGGTACTATTGGCATTTGCCCATTGGCAACATAGACTGTCGTCTGGGATTAACCAGCACATCTCTAAGTGTTAAGCACGCCACCCTAAAATTCCTGGGGCTACTGCAACCAGAAAACACAGGGAAAACGTGTGAACACTTTCATCAGTGCAACGAATGAAGCGAACCCACTTTGCACAATTCCTGGCACTTGCAAAATTAGACAACGCTTCAGTAGGTGCCAACTCCAGTTACTAGGAACCCAAGATCTGTGCACTAAGGAGCCTGGGAAGGCAGCCTGCCGACCTTCCGGTGTTTCAGCTCCAGGTAGCTTAGTAGACGCGAGCATTGTGGGAGTCGTAGTCCTGACCATCTGGAGTGCCGAACATACCTGTTCAACCTCAACCCAGGCAGAACCTGGTATCCTCTCACTTCCTCTGATCTCCCCTCCTTCCTGACCATTGTTCGTCCACTATGTGCGCTCTGAGGCCCACGGGCATGTGGTGAGTTATAAAAATAAATAAATAAATAAATAAATACATCTAGGGCGATTGTGAGCTGCGGTTGGACATCTTTATCGCATCATGAGAATTCTTCTAATGCTCACTGCATGATCGCTCTCACTTAGTGTCTAGCCTGACTGATCACACCGACATGGAGGGAGCCTGCAGTCACTTTACACGCAATACCATGGAATGCTGCCCGGAGTACACCCGTGCACGAGATTCCGATGCATGCAAGGCCAGGAGCTGAGTAAACAGCAGTGGCTACACGATTCCTGGGAAGTGCAACTAAGATTGTTCCAAGGAGCCGAGTCTGGTGTTGCCGGGGAGGAGGTTCCAGAGTGTGGGTTCCTGGACAAAAGAAGGCCTGGCTTCCGGCTCTTCCCTTCCCCCACCGGTGGAGTTCCAGTGTCTTTAGGCAATAATGAACTGCGCAGTTTAGCACCAGTGGAGCAGACATGGACATTTAATGTAGCAGTTCATTCTTAATTTGCATTTTACACAACGAGTGCGCGTCATTCAATGCGGCACCATACGTGTCACATTTCATATGAGAGAGGGTTGCACTGGCTGATTCAAATGTGAAATTTTCTCTTGTCACAGGTTTTAAAATGATAAATTAACACACAATACAAGTGAATTATATCACAACTATGTGTAACATTGCCTTGTGGTATTTAGCCACAACAAAACAAATTAATGTCGACACATTACTAAGCCATCCTTTTTAGTTTTAACTATTAGGTGGTACATAAGCGCCACTTTAAGACACAACTATTACATTCAAGTACAGCTAGAAGGGAAGTGTTTGTGAGGAGTGACAAACAGCTTGTGGGTGTCGTTTGGTTATTTACCCACTCATTAACGGCCGATGGCCATGCTAATCCCCTTGGCTGTCCCCAATCACTGAGTGCCCCTCCCCACCCAAAAAACATCCTTCTGGGATCTCCTTCAACTTCCTCTATCAAGAAATAGCATCACACTTTGAGCTGCCAGTGACAAGTCTAAGGAGTCAGCTTAGAGGTAACGGTTTAGTTGCAGCAGTAACTGCACCGCTGGTGTCATAACAATGTCTTGAGCAAGTGTGCCTTCAGCCACTCTGATTATAGCTGTTCATTGCACTGACTTCCAGTTGGAAACAAGCTGTGCCAAAGCCAACCACCTTTGCTTGTTTATAGCCATTTCCCAGGCACCACAATCATGTTCCCAGGTACTCACACCAATGTCCAGCTTTTGACATAGTATGGTCAAGTAGTACCAGTATGGCACGGTCTGGCAAATGCCTATCGCCTACCCACAGAAAAGCCAAAACTGTTGGCTTTGCCAATGTCTGCTTATATTTTGTCCCATGAAGTTTATAATCCAGTCAGTAAATCGCTGACTGCATGACTGGCAGCTCCATGGCAATGCCTGCTGCATGTCCTCAGTGGCCACACACAGGACCATCCTGCTCTGCCGTTTTCCACCCTCTACCCTCCGCATCACGGGCCTCCTTTATGAACCCGCTATGGATTCCTGTGGCGCCTGGGGGATTCAGGATGCCACATCATATGATTCAGTACCCTTCACTGGCGACGCAAAGGTCACGTTGTTGTGTGCGGTCCTTTCCTCTAAAGGACCAGCATATTTCCTGTTTCGTATAAAAGCTCACAGTGGTGGTTACGCGGCGTCTGGCAACAATTGTAAATCGTGTTGCCTGATGTCTGGATATTTTTCTTCTCTCAGGTATTTAGGTAATTAGGTTTAGTTTTGTTTTTTTATTAGTGTAGAGAAGACACCAGGATCAATCACTGGTGTGCCGTAAACTCCAGGAGTTCTTTAAAAAGGCTAAAGAGCATAATTTAAGGATTGTAACTATATTCTGTGTTTGCTGATTTAATGTGCCATATTCATTATTCTCCTGTGTCGAGCTGTAGCTCCTGTTATGTTATACCATTTATATAGCGCCAAAGCCCTAAGGCATCCAGGCGCTCACTCACAAGCAGAAAAGAAGGACAGTGAGGATGGCCAATGTTTGTCTAAACAGTGTCGTTTTCAAAGATTTTCTAAAAACTAAGTGATTTGTTTCTTCTCTAAGCACTTGAGGCAGGTCATTCCATGCATATGACACGAGCACTGGACACGAACGTCCATTTCCACATGCTCTCTTGATCCTAGCCACTTTTAGGAGCTTGTTAATGACTCCAATCAAGCATTCCCACTAAGTCAGTGCCTTGTCTGGGATTGCTCAAGGGAAGCCCTTATTTATATATTTTTATGACAAGTTATAATCTGGATGATGAACCCTTCTATAACACCCCTCTCTTAGAATCCCCCTGACCCCACTGAGCCAAGAAGTAGGTTTGTTTTGCAAATTAAAAAGGTTTATTTGAAAAATTAAACAATAGATATACATCACACTTTTATAATAAATTAATATTTGATATCACACTTAGACATATGACAGTGATCAACAATGGATGATGTTATACTAGCACACTGGTTTAATTACTTAGGAGTAGTATAGAGGATAAGGTAGCTGAGAATGCTTTATGGTTTCAAGGAGATGCAAAGATGAATAAAAGGCAGTACAGAAATAAACTTGATATGATTTCAGCAAAAGATAATATGATCACTTTTTCTCTGACAATTCACTCCCCCCTTATGCAATGTAAGGAGATGGAAGTAACACGCACAGTCTTCAGGAATACAATCACAGTACAATGCAAATTCACTTCCCCCCTAGCAAGCTTATAGCACCAGGGATGATTTTGAAACACAGGCGAAAGACTTTCAGGTGATTTACAAGGGAGTGAAATATGCTAAAATTGATTTTAATTCCCTCTAGAGGTTCAGGGTGAGTGAGCAATACTTTAAATCAGTGCAGGTCCACACCAACAATGATTACTGAGGGATTATCAGGTTGAAAACGGATTTCAGTAATGAAAGCAAAGGACAGATCTTTCTACACGTGGTTGAAATGAAGCAAAATGTCAAATTGCTGCACTTTTTTTTTCGAGTGCGTTGAGCGCAATTACGGAGCAAGTCGGTCTAGAGCTTGTGGGAAAGCTGGGAATCTTAGCTTTACAATAAAATTTGTTCCTAGGATGCACGGTTCCGAAGATACAGACGATTTTGTAAAGGTCGTTTTTAAGAAATGAAATAACAGTTTCGGAATGACAGATGCCCTTTGAAAGGTTTGAATCAACAGGAGGAACACACGATTTCCTATGACGCAGTTCTAAACAGGTTCAAATGTTTTGAATCAGATTATTTTAAGCTAAGAGATGGGTTCTGCACAGTTCTAGCTGGGTACTCACACTATAAATTTGAAAAGAATGGCCTCGTCACGGATCTGGTCAACAAGTTTAGCTGCGGTTCTCTCTGCTCGGCGGGTCAATCAGGCACCGGTTCTGTTCACAGCGGTCTGGTCTGGGTCTCTGGTTCTGCTGGTCTGGATCAAGTGGATTCTGGATACCGCACTGCTTTCTGGGTACTGGTTCTGTTCTGGATACACAGGACTCTTAGCAAGCAGCAAACCGCACAGCCCGGCGGTTGAATAGTTTGCAAAAGATTTTGAGGCCTGCTGAAGAGTTCAGCTCTTTGGAGTTTTTGTTCTGGAGTTAGTCTGGATCTCTGGAGTTCTGGATTCTGGAGTTCTCCGTCAGCGTGCTGCGCAGGAATTCAGTTGAACGTTGGAAAATGAATGTCCCTGTCTGGCTTCCAGTGGCTCTTTTTATGTCTTTAGAAAATGGGTGTGTGTTGGCATAACTAAGCCTGCCCCTCACAACTTATCATTGGCCAAGTTTTCCTCTCCCCCTTGGTAGGGGAATTGAGTTGTGTGTCAGAGTGAGTCATCAGGTGTCATCTTTATGGCATACAGAAAGAACACTCCCCTTTACTTTTGCTTAGAAAATGGATTTTACCCCAAAACACATATTTCCCAGATACCCAAGTGGTTGACATTACATACACACATCATATATCACATAAGGTAGTCTCTGTTCCAACTCTGATGTTTTGAAGAGCTTGGATTAAGAAGTGACAACATTTTGCGCTTTTTAGTTGGTTTTACAATATTGGATTTTTACCTAAAATTACACAGATGTACACCATCTCTCTACACATATTCCAGTAATTTACTGTGTCTCTAGCATAAACACAGTGTCTGTAGTATTAATAATTAGCGGGGTTTTGCCTCAGAACATCACAGAGTGACCAGCTGAGCCTTGAACTGTGAGTAAAATTACAGTACAATGCAAGTAAGAATTTCAAAGTTGTACATTTCTGTCATCTGATTACAATTAGTTATCAGTATTTTTATAAAACATATATTTGCCTTCAATTCAATTCACAAAGTGTCTGGGTTCGCCCCCAGAAGCTTGGGGAGTCAGATGGTCACATGACCTTCTTTGCTGGCTGGGCACTATTTACAGCCCACACCCAAATCAGCATAATCCATTCAATTGAAAGGGTCTATTGTGTTGGGTCCAGCATTCTGCAGGGAAGTCCCCCCCCCCTCTCAATCAACAGGGCCATGTGATATCCTGCCTCCTGGTGTGGGTCTCTGGGGTGTTAAGAGTTCTCAGGAAAGGCATGTCTTTTGAACTTTTAATTAAATAAGACTCCTGATCAATGCACAGTTCTGCAAGACAGCTCTCCTGTCAGAGTTTAGACCGCTAGTGCCGGTTAGTGTCCAATGCCAGTACTGCACCTATTTTTTTAGGAGTTGTCTTGAATTAATTCCATTTCAAAAATGGGATTTTACTTGATAGTATGTGATCCTTGCTTAACATTGTTTTGATGGGAATCCTTACAGTAGAGTGGTGATGTGGAACCCCCCACAAGAAGGTTGAAACTTTAAAGTGATCTTGTGAGCCATGATTTTAGCAAATTTTTGACATCAAGAAAATGAATTCCCAACAGCTCTGGGTTGCTTTTGGCAATCAGCATTGCCATTCCCAATGGTTTTAGGCTACTGTGTGTGTATCCCAATGGTGGTTTTAAGCAGTGTCCTCCTGTGCTCACAAACATAGGCAAAAATGGGTGGCAGCCTATTCTTCACGTTTCCCTGTGCACTTTCTGGGGAGTTCTGGCCATCATGATGTTTTCAATGCCAGTAATGCACAGTTTTGTGGTAGGGCTTGGATGCATGGGTAAAAACATCCCACAAGCCCCCCCTTCTTGTGATGGCCATTCTGGTCTTTCACTGATGGAACTCGCAAGATCTGGGCTGTCCGCCTCATCTTCTTTCGATTCCACAGATGACAAAGTTCAGCATCTTTTCCTCCATCAGGATGGATCGATCAGTTCTCCTCGCCGGTCCTGATGGGAGTATTGGGCGGTACCCCGGGCCCCTCGGATCTTTGCTCCCGGTCTCCAGGTCGTCTTCCGTGGTCAGTCTCCGGGTTTTCTTTCTCCTAGGATGACAAAGCAAAGTGGCAATACACATTCCTAGACATTTTTCCACCACTATTAATGGTGTGGCGAACAGATACATTTTATACATCAGGATACATTTTGCAGTCTTATTTTAAAAACAGGATATAATTAGGAGACTTTTACATTATGTTACTATATTTTTGATATGTGGAATATTTTAGGGTTGGAACTGAATTACTCTGAAGCGGCCCCCTCTGGTATTGCAGAGGACTCTTCCAGTTGCTGCAGAGTGTGCCTGGGATGGCAACACTTTAACTGATTTATATGGACCCACTTATCTTCCCCTTCTGCCAAACTACCTTTGGGGATGCGGATCTTGCAGGTAACTGGGGAGATCTTGTCTATAATTTCAAAAGGTCCCTTCCATGTAGGCAAACATTTTTGATGTTTGGCCTGGTTTCTTGGGAAATTGTATAGATAGACCCGGTCTCCCACATTATATACTTTCCTGGAAGTTTTCAAATCATAATGGGTCTTCATGCTATCAGCTGATCTTTCCAGATTCCGCTGAGCATAGGCAAAAGCATGTTGAAGGTGTTTCCTTAAATTCTCCACATACTAATCACTTGTGGAGGCATTTATCAATGTCTGCTCTTGGGACATGGAGAGCAAATGCTGGGGAAGCACCATCTTGCGTCCCGTCATCAGCTCAAATGGTGACATTTTAGTTGCAGATGAAGGGGTAGATCTGATGGCCATTAGGACCAGAGGTAATCAGATATCTCAACTCTGCCCAGAATCTGCCACAAACTTTTTTAATATGCTCACAATGGTACGGTTGTAGCGTTCCACTGCCCCAGAAGAAGCTGGCCGGTAAGCAATATGTAGCTTCCTTTTGACCCCCAGTATCTCCCACATCTTTGTCATTACCTTGCTGGTGAAATGGCTACCTCTGTCTGACTCAATCCTTTGAGGTAGACCAAAACAGGAAAAGATGTGGTTAATCATCAGGGCAGCTGCTGTTTCTGCCTTGCAGTTTGGGGCTGGGAGACATTCCACCCACTTGGTAAACAAGCATGTGACCGTCAACATGTACTTGCTTCCCCTAGAGGAGCAAATCATGGGGCCTATGAAGTCGATTTGCAAATCTGACCATGGCAGTGTCATCCCCCTCTTTTGGAGAGGCGCCCAGTGAGCGAGGGATGTTGGCTGAAATTGTGCACAAACAAGAAACCCCTTCAAGTATTGGTTGAGGTCCTGCCCCATGTGTAGCCAGTATGCAACCTCTCTTAAGATTTCAAGTGTTGTATGAAACCCCCTATGACCGGCGGTGGCCGCATCATGGGCGTGACTTAACATCAGGCTTCGGAATGAGGTAGGGACCACCCACTGATCATGGCCAGCTAGGGATTTCTTTACCAAATAACCGTCTTGGATTCAGAACATTTTTGGACATTTCATCAACACTCTAAGGTCCTCCTTCCCAATGTAATCGGTATCCGTCAGGGGAAAGTTCTCAGGGTCCTCAATGTGTTGGTAAAACTTACGAATTATTGGATCCCCATTCTGAGCCTTAATTAAATCAGCATCAGGGGTCTCCTTACACCATTGTGCAGTTGAAAGATCATTCTGAGAATTTGTCTGGGACCTAGTGATAGCAGTGACCCGGATTTCCCCCAACAGGGATTCAATCTCTATTAGAATCGCTTGGATGGCCCCGGTTTTGGCCAGCTGATCAGCTAAGTCATTTCCAGTTTTGTCTGGTCCCTCTACTTTGGAATGACCCTTGATCTTTTTCCAATAGATGGTCATCTCATTCGAGGTGACCAGATCATCAATGTTTTGGATCAACTTCCCATGTTTCAAGGGTTTGTTGTTAGCACATAGCATGCCTCTGGTTTTCCAATTAACCAGGTGCTCCACAAACCCATTCCGTACATAATCCGAATTCGTGATTATGACCAGTTCGTGGAGTTGATGTTGGACAGCAGAGAGGATGGCTTGATGCACAGCCATCAACTCGGCTACTTGACTACTTCGGGGACCGATTTTGTACCCAGCGGAGGGTTCTGGAGACTCATTCACCCACGCATTCCCTACGCCAGCCACCAGTTCTTTTTCCACGTTGTTGTCAACATGGTAAGAGCATCCATCCACATAGACAGTGGGCTTTCCCTCACACTTGTCTTCTTCAAAGACTTTGTGTGGGGAATTAAGGTAGGCCTCCATGTTGTACTTGATTTTTAGACTTTCGTCCTCGAGACAGTTTTCCCTGGCACAATCATGCAAGTCAGCCAGACCTTGCGCGAGGGGTCTCTTCTTGTTTTGGCCATATCTGACCTCCACAGGAAAGCCTTGCATTGACAGAATCCAGGAAGTAATTTGGGAATTACTCACATTTCCGGCCCGGATTCTGTCACTTTGGAGATATTGCAGAGGCTGGTGTGGAGTCTCCACTATGATGTGTTCCCCCTGGATGAACGGGCGGTAATTCTTCAATGCCCATACCGTGGCCAGGGGTGCCTTCTCACAATAGTTGAATTTTTCCTCCACAGAGGATAATGTTTTGCTTGCATAGGAGATTACTTTATTATGCTTTTGGTATAATACTGCCGTCAAGCACGTATTAGAGAACCCTGTCTCCAGGAAGAACTCCTTGTTTCTGACAGGGTAAGCTAGGCAAGGTGCTTCTGAGAGGCTTCTTTTGAGTTGTCTTACTGCCTCGGATTGTTCTGGACCCCATTCCCACTTGACCCCCCCTTCAGGAGATGAATCAGGGGTCTAGTGATCTCTGCGTAGTCCTCATTAAACTTTCTGCTGTAATTAGTCAGTCCAAGGAGTCTCCTTAGTTCCCACAGAGTTGTGGGATCTTTCAGTTTCTGGAGTGCTTCCACCTTCTTTTCCTGGGCACAGAGACCCTGAGGAGTAATCTCATGCCCCAAGAAATTTACACGTGTTCTACACCACCGTGCTTTTTGGAAGGAAAGTTTTGCTCAGGCGGCCCTAAACTGTGTCAGGACATAACAGATCTCCACTATGTGTTCCTCAATAGTTGAGCTTTTAATGAGGACATCATCTACATAAGCCTGGTTACCCCTCGCACCCAGGTCGGGCATGGCCTTGTGCAGGAAAATGGTGAATTCATTGCCGGAGTTGAGGTATCCGAAGGGAATGCGGGTCCATGTGTACTGCTGGCCCCCAAAGGTAAAAGCCAGTTTGTATTGGTCCTCCCTACTGACAGGCACGGTCCAGTATCCATTGGTCAGGTCTATTGCAGTGAATACCTGGGAACCCTGGATCTGGGCCAGCCCTTGGTCAATGTAGGGCAGAGGCCATCGGGAAGTATGGACCCGTTTGTTGAGTTCTCTAAGGTCGGCGCAGAGTCTCCACTGGTCCTTCCCAGCACCGGATTATTGAAGGTGCTGTGTACTGGACGGATTATTCCCCGGGACTCAATGTTCTTAATTATTTCAGTAAGGGTCTCCATGGATGCGAGAGGCAAGCGATATTGCTTCACAAACACTGGAGTCATGCCAGGGTCCGTGGGAATTGTTGTTGTGTGGATTTCGGTACGACCACAGTCATATGAGTCTACCGCAAAGAGATTTGGAAATTCAAGAAAACCTGTTTCAACTTTTGCTTCTGTTCCAGAGTCACGCAGGCATCAGCTAGGTTGACTCTCTCTTCCACCATCTGCCTGAAGCCTGGAAAGACTTCTGATTTGGCTATCTCAGCGGCCTCCTCCAGCTGGGTGGAGAAGTCCCTGGTCAGAGTGCTGATTTGGACTGGAGGCTTCAGGTGGGAAAGGCAGCCCTCATGGACCTGGAAAATCACCTCATCCCTTCTGAAGTCACAAGTCACATCTTCCTTACCATAAGGGCAGGAAGTGTACACCGGGAAGTTCCCTCCATGCCGGGTAAAGATCCTGTCTGGTGTTGTATTGTCATCACTGTCACTGTCTAAACAGTCCTTGGGGATTGGTCCTAACAGTTAATTTCCTAAATCAATGGAGAAATGTCGGTCATCAACCGCCATTCCAATAAGGGTGCCTGCGGCTAGAGTAATACTCTTTAAGTCGCTGTTATCCACCTCTATTGGAATGGTGTCATGTTCTATGTTGACTAATGGTGTTGGGTTTACCCCTAACTCTTGCTGTTGGAGAAAAGCATTTAGATGAATATAAGCATCAGGGTTTTTCAATTTTTGTCCTCTTTTATCTTTCACTTCCAGGGAGAATTGTCGGGTCCTTTCTGGGATGGTGACTTCCTCTTTAACCTGAATTTCAACTGCATAAGGTCGCAATTGAGCTGACCTAAATGCTTTTTCTGGATCATCAAAGCTCATGGGATTATCCGCTAATCGGGACCAAGCTTTGAAGTTTATTAGGTCCAAGCTAATGGCAAAGCGGTTGAGAATGTCACTAACTAAGTAAAAGGCGGCAGTGACGTCTCGCACGACCCAACAATTATGGACTATGCTCTTGTTACCAATGGAGATTTTGAGCATACACCTGCTTGGCAGGAGATGTTTGGAATTGGGTGCTTCCAGGTCCATTTCCCATTTGTCTATCAGTTTCAATGTGGGAATGGCTGGATCTTTTGGGAGTTGGCGGAACATGGCTTCGCTGATGAAGCTCTTACCATTGTTCACACACACTCGGGCGAGAACAGAGTCCTTCACATCATTTAACTGAACAGGGATGAACAACTGCTCTCCAATTTGCTGAATATCTGCCAGGCTCTGAGCTGATTTCACATCTTTCTGGACTATCAGAGTGGGAATGTCTGATTGTGGATTAGTAAAGAATTTCAGAGTGTTTCCTTCCAGTGTGGAATACCAACTTAAACTGGAAGGAAGGTTCATTTTCAGAAATAGAGAGGACCCCCCATCACCAGTCTGTTGTTCTACTGCTATTACTGTCACATCTGGAATTTGGTTATTCTGGAAGTGGAATTCTATTTGGTCAGATTTTTGTTCAACCATGTGGCACGTGCCGTTTAAACTAACATGGTTGACACTCTGCTTTAATTTTATTGGTCGGCTAGTCTGGGTCCAGAGGACCTTGTTTACACAATCTATTAGGGGTGACAACCTTCTCAGGAGGTCACTCCCTAGTAAACAAGGGGTGCCCTCTGGAGTCACTACTATGACCGGGTGTTTCACCTTGTGTCGCTCAATTTTGATGTCCAAATCTGCAGTCCCCTTGACGGGAATTTCTTTCCCGTCAAAGTTCTGCAGTTGTCGAGGAAGAGAGGTGAGAAGAATCTGGTATTTCTCCCCCCTTCCTGAATTTATTTCATCAAAGGCCTTTTTCGACAGAAGGGTAGCTTGGGATCCAGTTACCACCAGTGCCAAAATTGTACCGTCCCTGTACCTGTACCGGGGCATAGCATCTTCCCTCCTTCTCCTCAAGGGGGCACAGATAATGCACATTTTTGGCCAACTGGTGGGCTAATTTTCTGGTTTTGGACATTGGGAGAGAAGAGATTTGGGCAGAATTCTGTGGAGAGTCCTGGGAATCTGCAAGAAAAAGTTGGCAACTTAAAAGAGGATATTCAAGCTCCCCTGGTTCCGGTCCTGGGCCGCCCCCCCCTATTTGGAGGCAGTCACCAGAATGGGTTTGAAACCGGGGATTTTGATGCTGTTGGTGCTGGGATAGGATGATGGGCGGCGACAGCTCAATCCCCACATCTACCCAGTCTATTGATGCGGTTTTGGGTTCCCCTGGTTCTGGTTCTGGGCCGTCCCCCCCTTTTTGGAGGCAGTCACCAGGATGGGTTTGAACCAGGGATTTTCGGTATTGTTGGTTCTGGGATAGAATGATGGGCGGTGACAGTTCAATCCCCACATCTACCCAGTCTGGGTTGGAATCCATTGGGACCCATTTTTCCTTGGGAGGAGTTCCCCCATCTCTGAAGGAGAAGATCCTTTTCCCAGGATCCTCTGAGGATCCCTCTCCCTCAAATTGGAAGACATGTACCTCCTCCACAAAATGGGTCTGTTTGGGTCCATTGTTTCTCCTACCCCCACTCTGCTCCTTGGGAGGCAGGCTTTCAGGGGTAGGAGATTTTGTTTCCGGTTCCTGGGGCTGTTTACAAGTTGGGAAGGAAGCTTCCTCCAAGGCTTTACACCCCCCTTCCCCTTGTGCCTCCTCCCTGGGAACCGGTGGGTTATCGGGGTGCTGCCCCCGTCATTGTTCTGGAGCACCAGGCCCAGAGTTTGGGGTATTTTGCAGTGGCATGCTCATCTAAGGGTTCTGTTGAGCCCTCAGTATGTGACCCAGATCCCGTGCCATATTTTGGACCTGGCGCTCTTACTGTGAAACCCGCTCAGGCTGATACGGGGCTCTATTTTCTCCCCTGGGCTGATCCCGGGAAGGGTAGCTATCCCTTCTCTGGTAGTACCCCGGGTTGGGAAGATTTGGGTACCCCTCCACCATTGGCCTCCCCTCACCCGGATTCGGTTGTCAGGGCTCAGGGAATTGGGGAAAGAAGGATGAATGATGTTGGGGCTGGAAGTTGGGTGGATACCTAGGGAACAAGTTCTGCCCAGGATTTGGTGAATTTCTGCCCTCCTGGGTGAAGTGCAGAGGGAAATTCCCTGGGTTGGGCGCTTGGTTGGATCCCCCCCCTTGGGCCGGAGGAGTCCACACATAACCCAGGATTGGTCTGTTTCCCTTGTAGCGGGGACTTACATAGTCAGGGGAGCGAGGGACCCCATTTGTGGGATTACCTCCTTGACTCCCGGTCTGTGACTGGCCGGAGGTCCTTCTGGGCTGTGAATTGTTCGGTGCAGGCAGGTTTTTAGGCCCCCCCATCTCCAAATCTAAAACGGGGGCAACCTTTACCTCTGCCACCTTGGCAGCAGCAGGGGTGCTGTTGGTTTGGGGGGGTTTTGGGCTGATTCTTATTTTCCACCGGTTTCTGCACCTCATAGATGCGGGTAGCTTGCTCAATGACCCAGTCTAAAGATCTTTTCTCGTGAAAATCTCTCACAAGCTGGGTCATTATGTATTTGGGTAAGGTAAAAACGTATTAACAAATTCTTTACTGTCCGTGCATACCCTTTTTGTAGTCTGCGCAAAAGCACGCTTTAACTCCTGCACAAATTCTTGTGTGGCCTGATCCTCCCCGCATTGCAAATTGTAGGCTGCCTCTTGAGGATTTCTATGAACAGAAAAATGTTTCAAGATGGCCGCCCTATATGTGGACCATCTTGAATGATTTTCGTCCTCCAGCTCCGCAAAGAAACCAGAGTATTCTGGGGAGAATGTCCATTTTACATACTGAATGCAGCTACTGCTGTCTTTCAAATGCAAAGTATCCATCATTTGCTCATAAAGCTCCAAGTGTTCCCAAACAGAATACTTGGCGTTCTTGTGATAAGGGGTGATGACACTCCTTATTGCCTTAATCTGTTTTAAGGGGTCCTTAAGCAAGGCCAGTTTTGCCTTATTGGCCTTTTCGGTTCGGGTAACCCTGGTCCATTCATCCTCTGACTCAGAAGCACTGCTCCCAGAGGTGCCCGTCTGATCTTCCAGGTTTTCCCGGATTCTGCGAACCTGGGAATGGCTGACAGAATGTGGGGACCTGATCTCCTTTGTCCTGTGACATTCAGAGGAGTCTTCAGATTCCTCCTTGCTGCCAGGATTTGATGGGTACCCCCCCACTGACCTAACTGGGCAGAGGTTTTCAGGATGCCCTTAGTGGGCCTACTCTCCTGGGGTTCCCCACTAAATTGCACTCTACTTAGGTGCCCATACCCGGGTGCCCGCCCATCCATTCCTGGGTGGTACTGGCCTATGAGTCCCATACTTTTGGCTGGATAGTAATCTGCCATTCCTGTGGCCCTGTGCTCATGCGCGCCAGGGGACATGGGGGTGGCAGAGTCCAGGGACTGAGAGAGATGAAGGCCTCTGGTACTAGGGCTCCTGAGGTTATGCTCAGGTGTTTCCCTTTCCCAGCGAACTTTATCTCTGTCAGCCCCTGCTCCCTGTTGCAATGCAAGAGCCTGTGCTTTCAGTTCCTCAGTTAAGGCCTTACTAGACTCTATCAGTCTCTCCTGCATGGCTACCTGTTGCTGGAGCCTATCATTGTGCTGACAGAGAGCCTCATTTTCTCTCTGTGCTTCCTGGTTGGTCCTGGAATACTGGACCAGTCTTTGCTGCAGGAGGGTTACCTCCTGAGTCCCATCCCTACTGGCCTGTTCCTTTCTTGCCAGAGCATCTTCCACCCTCCTGGTGTGCTTTAACAAGTTCTGATGCTCTTTTTGGAGGTCACCCAGTCCCTGGAGGGCCAAGTGATTTTCTTCGATTTTTTCTTTTAATTGGCAGACTTCCTGGCCTAAGTTGTCCCTTTCCTGACTAAGAGCCTGCGTCTGTGCCGCCAGGTCATCCGTCTGCCTTTGAAAGGCACTAGCTTTCTGGCGTTCTTGATCAAGCTCTGCCTGGGTATCCAGGTCTTTCAAAATCAGTTTATTGCTCTCTGTCTTCTCCCTATCTAGGTGGCTTTGCAGGGTGACTACCTGCTCTGCGCATGCCCTATTGAAGTCCAGTTGTTGCTCCAGCTTTTTCTGGCTCTGCAGTAAGGAGTCCAAACTGTCTTGGTGCTCATTTTGCAAAGCCAGAATTCTGGTATCCTGGTCAGCCTTCTCCTGTTGCAGGATATCCATATCCTCCTTTATTTTAATGATGTACTGCCTACTATCATTTTCTGACTCCTGGCTCCTGTGCATCCTCTGCTCAGAAGAGACCAGGTCAGATTGGGCCTTTTCTAATGCCATCTGCTGCCTATTAGCCAGATCTTGGCCGTCAGCACATTTGTCCTGTATAGCTCCCTTATATAGATACAAATATGCTGCTATCCTGACAATATTGTCATGTTCATCTTTAGCTTTAGGAGCCATATATAGTTCACTCAGGGCTACATGTAATGGACCCTGATCTCTCCATGTGTCCGACCCTGTTTCAGTGATCTGGGGTGCGATTGCCTGCAACCAGACCGCCTGGCAAAATAGCTCTCTGGCTATTTTGATGTCTACCAGTGTCGTCATTCTGGAAGTTGATTTCCTTCCTGACTTACCGAAGTTTGTATTTTATTTTGCAAAATAGACCGTTTCCTTCAAGCGTTCCTTTGGTGGGTGCTTTCACAGTGTAAAACAGCGTGGTGATCTAACCGGATATATGTATCCTGTCAGTTGGCACACTGTATTAAGCTGCACAATGGTAGGTCTAATCCAGATGCCCCGGCTCGAGCCCCCAATCTGTTAATGACTTCAATCAAGCATTACCACTAAGTCAGTGCCTTGTCTGGGATTGCTCAAGGGAATTTTGTATTTATATATTTTTATGACAAGTTATAATCTGGATGATGAACCCTTGTATAACGCCCCTCTCTTAGAATCCCCCTGACCCCACTGAGCCAAGAAGTAGGTTTGTTTTGCAAATTAAAAAGGTTTATTTGAAAAATTAAACAATAGATATATATCACACTTTTATAATAAATTAATATTTGATATCACACTTAGACATATGACAGTGATCAACAATGGATGATGTTATAGTAGCACACTGGTTTAATTACTTAGGAGTAGTATAGAGGATAAGGTAGCTGAGAATGCTTTATGGTTTCAAGGAGATGCAAAGATTAATAAAAGGCAGTACATAAATAAACTTGATATGATTTCAGCAAAAGATAATATGATAACTTTTTCTCTGACAATTCACTCCCCCCCTATGCAATGTAAGGAGATGGAAGTAGCACACAGTCTTCAGGAATACAATCACAGTACAATACGAATTCAGTTTCCCCCTAGCAAGCTTATAGCACCAGGGATGATTTTGAAACACAGGCGAAAGACTTTCAGGAGATTTGCAAGGGAGTGAAATATGCTAAAATTAATTTTAATTCCCTCTAGAGGTTCAGGGTGAGTGAGAGATACTTTAAATCAGTTCAGGTCCACACTAACAATGATTAATGAGGGATTATCAGGTTGTAAACAGATTTCAGTAATGGAAGCAAAGGACAGATCTTTCTACACGTGGTTGAAATGAAGCAAATTGTCAAATTGTGGCACTTTTTTTGGAGTGCGTTGAAGGCAATTACGGAGCAAGTCGGTTTAGAGCTTGTTGGAAGACTGGGAATCTTAGCTTTACAATAAAAGTTAAATTTCGTTCCTAGGATGCACGGTTCCAAAGATACAGACATTTTTGTAAAGGTTGTTTTTCAGAAATGAAATGAAAGTTTCGGAATGACAGATGCGCTTTGAAAGGTTTGAATCAACAGGAGGAACACACGATTTCCTATGACGCAGTTCTAAACAGGTTCAAATGTTTTGAATCAGATTATCTTAAGCTAAGAGATGGGTTCTGCACAGTTCTAGCTGGGTACTCACACTACAAATTTGAAAGGAATGGCCTCGTCACGGATCTAGTCAACAAGTTTAGCTGCGGTTCTCTCTGCTTGGTGGGTCAATCAGGCACCGGTTCTGTTCACAGCAGTCTGGCCTGGGTCTCTGGTTCTGCTGGTCTCGATCAAGTGGATTCTGGATACCGCACTGCTTTCTGGGTACTGGTTCTGTTCTGGATACACAGGAATCTTAGCAAGCAGCAAACCGCACAGCCCGGCGGTTGAATAGTTTGCAAAAGATTTTGAGGCCTGCTGAAGAGTTCAGCTCTTTGGAGTTTTTGTTCTGGAGTTAGTCTGGATCTCTGGAGTTCTGGATTCTGGAGTTCTCCGTCAGCGTGCTGCGCAGGAATTCAGTTGAACGTTGGAAAATGAATGTCCCTGTCTGGCTTCCAGTGGCTCTTTTTATGTCTTTAGAAAATGGGTGTGTGTTGGCATAACTAGGCCTGCCCCTCACAACTTATCATTGGCCAAGTTTTCCTCTCCCCCTTGATTGGGGAACTGAGTTGTGTGTCAGAGTGAGTCATCAGGTGTCATCTTTATGGCATACAGAAAGAACACTGCCGTTTACTTTTGCTTAGAAAATGAATTTTACCCCAAAACACATATTTCCCAGATACCCAAGTGGATGACATTACGTACGCACATCATATATCACATAAGGTAGTCTCTGTTCCAACTCTGATGTTTCTAAGAGCTTGGATTAAGAATGACAACTATTTGCGCTTTTTGGTTGGTTTTCCAATATTGGATTTCTACCTAAAATTACACAGATGTACACCATCTCTCTACACATATTCCAGTAATTTACTGTGTCTCTAGCATAAACACAGTGTCTGTAGTATTAATAATTAGCAGGGTTTTGCCTCAGAACATCACAGAGCGACCAGCTGAGCCTTGAACCGTGAGTAAAATTGTAATTTTAAGAATCTCAAAGTTGTACATTTCTGTCATCTGGTTACAATTAGTTATCAGTATTTTTATAAAACATATATTTGCCTTCAATTCAATTCACAAAGTGTCTGGGT
The DNA here is from genome assembly GCF_040938575.1 of Ambystoma mexicanum. NCBI lineage: Eukaryota > Metazoa > Chordata > Amphibia > Caudata > Ambystomatidae > Ambystoma > Ambystoma mexicanum. The sequence continues at coordinate 32,858,454 of NC_090925.1, read as the reverse complement.
CTGCCCCCAGAAGCTTGGGGAGTCAGATGGTCACATGGCCTTCTTTGCTGGCAGGGCACTGTTTACAGCCCACACCCAAATCAGCATACTCCATTCAATTGAAAGGGTCTATTGTGTTGGGTCCAGCAGGCTGCAGGGAAGTCCCCTCCCTCTCAATCAACAGGGCCATGTGATATCCTGCCTCCTGGTGTGGGTCTCTGGGGTGTTAAGAGTTCTCAGGAAAGACATGTCTTTTGAACTTGTAATTAAATAAGACTCCTTCTGATCAATGCACAGTTCTGCAAGACAGCTCTCCTGTCAGAGTCTAGACCGCTAGCGCTGGTTAGTGTCCAATGCCGGTACTGCACCTATTTTTTTTTGGAGTTGTCTTGAATTAATTCCATTTCAAAAAGGGGATTTTACTTGCTAGTATGTGATCATTGCTTAACATTGTTTTGATGGGAATCCTTACAGTAGAGTGGGATGTGGAACCCCCCACAAGAAGGTTGAATCTTTAGAGTGGAAAATGAATTCCCAACAGCTCTGGGTTGCTTTTGGCAATCAGCATTGCCATTCCCAATGGTTTCAGGCTACTGTGTGTGTAGCCCAATGGTGGTTTTAGCCAGTGCCCTCCTGTGCTCACAAACATAGGCAACAATGGGTGGCAGCCTATTCTTCATGTTTCCCTGTGCACTTTCTGGGGAGTTCTGGCCATCATGATGTTTTCAATGCCAGTAATGCACAGTTTTGTGGTAGGGCTTGGATGCATGGGTAAAAACATCCCACAAGCTGGTAGAGGTTGATCGAAGATTTCTGGTAGGCTGGTATATGGAGACTCTTTCCTTTAGATGACTGAGTTCGAGCCCATAAATGCACTTGTGGCAAAGAGACAGTAATTTGAAAGAGATACTGGCTGATATAGGATGTGTCTTTACCATTAGTTCCAGAGGGCGGAGTCTAGTAGCACTCCTGCCTGGGGGGTCAGACTACACAGGTTGTTCATTTGATCTGTTGGGTCTGTTCTTTTAGGGAGGTGGAGCACAGCGTCCAGAACTTCCGAGAGTCACGGTCATCGCCAAGCGAGGCCTGACACGATGGGACCACATGCGTATACATCTTTTGATGTCTAACATAATTGAATTTCGTATTAACCCTCTAAGTGCCAAGGACGATTTTGCTCGTCCGTTTTGCATAGACTTCCATAATAGCCTAATAGCCTAGCAGATTTGAGCTTTTTTTCTGTGTTTCTTTCGCCCGTTCTATTTGTCTGTAGTGCTAAGAGCATTCCACTCCAGTGCTCCTAGGAGTTTGATATCAAGAGGGGGGCCTGGTATTCTCATTTCTTTGATAACAGACTTAAAACATGCCCATTTTAAAGACCACTCATGGTTGTCAAGGACATTTTTTGGAAAATAATAATCTAAGCAACTATTGATTTTTTTAAAGGATTTACTGCTTTTTGTTTTCAGCTGCCTTCCCATTAGAAGATGATGACAAGATCGTGGGGGGCTACACTTGCCCTGAACACTCTGTGCCCTACCAGGTTTCCCTTTACTCCGGCTACCACTTCTGCGGAGGATCCTTGATTAACAGCGAGTGGGTCGTGACCGCTGCCCACTGTTATGAATCGTAAGTTGGAATATTGCAAGATCCACATTACTGCATAAACCCAACTGCTATTTACTTGAATATTTCCCAAAAGAACTCAAACGTACATGCTGGCTATTCATTTAATCACAGATGAGTGTGTCCTATTTGTTATCAATTCCTGTTGGCCCCCCTCTTGCCCATCCTATCACGTCTAAAAACAGTTAATGTCTGTAGATTATTGTACTGACGTGTTTAAGTTGTGTGCGCATATCACAAAACTATGACTTATTATAAAATTATGAAACCATATGGGAAAGAACTAGATTCCTCCCTGGATGTATTTCGGAGTCAACACTCTGTCCTCAGTATACTGTACAAACATCTCAAAGAGACTTTTAGCCTCCAGATCAATGTAGGTGTATTCCCTGCTGTTAGCAAACATAATTTCATGAGCCCTATTTCTAAAATAGGGGTAGGATTTGACCAAGATATCCATCAGCAGCCAACTGGGCCAATGTTCATATCTTCTTTGTATATTCATAATGATCTTCCTTTTCTTAAACGATCCACCCGTTTCAATTACCTTCCATAATAACCCTTGTAGGCAATCGCACGTCCCATCAACAACGTTCCAATATAAAGCGAGAGAGCATAAAAGATACTTAGCCAAGACACATCTAACCTCGAAGTCAAGGTAAATGTATTCAGCCGGAGTATGCTTCAGGAGTCGTAGTAGGCCTCTCAAATTAAGACATAATATCCTTTCAATTTTTGTGATCTTGTCACAGGCCCAGATTTCAGAGCCATACAATAGTACCCGGAAAATCTTGGATGCGTAAAGCCAAATAAACACTCCCACAGAATAGCCCGCACAGCCAGCGGTGAGACATAGATCTTATAGCACCTGTCGCCTGCGAAACCTTAACCTGAACCTGTTCCAGATGTGCCTTCCCATTAAGGGAAGAGTCCACCATAATCTCAAAATGATGATACATGTTCAACTCTTCGATAGGTTCCTGATTAGGTTTCCAAGTGAAGTTAGTATTTGCCTTGAGGAATTTCCGTCTGAAAATCATGATCTTAGTTTTCCCAGTATTGATCTGAAGGGCAATTTGGTGTGCATATTCGGCAATTTTATCCAACAAGGACTGCCCGTTGACGTGCAATCCAATATGACAACGTCATCGGCATATGTGAGCCACTGGAGGCTGACATTCCCCAATTTACGTGGTAAAGAGGCTGAGCTTTTCAATCCTGCTCCCCAATCCGCCACATGAAGATTGAATGAAGTGGGAGCATGGATAGAACCCTGTTTAAGGCTACTATTGGTGGTACTCCAACCTGTCATCATGCCATGGTGATCCATATGTACTTTTACCCTAGTGGTGTTGTGTAGATTAAACCATTAGGTATGTTTCAGTTCTTAAGCTTCACTCATAGTTCATGCCTCACAACAGTGTTGAATGCAGCACTATTTTCTCTAAATGCCACATAGACCGGTTGGTTGCGTATCAATCAAGCCTGTTGGATAACAGTAACTAGTGAACAGTGATACATGAAAACTCTTCTCGGCATGTAGAATGCTGACTCACATAGAAGTCTGTCCCCATTGTAAAGGAAATAAATATGTGCATCAATATTGGGGCAATAAGGCCTGAGACGGTGGGCCATTACTGCCTAAGGTAATGCCCGCAGGGCCCACAGTCCCCATAGGTGCTAATGGCCCGCCATCAAGGGGCTTATTGCCATTAGTACCCGGCCCGTTAGACAGGGGTACTAATGTTGTTTTTCCCCCTGCTGCGAGTCGTGTTGCGTTTCGCAGCCGGAAAAAAAAAGTTACAAAAAGTTCAAAAAGAATGGCCACCATGGACCAAAAACGTAGCCCGTTTTCTGTTTCCGTGGCGGCCATAGTAAACAAAAAAAATGGCCGCCATGGAAAGGGAGAACGGACTACAAGTAGTCCCTTCTCCCATTCCGTGGCTGCCATTCCCAGAACGAAAATGCAGCCGGGGATCTAAGCGAGCTGCACGCCGTTGTGCGTTCGGGATTACCATCAGGTAAGGCTCGGAATCCAGCCAACCAGAGGTAAGTGATTTTATTTTTTTATGGTGCCAGGTGCTAATGAAACATAACGTATAACTGATACAAAAATGCATGTAGATTTGCTTTTTGCCTATCATATCAGTACAGAAACAAAACATGTATGTTTGGTCACCCAAACACCTAAGTGTGTTCAATATAATCACACAGGCAGTAGGGGGTATAAAACCTTCACATCAAAACAGATCTTCTGTATTTTAATGTACCATACTGACAGTAATTTAACACAAAGTCTAATTTAATTAGATAAAACGTGTATATTTAACATACCTGTAGTAGTATACGTCCACTTTCAGAACAGCAAAGAATTAATGTAGTAAAATGTATGGCATATCAAATAAAATAGTATGAAAATGTGACACAATAACTTACATATGTATTACAGTCGTGTACATTCTGTTTTTTTATTTGTAAAAATAATATTTCTATTCTTTTTAAATGATTCACATTGAGTTTCTTTTCTGACATGAACAAATATTGTGAGTAGTACTAGTGTTATTAATGTATCATTATTGGTCAAACTTGTGTTACATTTATTATTTATAACACCATTATTTCGGATCCAACTGATATAGTATTAAAGCAAACACAAAAAAAGATCAACTTGAAGCACAATATGAAACTACATTAGTACTACACACAGAAGATTTTCTGAAAATGTTACATTTAATAATTATGTTCCAACCCTTTAAAAGGAAACTTTGACACTTTAAATTGTCGTACATTTAAAAACAATCTTTAAAGCCATAAGAGAAGACTACATTTCTTTTTGGAATTGTTTTCACAATGTAATCACATGCTTCTATAATAATGTTATCATGTAACACATTTAGAAATCTAAAGGTTGTAGACCCCTGTACTACTGTCAAGGTTCTGCCAGGCAAAGCATGCATTGTGCCACCAACCCTTGCAAATATACATATAACATGTATTACTACCAGGAATTAGACTTTGTAACAAAATTTAGCACCATTGTGTCATGCAAATTTGATTGGTTTTGAACGATTGATATTAAACGATGCACTGGGGTATCTCATTCCATGAAAGGTCTTCGTTATAAAATTCTAGAGAGTAATGCAATTTGCGTTTAATAAAGAAACTTTGTAACCCATCACATCTCTCCTCAGCCGCATCCAGGTCAGACTCGGGGAGCATAACATTAAGGTTCTGGAAGGAAATGAGCAATTCATCAACTCGGCCAAAGTGATCTGGCACCCCAAGTTCAGCTCCAGGACCCTCGATAACGACATCATGCTCATCAAGCTCGCGACGCCCGTCACCTTCAGCGCTCACATCCAGCCCGTCGCGCTGCCCACCCAATGTGCAGCGGCTGGAACAGAATGTCTAATCTCAGGCTGGGGCAACACCCTCAGCAGTGGCAGTGAGTGGCAGCACAATGACACTGTCTGATATTTCAATGTGTGTACAGTATTCGTCTGATTTCCTTGAGCTTGCTTTACTACTTTTATTGTGGTTGTGTATTACTTTGATTCATTGCCTCAGCACACTCGTGAGTCCCTCATGCATCCAACATTGCATTGTGTACTAATTTATAATTCTCCAAACCAGCCTTGGAACACAGCCCAATTATCACAGCCCTTTAGGACATATGCTGCTCCTCCCTTTTTCAGAATTAAGGTCCAGCTAGCAGGACAGACATGCACCCATGCTATCGCAAAACATCCTTCGCCCGCTGCATCCCTGCTCCCATCCTCTTATCTTCCCGGCCTTCATTTTCTTTCCTCCAACAGATGACGTTCATGATACCCCTGCCCCAAGTTCTAGTCCCTCTCAATTACCAGGTGGATTAAGACATACCCTGCCTTATGAATCAGACATCCATTGCTCCGGGACACTTTTTATTTTAAGAGTCCTGTACTGTGGTTGAAAAAGGATTGGTCCTAATGCGACACGGGGACAATACCTTTATGAAAGGGTAACTGCAAGAAGTTCCGTTTAGGCAAATCCTGATTATTACCCCAGAGTTTCCCTTAGCGCTAATGGTTGGTAGCCAGGAAAGGCTTGACCAGTCAATATGGGAAGGCCTACCTTTTACCGTGTCCATAACTCTACATATATGCTATTTAGCTTTCACGGGTATAATATGTTTAGGGTACATGCTTCTGTATCGCCATGCTTATATTCAGAGTGTTAGCAAATTCCTTTGCCTTCATGCTCACGCAACTCTCTTGCTGAGAGCGTTCCCTTGATTTTTCATCCACCTATACCAAGAGTTGACCCCAAGGAGGTCCATGGAGCCCCGTCTTGCTTATAATGGTTGTGTAAATCTCCGGACGGCCCCTTAACTCCCTTCTCTCTTCACCCACTCATGTGTCTCCTGCTCCACCCCGTGAGCCCTAGAGTGTGCCTCTGTGGCAGGCTGGCAACAGCATGAGACAGTAAGCCTTGCTGTCTGGTTCAGCTCGGTGTAGTGCTTAGTTTGGTAGAAAAGAAGTGGCAGGGCCCAAATATTTTCTTGCATGGGTGAGGGGCAGTTCGCTATCTACTGTTGACACCACCCACTGTTGCTCAATACAGTGTCGCCCAGCTTCTCCATAGAGTGTCACGCGGCTGCGCCCTACGGTGTCATGCTGCTGCTCAATGCAGTGTCACACGGCTGCTCCATACAGTGTCGCACGGCTGCTCAATGCAGTGTCACACGCCTGCTCAATGCAGTGTCACACGCCTGCCCCCTACGGTGTCACACAGCTGCTCCATGCAGTGTCACACGGCTGCTCCATGCAGTGTCACACGGCTGCTCCATACAGTGTCACACGGCTGCTCAATGCAGTGTCACACGGCTGCTCCATGCAGTGTCACGTGGCTGCTCCATGCAGTATCACGCAGCTGCTCCATGCAGTGTCACACGGCTGCTCCATACAGTGTCACACGACTGCTCCATACAGTGTCACACGACCGCTCAATGCAGTGTCACACGGCCGCTCCATGCAGTGTCACGCGGCTGCTCTATGCAGTGTCACGTGGCTGCTCCATGCAGTGTCACATTGCTGCTCCATACAGTGTCACGCGGCTGCGCCCTACGGTGTCACACGGCTGCTCCATGCAGTGTCACATGGCTGCTCCATACAGTGTCACACGACTGCTCCATGCAGTGTCACGCGGCTGCTCCATGCAGTGTCACGCGGCTGCTCCATGCAGTGTCACGCAGCTGCTCCCTGCAGTGTCTCACGGCTGCCCCATGCAGTGTCACACGGCTGCTCCATACAGTGTCACACGGATGCTCAATGCAGTGTCACACGGCTGCCCCATGCAGTGTCACGCGGCTGCTCCATGCAGTGTCATTTGGCTGCTCCATGCAGTGTCACATTGCTGCTCCATACAGTGTCACCCGGCTGCGCCCTACGGTGTCACACAGCTGCTCCATGCAGTGTCACACGGCGGCTCCATACAGTGTCACACGGCTGCTCAATGCAGTGTCACACGGCTGCTCCATGCAGTGTCACGCGGCTGCTCCATGCAGTGTCACGCAGCTGCTCCCTGCAGTGTCTCACGGCTGTCCCATGCAGTGTCACGTGGCTGCTCCATGCGGTGTCACATGGCTGCTCCATGCAGTGTCATGCAGCTGCTCCATGCAGTGTCACATTGCTGCTCCATACAGTGTCACCCGGCTGCGCCCTACGGTGTCACACAGCTGCTCCATGCAGTGTCACACGGCGGCTCCATACAGTGTCACATGGCTGCTCAATGCAGTGTCACACGGCTGCTCCATGCAGTGTCACACGGCTGCTCCATGCAGTGTCACATTGCTGCTCCATACAGTGTCACGCGGCTGCGCCCTACGGTGTCACACAGCTGCTCCATGCAGTGTCACACGGCGGCTCCATACAGTGTCACACGGCTGCTCAATGCAGTGTCACATGGCCGCTCCATGCAGTGTCACACGGCTGCTACATGCAGTGTCACGCGGCTGCTCCATGCAGTGTCATGCGGCTGCTCCATGCAGTGTCACATTGCTGCTCCATACAGTGTCACGCGGCTGCGCCCTACGGTGTCACACAGCTGCTCCATGCAGTGTCACACGGCTGCTCCATACAGTGTCACACGGCTGCTCAATGCAGTGTCACACGGCTGCTCCATGCAGTGTCACGCGGCTGCTCCATGCAGTGTCACGCAGCTGCTCCCTGCAGTGTCTCACGGCTGCCCCATGCAGTGTCACGTGGCTGCTCCATGAGGTGTCACGCGGCTGCTCCATGCAGTGTCACACGGCTGCCCCATACAGTGTAAACACATTTGGGGTTAAAGCACCAACTCCCGCTGGTTCATTGAAGGTGAAAACATTAGTTGTGTCATGAAATAAGATACATGTTTAAGTATTTCTTTTAAACACATCTTTGTTAACATGTTGCTCTAATCATATCGCTGTTGAGTGGAACATGTTAACCATCTCACCACAGGAAAAAAGAGCAAACATGTTTTCCTCCGATGGTAAATTGATAGACGAATCTAGGCAAATCATTACTGAACTGAGGAGTTGCCTGTCAATCACTGCAGCAATATGGTCTTGTATAGGTTGGCACTTATGGCTGGCTCTCTTGTTCTATATGGGTCTGGTCACTGACTTTGCCCCTCCCTTGGGGCTCTTGGCCGGTGACTGTCCTGTTGTTGTCAGCCCACCCTGCTGGGTATTACACTAGAGAATCGGCAGCAATGCCGTGCAGACTCAGTGGAGCAGTGCGGGGACATGGCCAGCATCAGTGCCCAGGCTTGCCACCTTGCATCTCATTGTTTTATCAGGAAATGGATAAACAGTCCTGCCCTGTGAAGGTTAACGTGCCAGCCCAGGATGCAGAGACCCTGGCCAGTGAACACTGCTGTATATTGTTCTGTTACTATGACTGACAGTTGCAATAATAGAATTTCCAAAATACTACAGCATAATCAAGCTGAGCTTAAGAATAGGTGCCCTGGCTCAGGAATAGGTGCCGGGGCTGAGCCCTGGCAAGCCCCTCCAGAAATGAAGCACTGGCTCAGTGGCCTCTGCAGTGTAGGGGGGCTCCTCAAGGTGGACCTCAGCATATACATCTCGGCCTAAAATGTTTGTGCCCCAATCACACCTGATGTCTGTCAGTTAATATTGTATGCGCCCCAGTAAATGATCTAAACCAAAGTGTCTACTTTCCTCTAGACTATGTACTGCACATTGGACTTTAAATAATGCTGCTGAGACCCCCCACAGTCCATGCTGTGTTGCCTGGATATTGCTTTGAGGTTAAACTAGTGAGATCGATCGGCGGCAGACGCCAAGGCAGCCATCCAAACATTGCTCTTATGCAAAAAAAATGTGCACATTAATTTAATGCCAACTTTAAAGCATAGATAACATTGAATAGTGCAGAAAGCTTCAGCCCCTCCCCCATCTTACATGAGAATCTTTACTAGGGCAACAATAAAGCAAAACAAGATAGCACATGTAGTAAATGTAGTGCTTTCTATGTTACACAGCAAACATAGTTCAAACACAGTCTATGTATTGCCCTAATACAGTGCAAACGTTTTTAGATAACTTGGATTGTGGAGAAACCTGCTTGTTTTATTCAGTGTAATATGATCAAATTTCTCCCCCGCAGGCAAATACCCGGATGTTCTTCAGTGTCTGAATGCTCCCGTCCTGAGCGATGACGAGTGCAACGACGCGTATCCCTTCCAGATCACCGGGAACATGATCTGCGCCGGATTCCTGGAGGGCGGCAAGGATTCCTGCCAGGTAACTCCTTCTACTTCCTGCTGTCTATGGTCATTGATCTGAAAGAAAGACTGCCTACCAGTCTGCCTTCTATGTCTATCTACTTGGGAGATTTGCCCCAGTATAGAGGGATTGTACCAAGCTGAGGCGACCAGTGTGTTACCCCACTTGTCCTCTCCCACCCTAAGAATTGGAAAGATCCTGAGTCTCAGCCAGGCCTGCAAGGCCCCCCAAATACCAACACACTACCCAGATTAAGAACAGCAAAACAAAGAGAAGTCTTAATCTTGACAGTGTACCCCTATCTTTGCCAGGCATTTAATTGGAAATTGCTGTGCAGTACAGCTGGAGTCAAGGGATGAGTTGCATTTTAATGTGGGCCAAACCCAATGCCAATGCTTTTGGGCCGGGTGGGCAGAAATGAGGAGTACACAAACCACTTCACTGTGCTAAACCCTTCTCCTATGTGTATTCGCAGCTTCCCTAAAAAGTATTATGTGTGGTAGTGGGACTCAATTCTTTTAAGAAGGTGGGCTGCTCTGACCTGGACTATAGCCAGGGTTAGACTGGGACCCAAAAGAGGCCAGGGAAATAATGTTCAAAGTGGCCCCATGTTACACATTTTGAGTAGGCCCAACCTTTTTCCTGCGAGAAAATGTGGAAATAAAATAGAAGAACACACAAAAGAGGCCCATGGCGCAGAGGCCCATGACACAGAGCCCATGACACAGAGGCCCATGACACAGAAGCCCGCCCGGACATCTCCAGCGTTCCCTGTAGGCCGATCCACACCCGACTATGGTAACAGAAAATATATTTCTTACGTGATCCCAGATCAAAACTCTTCAGAAATGATTTCTCCGAGGCTTTTGTGACTGTTCAGTTCTCGCTATGAGTGTGGAATACCCTATTCAGAAACATCTAGTAATTACCCTCACTGCATGAAGTATATTTAGAGGTCTGCGTTTATAATGACAGCGCAGCCGCTGCAGGTGTGGAATCATGCCAGGCGTGCTGCAATTCAGGACTACTGCACATGGGACTTTTTAAACACCCCATTTCATGTATTGGAAAGTTTTTTAAAAATGCATCTCCGTCTCTGGGTGTTGAAAATTCAAGTAGAACGGCAGGGGGTGATGCCTTCTCTGCGGGATGCCATATGGGAGTGGGGACCACCACATATATTCAAAATGGTTGCTCAAACTAACCTTATATTTGCAGTTAGCCACTTTTGCACTGTGTGGAAACATATGACCCCAGCAAAGACCAAGGAGACATCTTTGTCTCGGGGGGATAGCTCAGGGGCAACATGCTGACCTTGGAAGCAAGACGTCACGGAGCACCACAGGTTCAATCCCCGGATCCGCGCTTAAAAGCTTGCGGGAATCTTTAATATAACAGCAGCCTTGTCTTGAACATTATGAAGGCAGATGATATTGGCCAATGCACTTTGCGATGAAACTGCCCTTCTTCAAGGTGAATTCTGCCTGATTTGAAGTCTGCACAGTCAAGACAAAAACGTGCGCCTTCGTAGAATGCTTTGTAATATATTTCCTGTACATCGATCATTGATTGGGTGCTTCAGTAGGCTGGTTTCACACATCCTGAAGACAGATATTGCCCTGATGAAGGACCATTTTGGTCAAAAAAAGCGTAGATCAATATCGTCTGCCATCACAGTGACACATTTTCAGTGTGATGAATAGCAAAAAGGGCCCGGCTAAATGAATAAGGGATTATTAGGGAAATGTTCACAGCACAAAGCGTAGGCAAAGGAAACAAGGGGAAAACGCAATTAGAATTAAAATGGGATGGGAGACAAATCTTCATGGTTAAGGTTACCAAAGGAGGATAAAGCAATGGACAGCGGGAGGGGTCAATAGTTGGTTGTTAGGGTAGGGGCCTTGGTCAAAACATAGGCTGTAAAAAATGCAGTCACTTCACTCTTTCAAAAACATGTATTTGGTCAAATCACCTACATCCCGATACCGTAGAAGTGACCGAATCCAATGTTTTCGAGGACAAAGTAAACAAAGTTATTTTTTTTTTCTTTTTACTGAAAAAAAATAACTTTTTAACTACAATATATGTGGGGTGGGCTAAGGGATATTAATAAAGGTAAGGGAAATGAGTTGGGGTTGAGGGAGGTTTCCCTCTTACGTGCAGAACACATGCACACCGAATAACCTGCCGGCTCATGCAGATGCCACACACAGTTGTCATTGGTTATTTATACATGTTCGGAATTCCATTGTGCCTCCTAATTTTCACTGATTTCCTATTCTGACTGATTATTAAAGTGCATCCTACCTAAATAGGTGAAATTGAATAGATAGGCAGTTCTGGAAAATGAATACTAGGAACTCGTTTGAAACATATCTTCTTTCCTTAACCCAATCACAGCATTCTGATGCTTTGGTAAAAGAGTTATAAATAAAAGTAAAAAAATACAAATATTTGTTCTTTTTAGCGATCACACTTCTCATCATGAACAGGTGGACTTTAGTGATAACCTATTATAAAAGTGGGGCACAGACAAGATTTGTTTCCATAACAGAGGCAAAGTGGAGGTATTAGCAGAGTAGTAGTTACTATACTATAATTAAAGCTCCCAGTATTTATTTGTCAACATATCCATCTGTGTTTATCAGCATTTATTGAATAGCCAATATTTTTGCTTTTATCCACATTTATAGTTGGTCTGTTAACAAAATAATTTGCAGCTAGTTATTTTCTGCATTTAGTCAGATTACACATGTAGTGCCTAGATGCTTGTATTGGAAAGCTCCTAGAGCCGGGTTCTTGCACATCAAGGCTAGATCAATTTTTTGACTTAAAAGAGCTGTCCCCTATGCTGGCATCATAAACATCCAAGCAGTCCTTTAAACTATTTTAAAGGGCAATACATCTATTGTCTTTGCCACTCCATTGTGTTACTTTGCACAGCCATTGTTCTGCAAGGCGTAATTGACAACCTCAAGAACTAATCAAGACACTTGACTTTCTGCTTTTTTCAATTTGTACAAATAAATACTGAAAGGAAGCAGACTGATTTCCATCTGTAATTATGTGTAGAAATCATAAACACTGTTAAATCAGAGCCCCAATTATAATTCTCGAAAGCCTCCCTGTTCCATCAGCGATGCTGGGCAATAGTCTAAATAAATTGTTACCTTAGGTGGCACAGCCAGCAGCGGCACAGCCTTAATAGCCCCAGACATAAGTCAGTGCTCGGAAAATACTTATCTAATATCTATACATGTGCCAAAACTGTTGGCTTTGCCAATGATTGTTTTTAGCAGGACTTCAGTGAAGGACACTCACATGCTTATAAATCAAGTGACTGAAGGCCGGCTTGGTATGGCATTTTTATTACACCAATAGCACATTTACAGCTCAAATTAAGCCACTAACTCTCTGAAGACTGTTTTGAAATAACACTGAAAGGCACGTCAAGTACAACGTTTTATGTTGTTGCTTTATGTATGTAGCTCAAACAGATTCCAGACGGTATGTTTTGGGCGAGTATGGGCAGGAGTGGGTGAGAATGGCCATAGGTATTAGCAAGTGAATGGATAACCCACTTGTTGATACAGTCTAGTAGTAAAAGGTTTCTCCCTCTCCTTTTCGAGCACTGTTTGTTAGTATATTGAATGTCCCTAAAACATATTGTGCTCACTTCTAAATAACCTAATCCTTAGGATGTCTTTGTTTCGTTGCCACCTAGCATGATATTCATGCAGATACATACAACCACAAAAAGCCACTTTTTTCTTCAATAACCACGAACAATCAAATACATTGGGGGCCATTTTGTTGATGATAAACATAGGAATTAGCAAGGCCATGGGCAGTCAATGGGTGGGTGAATATGGCTTACCCCCACAGTGTGGGTGGGGGGCGGTTATGGCTGGTTATGGCCGACTAGACCGAGCTAAGGTAGGTGAGGGCTGTCGGCCATTGCCAGCAATGGCAGTATCCTACTGCAGAGGTGAAAGCCATCCGAACCCCGGGTTTCAACCGGGGTGCCGCTGCAAATGTTTTTTTTAATCTGTCTGGAGATTTACGCTGCTTGCGCAGCCAACCTCCACGGGAACAAAATAAAATAAAAAAGATGGCTGCCGCCTTAGGTAAAGGGACTAAGCCCCTTTTCCATTTCTGTGATGGCGACTGGGCGACGGGGGTGCGCTAGGACTGGAGCACAAAGCTCTGGTCCAGCAGGTAAGTGGGTGGGGGGGGGTAGGAGGTGCCGAAGGGGTTGGAGTTATTCTCGGGGTTAGGGGGTGGAGGCGGGGAGCCAACAAGGAGAGGCTCCCTGTTGTCTCCCCACAATAAAAACAAAACAGAGAATGTGCATTCTTGCCCGTTGTTCCAGCCACCTGATTGGCTAAACTGTCTTCCCCGGCTGAGAATCAACATACAACACCATCCCCACCTCTCTCTAAGCTACACTCTAATGGAATAATTTCAATTTATAGATGCCCCAACTTATAGCCAGAACCAATCAGAAGGCTGCAACCATGTGTGAGCGCCAGCTCCTCCACGAAACGGAAAGGAAGAAAGAAAAGCACTATAAAAAGCAGCTTTGGGGGTCAGACTCTCCCTGAGAAAATAACTGACTGCTCTCTTTCCAAGGAAGCAAACTACAAAGTAAACCAGACCATACCAATACAAAATAAATAGGTAACCAGGAACCCATGTTAGGCACTCATGGAGGTTGAGTATACAGTCAACATGGGTGCTGTCACTAGCCATTTTATGCGCCCAAAAACTCTAAAATCTTTAAACACGCCTCCCAGCTCCACCCACAAGCTAAAAAAAAAGGAAGATGCTGGTTAGGCCGGGTACCCCCTTTGATAATAGCAGAGTGATTTCTCCCCGACAAAAGCAAATAACCGGTTAAATGTATTTCCATCACAGGAAGAGAGCTTCATTACGTGTTTGGCAGAATTTCCTCTGTTACGTTTGCCCAACTCGTTCACCGTTCCTGCCACTTACTTTGGCGGGAAATCAGCCATTTTATTGCAGGGAGGGAGCCTCATTACGTGTTTGGCAGAATTTTCTCTGTTACATTTGCCCAACTCGTTCACCGTTCCTGCCACTTCCTTTGGCAGGAAATCAGCCATTTTATTTTAGGGAGAGAGCCTCATTACGTGTTTGGCAGAATTTCCTCTGTTACGTTTGCCCAACTCGTTCACTGTTCCTGCCACTTCCTTTGGTGTGAAATCAGCCATGTTGCTTCAGGGAGAGAGCCTTATTACGTGTTTGGCAGAATTTCCTCTGTTACGTTTGCCCAACTCGTTCACCGTTCCTACCACTTCCTTTGGTGGGAAATCATCGATTCTATTTCAGGGAGAGAGCCTTATTACGTGTTTGGCAGAATTTCCTATGTTATGTTTGCCCAACTCGTTCACCGTTCCTGCCACTACCTTTGACGGGAAATCAGCCATTTTATTTCAGGGAGAGAGCCTTATTACGTGTTTGGCAGAATTTCCTCTGTTACGTTTGCCCAACTCGTTCACCGTTCCTGCCACTTCCTTTGACGGGAAATCAGCCATTTTATTTCGGGGAGAGAGCCTTATTAAGTGTTTGGCAGAATGTCCTCTGTTAGGTTTGCCCAACTCGTTCACCGTTCCTGCCACTTCCTTTGGCGGGAAATCATCCATTTTATTTCAGGGAGAGAGCCTTATTACATGTTTGGCAGAATTTCCTCTCGTATGTTTGCCCAACTCGTTCACCGTTCCTGCCACTTGCTTTGACGGGAAATCAGCCATTTTATTTCAGGGAGAGAGCCTTATTACGTGTTTGGCAGAATTTCCTCTGTTACGTTGCCCAACTCGTTCACCGTTCCTGCCACTTCCTTTGGCGGGAAATCATCCATTTTATTTCAGGGAGAGAGCCTTATTACGTGTTTGGCAGAATTTCCTCTGTTACGTTTGCCCAACTTGTTCACCGTTCCTGCCACTTCCTTTGGCGGGAAATCAGCCATTTTATTTCGGGGAGAGAGCCTCATTACGTGTTTGACAGAATTTCCTCTGTTACGTTTGCCCAACTCGTTCACTGTTCCTGCCACTTCCTTTGACGGGAAATCAGCCATGTTGCTTCAGGGAGAGAGCTTTATTACGTGTTTGGCAGAATTTCCTCTGTTACGTTGCCCAACTCGTTCACCGTTCCTGCCACTTCCTTTGGTGGGAAATCATCCATTTTATTTCAGGGAAAGAGCCTTATTACGTGTTTGGCAGAATTTCCTCTGTTACGTTTGCCCAACTTGTTCACCGTTCCTGCCACTTCCTTTGGCGGGAAATCAGCCATTTTATTTCAGGGAGAGAGCCTTATTATGTGTTTGGCAGAATTTCCTCTGTTACGTTTGCCCAACTTCTTCACCGTTCCTGCCACTTCCTTTGGCGGGAAATCATCCATTTTATTTCAGGGAGAGAGCCTTATTACGTGTTTGGCAGAATTTCCTCTCTTATGTTTGCCCAACTCGTTCACCGTTCTTGCCACTTCCTTTGACGGGAAATCAGCCATTTTATTTCAGGGAGAGAGCCTTATTACGTGTTTGGCAGAATTTCCTCTGTTACATTGCCCAACTCGTTCACCGTTCCTGCCACTTCCTTTGGCGGGAAATCATCCATTTTATTTCAGGGAGAGAGCCTTATTACATGTTTGGCAGAATTTCCTCTGTTACGTTTGCCCAACTTGTTCACCGTTCCTGCCACTTCCTTTGGCGGGAAATCATCCATTTTATTTCAGGGATAGAGCCTCATTACATTTTTTTTGGCAGAATTTCCTCTGTTACGTTTGCCCAACTTCTTCACTGTTCCTGCCACTTCCTTTGGTGTGAAATCAGCCATGTTGCTTCAGGGAGAGAGCCTTATTACGTGTTTGGCAGAATTTCCTCTGTTACGTTGCCCAACTCGTTCACCATTCCTGCCACTTCCTTTGGCGGGAAATCATCCATTTCATTTCAGGGAGAGAGCCTTATTACGTGTTTGGCAGAATTTCCTCTGTTACGTTTGCCCAACTTGTTCACCGTTCCTGCCACTTCCTTTGGTGGGAAATCAGCCATTTTATTTCAGGGAGAGAGCCTTATTACGTGTTTGGCAGAATTTCCTCTGTTACGTTTGCCCAACTCGTTCACCGTTCCTGCCACTTCCTTTGGCGGGAAATCATCCATTTTATTTCAGGGAGAGAGCCTTATTACGTGTTTGGCAGAATTTCCTCTGTTACGTTTGCCCAACTCGTTCACCCTTCCTGCCACTTCCTTTGACGGGAAATCAGCCATTTCATTTCAGGGAGAGAGCCTTATTACGTGTTTGGCAGAATTTCCTCTGTTACGTTTGCCCAACTCGTTCACTGTTCCTGCCACTTCCTTTGACAGGAAATCAGCCATTTTATTTCAAGGAGAGAGCCTTATTACGTGTTTGGCAGAATTTCCTCTGTCATGTTTGCCCAACTTGTTCACCATTCCTGCCACTTCCTTTGGCGGGAAATAAGCCATTTTATTTCAGGGAGAGAGCCTCATTACGTGTTTGGCAGAATTTCCTCTGTTACGTTTGCCTAACTCGTTCACCGTTCCAGCCACTTGAGCTGGCGATAAATCAGCCATTTTCCTTGGTTGGAAAGTAGTGTTAATCCCCATTTAGGAGCTCCCATTAGCCTGGAGTATTTACCGCTGGGGGCAATTGTACCAGCAGTAAATACTCCCTATATTTAGAGAAAGAAGCTTCCGCCAAATGTTCAGGGTGTTTCCTTTGATTGCAAAGGCGGCTCGTACCTTTTACAATAGCAAGGGTGTAAAGATCGCCCACAAATTATGATGAGCGAGGCGCAACAAACCAGGTGTGTGGGGGGATACCATTGCGCCCCACAACAAAATCAGTTTTTCTACGGAATGAGTTAAAATGGTCAATTTTTAACAATATTGCTGGTGAAAAACTGTGTACATACCGATACAATTCACAATCAGAGAAACACATGAGAAATTCAGATGCCATCCAGTCACTCACAGTACCCACGAGCATTTGGCAACACCTTTACACAAAATGGTGTGTGCACAAAATAAATTAACAACGTAAAAAACGATTAATTGTGCTTTTTGCTGCAGTTTTCCTCCATGTCAAGTCTGTCGCTGCCTGCCCGGTTCTGTGCCTTTTGCAGCTCCCTGCCTTACTTCTGTCCCATGAGGCTTTGTGGCGGGATGAGTCACAACCTGGCACTCAGGGCCCAGTTCTTCCACCATATAGCTTTGAGTGCCCCTAACATTATCTTGTTGCATGCACCCTGCTATCTGCACCCATGCACCCTGCGATCTGCACCCATGCACCCTGCTATCTGCACCCATGCACCCATGCACCCATGCACCCTGCTATCTTCAACCATGCACCCTGCTATCTGCACCCATGCGCCCTCCTATCTGCACCCATGCACTCATGCACCCGGCTATCTGCACCCATGCACCCGGCTATCTGCACCCATGCACCCTGCTATCTGCACCCATGCACCCTGTTATCTGCACCCATGCACCCTGCTATCTGCACCCATGCACCCTGCTATCTGCACCCATGCACCCTGCTATCTGCACCCATGCACCCATGCACCCTGCTATCTTCACCCATGCACTCATGCAACCATGCACCCTGCTATCTGCACCCATGCGCCCTCCTATCTGACCCATGCACCCATGCACCCTTCTATCTTCAACCATGCACCCGGCTATCTTCAACCATGCACCATGCTATCTACACCCATGCACCCTGTTATCTGCACCCATGCACCCTGCTATCTGCACCCATGCACCCTGCTATCTTCACCCATGCACCCATGCAACCATGCACCCTGCTATCTGCACCCATGTGCCCTCCTATCTGCACCCATGCACCCTTCTATCTGCACCCATGCACCTGGCTATCTTCAACCATGCACCCTGCTATCTGCACCCATGCACCCTGCTATCTGCACCCATGCACCCGGCTATCTTCACCCATGCACCCATGCACCCTGCTATCTGCACCCATGCGCCCTGCTATCTGCACCCATGCGCCCGCCTATCTGCACCCATGCGCCCTCCTATCTGCACCCATGCACCCTTCTATCTGCACCCATGCACCCTGCTATCTGCACCCATGCACCCTGCTATCTGCACCCATGCACCCTGCTATCTGCACCCATGCACCCATGCACCCGGCTATCTTCACCCATGCACCCATGCACCCTGCTATCTGCACCCATGCGCCCTCCTATCTGCACCCATGCACCCATGCACCCTTCTATCTGCACCCATGCACCCGGCTATCTTCAACCATGCACCCTGCTATCTGCACCCATGCACCCATGCACCCTGCTATCTGCACCCATGCACCCTGCTATCTGCACCCATGCACCCTGCTATCTGCACCCATGCACTCTGCTATCTGCACCCATGCACCCTGCTATCTGCACCCATGCACCCTCCTATCTGCACCCATGCACCCTGCTATCTGCACCCATGCACCCTGCTATCTGCACCCATGCACTCTGCTATCTGCACCCATGCACTCTGCTATCTGCACCCATGCACCCTGCTATCTGCACCCATGCACCCTGCTATCTGCACCCATGCACACTCCTATCTGCACCCATGTACCCTGCTATCTGCACCCATGCACCCTGCTATCTGCACCCATGCACCCATGCGCTCTGCTATCTGCACCCATGCACCCATGCACCCTGCTATCTGATTCAATTTGCCATGCTCTTTGAGAAAAAAAGTGCTTGTCTGCTCATTAATACCCTCCTACGAACACCCTGTATTCCCAGAGGTGCCCCAGTGCATGGGTAAAAAGGAAGTGGGTGCCGAGGCCCCACCCTGTAAAGGTCCCCAACTGACTGCCTGATGCGATGAAGACCACACATACCACATCATGATCTTGTCTAATGATCTGTTAAGGTTTTAAGCCTAGAGCCTGGCTGATTTGACAACTATCTCCTGATCTGATCAATTCACCCTCTAATGTGTTCTGTGTTTGTGCGCTTACCATAGCACAACTTGTGTAGCATTCCTTTTTCACATTTTCTTGGGAGTATACTGATTGAATTAAAAATGCATGTGGATAGGTGTGAGTGCTGCTTGGTTCAAGCAGCTAGATCAGTGGGCTAATCACTTGTTTCAGAGATGTATGCTCACATTCTAGATCAAGGTACCAAATACTGGCCAGGCCGAGACAGAGGCCCCTCTCTCTGAGGTTCTTAAACTAGAAGGTTTGGTCAGGATGGACATGAACAACATGGCTTTGTGGGAAATCATTACACGGGGCTGTGGTTGTGCTGCCTAATTTAGGGAGGCAGGGACTTTCATTACAAATCAGGAGAGGCTAATCAATTTCCAAATCTGGTTTTGCCATTCAAATTTACAACAAAATGGCAGAACATGTCTGGAACTTAACTTAAAATGTAATTTGATGCCATATGCTTGATTTCATTGCACTTGAACTGTTTGAACGCTTCACATCACAAGAATGCAGGCGGATCTGGGCAGATGAATTCACACGTGCATTAACTATAACTGCACACCTCTAAGTGAACAAAGCAAAATAGTCTGAGACTCAAAGCCCTTGAAATAACCTAACCTAAGCTAACTGCAAAGTGCAAAATCTCACTGTTTAATGCACTGATGGGAAGCTGTTTTTCACTCCATAATTCACCATGGATCATTTCCAGCCCACCACTTCAGTGACTTGGCTACTGCGGGTGAGTGCCGGACTGCTATTGGTCAGTACTTTTATATGTGTAATTTAGTGGGTTCAGTAGGGCTCGCTTGGGGCACAGTTCTCCAGTGTCAGTCTAAGACACCTCAGAAAAGTGACTGACCCCCTCAGCAGCCTCACGTGGCTGGAACTGACTAGAAAGGAAAGCAGGGATGGGGGGCACGTCCACTTGTAGCATTGGGGCTATGCTGAGCACGGGCTCTGTGACGTGTCATCATGGCACGCCGCTCATGACACCGCGCAGAGTGTGCAGTGCCAACCGAGCGATTTACGCAGACGAGGAGCTTTGGATTGATGGAGTAACACACGTCTCCCCATGACTCTGCAACGAATTATATAATATGCCGGGTGTGGGTACATAATAACTGATGGTTATTATATTAATTTAAAAAAGAGTTAAGAACCAGTGTCAGTCGTGAAGAACCTGGGAGTCTACATTTCCTGGCGCCTAAGGTCAGCACTGTCTGCAAGGCTGGTTGTTAGGCAGAATCACATGCAGTAACCTTGGGGAACACTACATGCAATTAAGACTGCAAGTGTCAGTGCAATTTCACCTTTGGTAAAAGCCTGTACTACATAGTTATGTGGTAGCAATGGCTGAGCAGCCAGACTTCTCTCAAGAGTTGAGTGAGCAGTAGAACAAGTTACACAAAGCACCGACTAATACAGTGATTCAAATATACACTTACTCAAGGTATTTTGGTAAAAGAATATACATTTATTTACTCAGTCAGTTAGAAAACATTACACTAGCATAAGCAGCTCAATATCACACACTAATACACCACAAAAATCTAACCGGTAAGTAACTGAACAAGTTTAGCTCCAAATGAAGTGGGAGCAAAATGGCACTTCAGATACTTAAAGTGGGGAAAAAGACAAGGTTATGAGAATAGACAGCCCAAATACATTCATGGGCAGGGCAAAGGGTTTCAGTTAAATACAACCAGCAATTCTTCTCAATAGGCCTGGGCCAAAGTCAATGGTTCAGAGTCTCTTGTGTAGGATAGCACAGTTCTGGTAGATAACGGTTAAGTCTTTGCCACAAAGATTAGAAGAATTTGGCTAGGTGAAAAGCTTGACAAATGTTTAGGGAAGGACAATCCTTCGAGTTTGAGGAAAGTTCCACAAGCTTTCACGATGTCCGAAAAGATTTCCGGACTGCGTTTGCACAGTACCTGGTCAATGAAGGAGAGCTATAGCTGAGGCAGTTGTTCCTGGCAGTTTGAGCAGATCTCGCTGTTCCTGAGCTTCAGTCATGGGGACAAGAAAGAGGACGTCGGGAGGTTCCTGCACTGCCCAGGGAAGAGGTCAAAGCTGTAGCAAGACGTCGGTTTAAGGTGTGAGTGCCTTAAAGTCAACAAGCTGGTTTCCTTCACTCTGGCTATCTGGTTTTCAACAGCACTCTGATGAAAATTCAACCAGAATAGGATGGTGTCCAGGTGGCTTGCGAGTTGGTTGTTTCCACCAAACTCAAGGGAAGAAGTTAACTTTGAATGGCTTCTCTGTCGTCGGAGTTTCAGGCAATTCAGACTCTCTCTAGGTTTCCCCAGCCCAGAGGGGGAGGAAGCCACAAACGTCTTCACCTCAACACACCCACAAAGCTAGCTATCAGTAGCCAATGTTCCAGCTGGGCTTGCTGCATGTCACCCAGCATAGAATCTTGAGGTGGTGTAGGCTCTCTGATCCACCTACCTTGCTGATATGATGCTTATCTCTGAGAGGCTGCATCCCGGACCACGCCCATATGTCACTCAGATAAGACCCGCCCCAAGAGGGGAGGATCCAATCATAGCTTCTCTTCATTAACTGTGTTCTGCTGCTGGGGGCCGCAAGCACACACACAGCAGGAGCACACGTGTGGCGCTGCTGGGGGCCGCAAGCACACACACAGCAAGAGCACACGTGTGGCCTATCACTCTCGATCCTGCCTCCAGACAAAGTGTGTCTCAGCAGCAGCACACACTTGCTCGTCTCTGAGGCCGCACTCTGAGAACATGCTCGCAGAGACTCTGGACTTGTGTGCGAGTCTCCACTCCCCTCCTGCCTTTATGTTTGCCTGTCATTTCGGTGGGGCTGCACCCAGACACTCCAAAGCAGGAACTGCCTCTGTTTGATTGCCCTCCAAAGTTGGAAGAGGATGGTGTGGGTAAAATGGCAGCCATTTTGTATTGCTACTGACACTTTAGCCAGTAGGTTCTAATTCAATTAAGGAAACACAAACAGATGAACAGGCATCCACCCATTCCAGGCCCACTAGGAGTTAAGAAAGCACGCCACATTGTATAAATAATGCATACAACAATCCTTCTTAGAGTGTGTGTGCTGGGGGGAGGGGGGCTCAATTTACGCATAAAATCAAGAGCCCTTTACAGGTCATGCACATTATGACACCTTTTCCGTCTTCACACATTTCTAAACATATCTTTTCCTTCTTTTCAGGGTGACTCCGGTGGCCCGGTGGTGTGCAATGGGGAACTCCAGGGCGTGGTCTCCTGGGGGAAGGGGTGTGCACAGAAAAAGTACCCCGGAGTGTACACCAAGGTGTGCAACTACAACGCCTGGATCGCAGACACCATCGCTGCTAACTAAAGCTGCGCTGCTCAAAACTCGAATGGATCCTTGTTGCAAATACAATGGGAAATACAATTTTCAACCAATAACTTTGTGCTGTGCCTTTCTTGGCCGCCTCCCTTTGCAAGACTGTGTGTGCTACAGCACTTGGCTGGGATTCGTGAGTGTGTGTGTGTTTGTGCAAAACATAGTCTACTTCACACTCGAAGTCAAAGCTCATACATTTCTGCCAGCATGTGTTATTTCAGAGCTGTCATCGTAATTATTTCAAGTATTCCTTAGGTTCAAGAATTATCGACTGAAAGTGTGTTTTTTTCAAAAGAAAGTTTGCTCTAATTCCAATGTGTAAGCATATTAAAACAGCATCATTGATACAAGTAGTTTTATCACTCCTATTTAAATGTGGTACAAACAAATCAAGTTACACTTGACTGGTACAACATTTGTATCTTCAGTTATTTTATGTTTTTAACTTTTTTTATTCATAAATGAAAAGTGCTACAGGCAGGAAGCACTGTGCCTGGCAGGGCATAGCGATGGCTGGAGCTTTAGAGACCTTTTACAAAGTCATATGCAGTGGATAACATATTAAGCAAGTTGTATATTAAGCCAATTACTTTCAAACCTCAATGGAGATAGCACCAGACAGACTTTACACACCCCTGGAACAAGAAGAAAGCTTTGCTTGTCCTCAGCTGTTGAGTAGCCGGAAAGATACAGGGTTGAGGGCCCGTGCAAAAGGGCTCGAAGGAGCGGGCAGTGCCAAATTAAACTCCAGGTGCACAAATGTGTTTGATTTGGCAAAAGAGAAGAGAGATGCGGGGGAAGTCCTGCCTTGTTTATGCTGGGGGGACTGGGGTCTAATCTGAACTTCTGTTTACTGATTTTAAAAGGGGGGGTGGAGGAAAAAGAGAAGCACTCACACGTTTAAGAGAGCGGTCAGATTGTCAACCAAGGAGGTGAAATAATGGATTGAGGAATGGAGGAAAATGGGGTGAAGTGAGTTGCCCCAATTGCAGCGCCATGATGCCCTCGCCAGTCTAGGGGCGCTTTACAAATATAAGTAACATAACATAACATAACAATTGTGGGTTGGAAGGTTGTCGAGGGCGTGAATACTCAGAGAGTGGAGTCCAAATGGGTGTCTGAACTTTTCTCGTGCTGTGGAGGTTGAAGTTTCCATAAGAAGATCAGTGGAGCTTCAATGGGAGAAGCATACATGCAGGGTAAGCTCCTAGAAGAAAGGTGGATTGTGCCAGGGTAGTTGAGGGAGATAGTAAGCAGGACTGGTGAAGGAATTTGAAGAGCAATGTTTTCAATAGAATCGGTGAGAAGGTCAGGTGTGGGTGGGGAAACGGTGCTGGCCTTCTCGATTGAGGCTGGTACCACTGACTTTCTTACAAGGCTTGGCGGAGCGAGAAAAGGCAACCAGGTCAGTTTTTATGGCTGCAGGAGTGGCCGTGCCATGGCTGGTATCTATATTTCAGTGACAGCAATCACGTGAGATGGGGTTCTAGGAGTCCAACTGGTCAGTAAGAAAGGACATTTTTCTACAGAGAGATGGGGAATTCTGGAGTCCGCAGTTGGGTTCAGTCTAGGAGAGGGAGAATGTGGAGGGAAAAGGGTTGATTCTGGTGGATACATTTGGTGTAGGTCAAGGTTGAGCAACCAGCATCTTGATATTGCGTAGGAAGGGAAGAGGGAGAAGAAAGCAGCCGCCTTCGGCACCCTGTGGGGAATGAATGAGTCCAAAGGTGAAAGGCGGGGAAAGGATAGTTAAGATGCTGTTGAGGATATACAAGAGCACAGAGGCAGGGGAAAAATAGAGGGTAATAAATGGACCTTGGAAGGCAGACAAAGGCTGGGAAACGTGTGTGGTTAGCGGGGCCGAAGGGGAGTGGACCAGCAGAATATCATGTAGGTTTCCATTTTCTTGACTCTCACTTGACTTGAGAACATTAGTCGCTTTTCCTGATTTTGGCCCCTGATTGTGGACATCCATGCTGTACGCCCTCAAGAATCTGAATGTGGAGGGACAGATTATAATTTATGGGCCTCTGGGCACCAAATGGAGGGCTACAGATGGCTACCATCTGGTCAAAGAAGCTGTTGAAGGCTTCATGTTCTTGACTGCAGCTCAGTTTGTGCTGCAGGACCCTGAGGGGGCGGTCAGGGTCCTCTGGAATGGCACGGTCCGTGCCAAACATAATACCTTAAAAGTGGTTTTTCCACTTACTGTCATGATGTGGTCATGTGATCTTCTGGAAGCCAATCAGAAACCTGCAATACATTCAAGCAGGTCCCGGACACTGTTGCAGGCCATTTGGTCTTGCAATCAGAGGTCACCTCAACAATAATTGTGACTATGGATTAGCCAACATTGAGTTACACCGAACATCCTTGAAATCATGACCCATACGTTGGAGTGGACCGCTCATGACTTTATTGCTTGCCTCGAATATACCTTTGCACGTTTGAATCAAATGACGGCACCATTTCAGGCACTCATCCTTCTGAGGTCAAAATATTTAGTACCCTTTATTGGTAACAATGACTGCAAATACTACAGTGTTTAGGAGGGGTATCGAGCATGAAACACTATAATATATATATATATTCACAGAAGAAACTTTGTTAGAGGGACGTTATGGGAAAAAACATGTTAAAGGGATGTTATGGTTAGAAATAAAACTGAAACCCCCCAGAAATGTGCCAGTTATGGTAAGCTAAGTAAGCACAACTCGCGCCACCGCCGTTAACGGCTATGACTAAAACCCAGGACGTCAAACATGACTTCACAAAGGTCATTGATGACATCATGATGACGTCACAAGTATTTGTAACCATACATTTTAATAAACAGTCCATATAAGGGATTGGGTTTATAATGTTGGAAACAAGATGTTAGGGGTGATTGGGAGAATATATCATGAACTACATGTCTTAGCAGTGCACGGTGGTGGCGCGAGTTGTGGTTAGTTAGCTTAATTGGCGAATTTCTGGGGGTTTCGGTTTTATTTGTTACCGTAACGTCCCTTTAACAACGTTTTTTCATTGAACTTCACTGGTTTTTATTAGTGCAACTTAAACATAACGTCCCTTTAACAAAGTCTTTTCAGTGAATTTAAAAGGTTTTTATTAGTGCAACTTAACCATAACTTCCGTTTAACAATGTTTTTTCAGTGAATTTCATGGGTTTTTACCAGTCCATGATAATTTCTGACAATGTACTAATATCATACTTACCCCGATATAGCTACATTTCTGTCCAATGTACAAAGTTTCACCTTAAAACTTCTAGCATAATTTGTAACACTTTATACACTTTTTGCAACATTTTCCACAGTTTTTGTGTTTGTTGACATCTGTGAAAGTCTGATGTCATCACTGACTTTTTGGACAGTGACACGTGAATACTTGTTCCCTAACGTGTCTGCAAGTCACGAACGGGTCCGTGCTCAGCAAACAGTTTGGTACTGCATTTTTAGCTGATTTAGGAACTTTGAAGCTCAAAATGTACCCTTGCAGAGCTCCTGCACCTATTCCTACTCACTATCCATTAACAATCTAGCAGACAGCACATACTTGGAATAATATTAGGAAAACTGATATTTATCTTAAAAATGGCATCAGCTATTGCCACCCCCCCTTACAAAGAGCCACCATGACACCAGCAGCTGGAGGACCAACACAATAAAAAGCGCAGTACTTCCAAAGACAATGAGGAGGACCAAGAAGATGAGGTAGAGGAAGTGCCTACCTCTAGCACCCAGACAGAGAATCACGGGTGTGGCAGTTCTTTACCACTGGTGGGAATGTACCAAAGACTAAAGCTACCAAAGTGAAATGCATGTTGTACTCATTCACGGGCTGCCTGGACAGTACTCCTATGGAACCACATCCATGCACCACCACACCAAATCCAACCATGCAATGCTCTCATAAAGGTTGTTCCTTTCTTAGCAAGCAGTAGGCTGTCTTCCTCCACCTCATCTTCCTCAACCAATCCTGTAACCAGACAGCCTACTTCTGTGGGAGAAAAAATCCCACCAGCTACCTGGCAAGCAATAAAAGAGGCTTTTGATCCATATCTTTCGAAGACAACAGTACTCTGTATATACTGCAACACACCATTCTGCAGGGAGGAGCAATTTGAAAGTGCTTTTGAAGCTGTAATCAAGGAGCATGAGAAACACTGCCCTCTCCCTTAGATGTAACACACACGCAACATCTTCCCCTCCATATTAGTGTTTGGTGCATCTTTCCTCAATTCCCTCTCCACCTTACGCTCTAACATCTTCTGCAAAACAATTACAATAAAAAAGAACGAAACAAGGTTCCTTCATACACCACCTTTCACAGTTAAAAAATAGAACCAAAAAATTATCTTATAGACTCCATCTACTTAATATTTCTCAGTAAAGTAGTTCGACTCAAAAAGATTTTCCAACATTTCCATTAGAACTTTGTGTTATGCTAATGGGAATACTGGACAATGGTATACTAGAGAAAAATATAAAAGGACGGAAACAATTTTCTGTCCCAAATACTTTTCTTTAGCATACAATAAGGACCATAATCGATTGACCTTAATAACTACCCACTGTTTCCACAGTCCCCTTTCCAGGCCATGTATCATAAAAAGCCCCGGATAGCACGTGCACACCATTGCACAGGACAGCCCTTCTACCCTTTTTAATGTTATATCTGTAACAGTCCCTCAATACCTGCTTTCAAACAGTCACACATCCATCCACCAATCACTTCGAAAAACTGCACATATAACCCCATGACCATATTAAGCTTCCACCCACTAGCTGCCACTTAACAATCTTCTACCAATCTTTTACACCTGCGTTTCCCTTACTTATACAACACAAATGTTACACAATGCTCCTATAAATGCACATATGCATTGTGCAGTGAGAGATGTGCATAGATAGAAGGGACAGTACGAATGGGCAAGTGATCATGAGAACCCAGGAAGGAAATGCCAAGGTATGCCAAGATGGGACGCCACTGGGCAAGTACTGCAGCAGAGGAGTCCCAAGGGTGGGATGCATCTTAACATAAATTTCTTTTTATCAAAGATTTTTCTGTCAATTTGATAGGTTTTTATATGTGAAAATGTTTCATGGCGTTACATCACTGCATATAAGTTATTAATAATTCCTCTTTTCATATATATGAAAGAACTATAAAACTCGGAAGCATATCTCAGAGGCAACGTGCTCGCCTTGGAAGCAAAACGACGCGGAGCTATGCAGGTTCGATCCCCAAGTCCACGCTTAGAAACCTCTTGGCGCATTCTAAATAACCAATTACAATGACTCCTTTAAGAAACATATTTTTTCCAACAAATACTTATTTCTGTCGTTATCAGCCGTGCATGCTGGGGATGCAAATCATCATTCAATTGCCTACGGTATACGGCTCCCCCATAACCCCAACGAACCAAACCAGCCTATTATTCACTGCACCTACCCTGCATCCTAGCTCAGTGTCCTTTATACCTTAATAATGTCACCAATGGCCAGGGCTCATGTCTTGCAGCCATGGCCAGTCTCCAAATACATGCCACATTTCCCAATAGGCAAATCAGAGTACACATTTGCATTTGCCGAGGGCCAGACCCACTACCCAGACACCTCTTCGTGCATATTGCTGCAATTCCATCCGACACTTCAACCTGTACCCATGAGAAGATTATTTTTTCCCATTCAAACCTATCCCAATTTTAAAAGACATTATCACATAGCTGGTCCCTGGTGGTCATGCCCACTTTTACCCCATTGCTTGTCCCTCGTGGTCATGGCCAGTAGCCAGATTGTCCGGGTATTTGGCCATGACCCAGAAATTCTGGCCACTTCCCATGGCCCCAGGCTATACCTCAGTCACAAAATGTATATCACTATTTTGTGTACCGATATTATGACACATTTGCAAAACCATGCTTTCAGGTCCTTGTCAAAATGGATGTACAAAAAATTGTCATACAACTCAGCCCCCTCTTGACAAGATCCATTCAGACTTTGCACAAACATTAAAGGTTGGGTCTATAATCTATCTGAAAATTGTTGTCCATATTTATGAAACAGCAACAAAGTTATAAGCCATGTAAAAATGTTGAGACCCCCCTCTAATTTTGCCCCCTCTTGACAAAATCCTACTAAACTTTGCAAAAAACATTCATATCTAGGTCTAAAATCTGTTTGCAAACTTGTGTACAGATTTGTGAAATGGCAACACGTCTATAAGTCTTTAAAATATATTCAGACTTCCCCCTCTAATTTTGTTCCCTCTTGACTAAACAGCTCCACAAGTTGCAGAACTATTCAGAGTCAGGTCTAGAATGAGATTCCAAAATGTCATGAAGTTCCATTGAGTGGCGCCAAAGTTATAAGCCATCAAAAAACTGATTTTCACCAACCCCGTAAAGCAGAAATAGGCATATATGTCCCGGAACATCTCAGATGTTCACAGACATCACAGGACTGCCCCGGACATCTGGATTTCTTATGGATGTCAGAGTTGAAAAACACATATTTTCTGGGCTTTTTATGGCCACATTCCATCCTCATCGCCCCTACCATCGCCAGAGATTGTTTCATAAGTTTGACAAGTGCAATGTTGTGTTTTTTAATATGATTTCACTGCAGTGTTCAGGGTCAACAGCTGCTGTCCACAAATCCAACATGGCGGGCATTTCCAAATATCTGACGCACCACCCGCTTTTCACCATCCAATCAACGAGTGCTCCGATGTCCGCGGACACATCGCACATTGAAACACCTGTGTATAGGCGCCTTATAAACGCCATATCATATCATATAACCACAGCCTCTAGGCCAATCGGAGGCCTGCCCGCGGACCAAACTGAGAAGTGAATCTGCGGACCAAACCCAGATATCACTAATTTATTTATACCTACTTTTTGGCTGTCTAAAAAACGACTGGACGGATTTACACCAAATTTAGAAAAGCACACTTTTTGGACCAAGCCGCCGCTCCTGCCACAAATTTGGTGAAAATCCGTCCAGCAGTTTGGGCTGTAGGTATGAGCAAAATGATTTTTCCATAATCTCAAAACGCCAGTGCAAATGAGATGCACAAAGGTTTGTACCAGGGCATCTCACAGATAATCCAGTTTTAGGATTTGTGAATCCGGAATAAGGGGCATCCCAGATTTTTTCCAGTGCTGATGTTTGTGAATCAGACACAGGGTTTTCATTATATTCCAGTGCATGATTTTCCATGAAGACTGTAGTGGTGAAAACAATGAATGTGTGTCTATATCCTTAATTAGTGAGGATTTGAGACAAGGGAGGGGATCATGGGGCACTGTCGAGATTACACATAGTAGTCATCGTTATAGAGGGCATCATCACTCTTGCCAAAATTCACGACCCTCCCAGTCGTGCCAGCCCTGCCAGTGGCTAAAGAAATGTTCTGGAGGGCGGTATGGGGGATGCCATGAGTACATTTTGGGAAATGGAAGGATAATCTATATAATGGCACAATCGATGCATTACAGCACAGTGTGGTTGTGACGAATGGGATTCTGCTTTGCAGGAGAACAAAGATGAGTACGGGTAAAATGGCCCACTCAGCCCTCACACTCCAAAAACCAAAATATAACGCAATCATGAAGGTAAAACAGGGGCAGTAAGAGATATACCTCCTTTGCCTTTTGTGGTAACGTTGGCTGAGGGAAGGCTATGCTCTTGCGAGGAATGTGAAGGTGAACCAGTAGTGACCCAAACAACACAGGATCACAGTCCAAAATAAAGGAAATGTCCAATCAAGGTTCTATAAAAATATAAACATTTTAATAAGACACACCAACTGCACGTAGAATGAAAAATAGATTACTGCACAAAAACCCACCCCAGTGAAAGAACAGAGGAGATGAAATAGACTGCAGAAAGTAGCTCTCTTAGTGGGGTTCCAGGTATGGTAGGTAAGATACTACCAGAAAAAGGATATAGGGGGTCATTATGAGTCCGGCGGTAGGGGGTTAACGGGGCCGGTAGAGCTGCCGGATTACGAGGTCTCCTTGCGGGACCCGCAAAGGACGCCCGGTGTTACCAGGCGTCTTAGTGGGTCCCGTGAGCAGACCAGCTCCCCATTCCCATTGAGCCCTATGCAGGCTTGAATGGGAATGCGGATGGGTTCCTAGAATGGGGAAATACCGGGCCCTCCAAGGTCGGAATGGCCCAGTATTTCCCCATTCCAGGAACCCGGACCAGGTACCCAGAATGGGGGTAGCCATGCCGCAATAGCAGCATGGCTACCTCCAGGGTCGTAATGACCCCCATTGGGTTGAAAACAGGAACGATGAAGACCTAACCAGTCTCTAGGGACCAAGTGGACAGTGGGGGCAGTTCAGTGTAACAGTACCAGGGTTCAGTTCTTGGTGGGCTGATGCATCAGACCCGGGCTTAAACGTTGATGAGAGCTTATCAGGCTCAGATGGGCACATAGGATCGTGGAGGTCCTGGCAGCAAGTTGACATCAAGTAGGTTTGAATACGGGTGCTCAGTGCAGTTGAACATCAGTGGTTCAATGAGGCAGGTCGGGCAGACCCAAGAACGCTACACAGTTGGTCAGGCCGAGTCAGGCTTTTGCCGCTGGGTGAGGTCATCGAGTGACACTACAGCAGTTTGAGTTTGCAGCAACGGTCAATGATGTGGTGATCAAGGGTACATCAATGTGCAGTCAATGACGCAGCAGTTCTTGGCTAGCTGGGTTGAGCTGTAGTTGTAGCCCCCAGTTAGAGTCGGCGAGTGATCCTCCAGAGATTCCGTTCGTGTTCCGACATTCAGCAGTTGATTCGGGCCTAACAAGTGATGTGCTTCGCGAGGACATGATGCAGTATCGAGCTGGTTTACAAGCAGTAGTTTGGCTGGTTTGAGGAATAGAGACACCAGTGCTGGTGCGTACCCCATTGTTCAGGATGGGGGAACGCAGAGCAAACAGTTTGGTGCAGGAGTACAGGGAGCTTCTGCTGGTCAGGTTGCTGGGAGGACTTTGCAAAGGACTCGAGGACAGAATACTCAAGTTCAGGGTCTGCTCTTTTGGCACAGAAGATCCATTGCAGAATGGTTGTTCCTGGTCCAAAGAAATGGCCACTCCCAATGTTCCATGGGTGTGGTTAGTTGATATATCTTCCTCCTGTCTTGGACGACTCCTTCTTCACCTCCGGCTGAGGGCTTCGAACAGGAAATCCTGGTGAGAATGTTCCAAACGTCTCTTCGCCTTAATGGATCCTCAAGGAGCAGAGGGAACTCTGCTGAAGTGGTGCAAGGCTCCTTCTTTTAAGGGCCCACGTCCTCAGATGATTGGTCTAAACATAGCCTGCTTTTAAGGACCAATCCCTGCTCCTGGCTGGAGTGGACTTTGCCCTGCTGATGTCACAGCCGAAGTGCTTTGCTCCAGATGAAGTCGAGGAGACAGGAAAGGGGAAGAGAAACAGTGAGAAACAAGATGGCAGAAGGCTTCTTCCAGTGTCCAGAGCACTCCTGCATATTCTATTCCCACCCCATTCCCTCCTTACTGACAACAAAGACTTTTGGATATGCAACACCCTGGTGTTAGGCTACTCCCCCAGAATAGTTGTGCCCCAGAATGGTTTTGTGCCTTTGATACTTGGGCCCAGGACAGCTGCCCGCTGTGCGCCTGCCTCTGGTAGAGAGGGTTGCCAACCCTCCTAAAGAGAATCAAGGCGAGGCTGGGTCCTCTGGGTTCCTCACCTGCCGTGTGGCAGTATCGACCCGTCTGACCCGAATACAGAGTCCCTTCCACAGCAGAGCCGACTCGCAGGAGCTGACTGTGGGATGTTTTTACCCATGCATCCGAGCCCTACCACAAACACTGTGCAGTACTGGCATGGAAACATCATGATGGCCAGAACTTCCCAGAAAATGCACAGGGAAATGCATAAGGAATAGGCTGCCACCCATTTTTGCCTATGTTGTGAGCACAGAAGGGCACAGAGCCTAAAACCATTGTAAAAGGGGCAATGCTGATTGCCAAAAGCAACCCATAACTGGTGGGAATTCGTTTTCTTCAGGTCAAACATGGCTAATTTATGGGCACACAATTATTTTACTGCAGAACTACACCAATGCCATTTGTTGAACCTGGACAATATACTTCCATGTAATATCTCTTGTTTGAAATGCTTGAATTCAAGACTGATCCAAAAAAATTGCATGCAGTACCCGCTTTTGACTGAGGGCGGCGCTAGCGGTCTAAACTCTGACAGGGAAACTGCATGTCAGTAGTTGCAGGAGAGGCCTTTACATCAAAGGCTGGGAGTTAATTAAAATCTTAACCACATGCTGTTCCCAGAAGACAATCTGATTTAATTAACAGGCCAAAGGCTGGGAAACCTCTCACCTCCAGAGATTCACACCAGGAGTTAGAATCTCACATGACCTCTTGATTGATAGAAGGCAGACTGGCTGGGAGCCTCCTGGAGACCACACAATAGGCTCTGGCACTTGAATAGAATATGTTGATTTTGACTGTTTCCTGTCAACAAAGGCCTGCCTGCCAGAAGACACATGTGATCACTGACCCACCCAAGTCTTGGAGGCGGACTCCAACACTCTGAGAACTGAATTGAAAGCAAAATATATATTTTACAGAAACACTGATAACACTTTGTAATCAAATGACAGGAATGTATAACTTTGAGAGCCTTAATTTAAAAAATGTACCTTCGATTCAAGCCCAAACTCCAATTTGTGTGATGTTCTGAGGCAAAACCCCGCCATTTATTGATACTACCGACTCTGTGTTTAAGCTAGAGACATGGGAATTTACTGGAGTATGTATGAACAGGCCGTGTATATGTGTATAATTTTTAATGAAAAACCAATATTGCAAAACCAGTTAAAAAACGCAAAATGTTGCCATTTCTGAATGCAAGCCCTCAGGAAGAGCAGATTTGGGACAGAGACTACCTCATGTGATAGGTAATATGTACATGCAATGACAAACCACTATGTATTTGAGAAATGTGTATTTTGATCAAATATAGATTTGTGTGCAATTTGACAGGGGAGTGTCCTTTTTGCAAGCCATTAAATGACATCATTCTGACACACAATCCTGCTCTCCAGTGAGAACGCAAAGAATTCTCCAACCTATCAGAACTCTGAAGGGGTTGGGCCTAGAAAGCTAGCCTCTCCACCCACTTTCAAAACACATAAAAAGAGACTGCTGGGACAGGTAGAGAGATTCAATTCCATTTGTTGCGGAGCATGCTGACCGACGACTTCACATCCAGAGATCCTACACTTAGACTTCCAAGCTAAACAGAGACTACAGAACTTTGAACCAAGAAGGCCCACTGCAAGCAAAAGTATTTGTCAGCAGGCCCAAAAATCATTTGCAGACTATTCACAGCCGGAACCAGGTGTTGATTCTGGCCTGAAACCCTGTGCCAGAAAGATCCAGAAGCAGTGCTGTACCCAGAGAAAGCAGAGCAGTATCCAGAACCAGAGGCCAGAGATCCAGAGTGACCCAGACCGCTGTTAGCAGAACCAGAGAGCTGACCCAGATCATTGTGAAGTGCCGAGACCAGAACCGGAGTCCAGTCCAAAACCTGACCAGATCCTTGGGGAGGCCTATTTCAAAATATATTGTGAGTACCTAGCAGAACTGTGCAGAACCAATCTCTTAGTTAAAATAATATAATTCAATCTATTTTAATCTAACCAGAACTGCCTCCTAACTGTCACCTGTCATTTGCAAAGCTGTCACCTGTCATTTTCTAGCTGCAAGCTGTAACCTGTCGCTTTGAACTTTTAAAATTTCAAATCCGAAAAACTACCTTTATTAAAACTACTCCTTATACTTTCGCTGTAATCACGATTCTCGCACTCGCGAATTTTGCCGCGATTTGCGATTTGGCCCGATTTCTTTACTTGTAAAAAGATAGCTGCTTTTGCCTGAACTGCTAAATTTCGTCTGCCTCTTAAGAACCATCCCTGAATCATTGCTAGAGTGAGCCTGAACTCATATTAACTAGATACCACTCACCCTGAACCTCCTGAAGGGAATTAAAAGCATTTTCAGCATATTTCTCACTGCATTGTCATCATATTCAAAGCCTTTTGCCTGTGTTTCAAACTTCTGTAGTCTAAGCTTGCTGGGGTGAACTGAATTACATTTGATTGCATTTCTAAGAACTGTGTGCTCTCCCCTTCATTTACTTACATTGCATAAGGGGGGGAGTGGATTGCCAGAGAAAAGTGATTACATTGTTTTGTTGAAATCATATTGAGTATTTTCTGTATTGCATTTTCATTCAACATTGCATCCATCTGAAACTAGATAAAGCATTCTCTACCACCTTAGTCTTCTGTCCCTATTCCCAAGCGTGCTACCTCATCCTTTATACTACTCCTGGGTAATCAAATCAGTTTGTTAGTAGAACATTACCCATTGTTGTTAACTGCTCATGTTCTGAAGTGTGATATTCAATTATTAATTTATTATAAAGTGTGATATATATATATATGTATTGTTTAAATTCTCAAATAAACCTTTTAACTTGCAAAACAGAACTACTTCTTGGCTCAGTGGGGTCAGGGGGATTCCAAGAGAGGGGTGTTATATAGGGGTAGTCATCCAGAACTCATGAACTGGACATAAAGATATATCAATAAGGGTTTCCATTCAGTATCCCAGACTAGGCATTGACTTAGCTGTAGTGTTGAATTGAATCCTCTTACACGACACATGTGCGATATCAATTGGTTTGTGGCAGTCACAATCATAAGTATCGCCATGCCCTGTGCATAAACCCAGGCATAGCTCATTCATAGAGATTACCCTGCCACCAGCATGGGGTACTCATGATCATTAGTAGCACCAGGCACTATCCCTACACTCAGGCATAGCTTATTCTTAGAGATTACCCCGCCACCAGCATGGGGTACTCATGATCATAAGTAGCACCAGGCACTATCCCTACACTCAGGCATAGCTCATTCATAGAGATTACCCCGCCACCAGGATGGGGTACTCATGATCATAAGTAGCACCAGGCACTATCCCTACACTCAGGCATAGCTCATTCATAGAGATTACCCTGCCACCAGCATGGGGTACTCATGATCATTAGTAGCACCAGGCACTATCCCTACACTCAGGCATAGCTCATTCATAGAGATTACCCTGCCACCAGCATGGGGTACTCATGATCATTAGTAGCAGCAGGCACTATCCCTACACTCAGGCATAGCTCATTCTTAGAGATTACCCCGCCACCAGCATGGGGTACTCATGATCATAAGTAGCACCAGGCACTATCCCTACACTCAGGCATAGCTCATTCATAGAGATTACCCCGCCACCAGCATGGGGTACTCATGATCATAAGTAGCACCAGGCACTATCCCTACACTCAGGCATAGCTCATTCATAGAGATTACCCCGCCACCAGCATGGGGTACTCATGATCATTAGTAGCACCAGGCACTATCCCTACACTCAGGCATAGCTCATTCATAGAGATTACCCCGCCACCAGCATGGGGTACTCATGATCATAAGTAGCACCAGGCACTATCCCTACACTCAGGCATAGCTCATTCATAGAGATTACCCCGCCACCAGCATGGGGTACTCATGATCATAAGTAGCACCAGGCACTATCCCTACACTCAGGCATAGCTCATTCATAGAGATTACCCCGCCACCAGCATGGGGTACTCATGATCATAAGTAGCACCAGGCACTATCCCTACACTCAGGCATAGCTCATTCATAGAGATTACCCCGCCACCAGCATGGGGTACTCATGATCATTAGTAGCACCAGGCACTATCCCTACACTCAGGCATAGCTCATTCATAGAGATTACCCCGCCACCAGCATGGGGTACTCATGATCATTAGTAGCATCAGGCACTATCCCTACACTCAGGCATAGCTCATTCATAGAGATTACCCCGCCACCAGCATGGGGTACTCATGATCATTAGTAGCACCAGGCACTATCCCTACACTCAGGCATAGCTCATTCATAGAGATTACCCCGCCACCAGCATGGGGTACTCATGATCATTAGTAGCACCAGGCACTATCCCTACACTCAGGCATAGCTCATTCATAGAGATTACCCCGCCACCAGCATGGGGTACTCATGATCATAAGTAGCACCAGGCACTATCCCTACACTCAGGCATAGCTCATTCATAGAGATTACCCCGCCACCAGCATGGGGTACTCATGATCATAAGTAGCACCAGGCACTATCCCTACACTCAGGCATAGCTCATTCATAGAGATTACCCCGCCACCAGCATGGGGTACTCATGATCATTAGTAGCACCAGGCACTATCCCTACACTCAGGCATAGCTCATTCATAGAGATTACCCCGCCACCAGCATGGGGTACTCATGATCATTAGTAGCACCAGGCACTATCCCTACACTCAGGCATAGCTCATTCTTAGAGATTACCCCGCCACCAGCATGGGGTACTCATGATCATAAGTAGCACCAGGCACTATCCCTACACTCAGGCATAGCTCATTCATTCATAGAGATTACCCCGCCACCAGCATGGGGTACTCATGATCATTAGTAGCACCAGGCACTATCCCTACACTCAGGCATAGCTCATTCATAGAGATTACCCCGCCACCAGCATGGGGTACTCATGATCATTAGTAGCACCAGGCACTATCCCTACACTCAGGCATAGCTCATTCATAGAGATTACCCCGCCACCAGGATGGGGTACTCATGATCATTAGTAGCACCAGGCACTATCCCTACACTCAGGCATAGCTCATTCATAGAGATTACCCCGCCACCAGCATGGGGTACTCATGATCATAAGTAGCACCAGGCACTATCCCTACACTCAGGCATAGCTCATTCATAGAGATTACCCCGCCACCAGCATGGGGTACTCATGATCATTAGTAGCACCAGGCACTATCCCTACACTCAGGCATAGCTCATTCTTAGAGATTACCCCGCCACCAGCATGGGGTACTCATGATCATTAGTAGCACCAGGCACTATCCCTACACTCAGGCATAGCTCATTCTTAGAGATTACCCCGCCACCAGCATGGGGTACTCATGAACATAAGTAGCACCAGGCACTATCCCTACACTCAGGCATAGCTCATTCTTAGAGATTACCCCGCCACCAGCATGGGGTACTCATGATCATAAGTAGCACCAGGCACTATCCCTACACTCAGGCATAGCTCATTCATAGAGATTACCCCGCCACCAGCATGGGGTACTCATGATCATTAGTAGCACCAGGCACTATCCCTATACTCAGGCATAGCTCATTCATAGAGATTACCCCGCCACCAGCATGGGGTACTCATGATCATTAGTAGCACCAGGCACTATCCCTACACTCAGGCATAGCTCATTCATAGAGATTACCCCGCCACCAGCATGGGGTACTCATGATCATTAGTAGCACCAGGCACTATCCCTACACTCAGGCATAGCTCATTCATTCATAGAGATTACCCTGCCACCAGCATGGGGTACTCATGATCATTAGTAGCACCAGGCACTATCCCTACACTCAGGCATAGCTCATTCATAGAGATTACCCCGCCACCAGCATGGGGTACTCATGATCATTAGTAGCACCAGGCACTATCCCTACACTCAGGCATAGCTCATTCTTAGAGATTACCCCGCCACCAGCATGGGGTACTCATGATCATTAGTAGCACCAGGCACTATCCCTACACTCAGGCATAGCTCATTCATAGAGATTACCCCGCCACCAGCATGGGGTACTCATGATCATTAGTAGCACCAGGCACTATCCCTACACTCAGGCATAGCTCATTCATAGAGATTACCCCGCCACCAGCATGGGGTACTCATGATCATAAGTAGCACCAGGCACTATCCCTACACTCAGGCATAGCTCATTCATAGAGATTACCCCGCCACCAGCATGGGGTACTCATGATCATTAGTAGCACCAGGCACTATCCCTACACTCAGGCATAGCTCATTCATAGAGATTACCCCGCCACCAGCATGGGGTACTCATGATCATTAGTAGCACCAGGCACTATCCCTACACTCAGGCATAGCTCATTCATAGAGATTACCCCGCCACCAGCATGGGGTACTCATGATCATAAGTAGCACCAGGCACTATCCCTACACTCAGGCATAGCTCATTCATAGAGATTACCCCGCCACCAGCATGGGGTACTCATGATCATTAGTAGCACCAGGCACTATCCCTACACTCAGGCATAGCTCATTCATAGAGATTACCCCGCCACCAGCATGGGGTACTCATGATCATAAGTAGCACCAGGCACTATCCCTACACTCAGGCATAGCTCATTCATAGAGATTACCCCGCCACCAGCATGGGGTACTCATGATCATAAGTAGCACCAGGCACTATCCCTACACTCAGGCATAGCTCATTCATAGAGATTACCCCGCCACCAGCATGGGGTACTCATGATCATAAGTAGCACCAGGCACTATCCCTACACTCAGGCATAGCTCATTCATAGAGATTACCCCGCCACCAGCATGGGGTACTCATGATCATTAGTAGCACCAGGCACTATCCCTACACTCAGGCATAGCTCATTCATAGAGATTACCCCGCCACCAGCATGGGGTACTCATGATCATTAGTAGCACCAGGCACTATCCCTACACTCAGGCATAGCTCATTCTTAGAGATTACCCCGCCACCAGCATGGGGTACTCATGATCATTAGTAGCACCAGGCACTATCCCTACACTCAGGCATAGCTCATTCATAGAGATTACCCCGCCACCAGCATGGGGTACTCATGATCATTAGTAGCACCAGGCACTATCCCTACACTCAGGCATAGCTCATTCATAGAGATTACCCCGCCACCAGCATGGGGTACTCATGATCATTAGTAGCACCAGGCACTATCCCTACACTCAGGCATAGCTCATTCATAGAGATTACCCCGCCACCAGCATGGGGTACTCATGATCATAAGTAGCACCAGGCACTATCCCTACACTCAGGCATAGCTCATTCATAGAGATTACCCCGCCACCAGCATGGGGTACTCATGATCATTAGTAGCACCAGGCACTATCCCTACACTCAGGCATAGCTCATTCTTAGAGATTACCCCGCCACCAGCATGGGGTACTCATGATCATTAGTAGCACCAGGCACTATCCCTACACTCAGGCATAGCTCATTCATAGAGATTACCCCGCCACCAGCATGGGGTACTCATGATCATAAGTAGCACCAGGCACTATCCCTACACTCAGGCATAGCTCATTCATAGAGATTACCCCGCCACCAGCATGGGGTACTCATGATCATAAGTAGCACCAGGCACTATCCCTACACTCAGGCATAGCTCATTCATAGAGATTACCCCGCCACCAGCATGGGGTACTCATGATCATTAGTAGCACCAGGCACTATCCCTACACTCAGGCATAGCTCATTCTTAGAGATTACCCCGCCACCAGCATGGGGTACTCATGATCATAAGTAGCACCAGGCACTATCCCTACACTCAGGCATAGCTCATTCATTCATAGAGATTACCCCGCCACCAGCATGGGGTACTCATGATCATTAGTAGCACCAGGCACTATCCCTACACTCAGGCATAGCTCATTCATAGAGATTACCCCGCCACCAGCATGGGGTACTCATGATCATTAGTAGCACCAGGCACTATCCCTACACTCAGGCATAGCTCATTCATAGAGATTACCCCGCCACCAGCATGGGGTACTCATGATCATTAGTAGCACCAGGCACTATCCCTACACTCAGGCATAGCTCATTCATAGAGATTACCCCGCCACCAGCATGGGGTACTCATGATCATTAGTAGCACCAGGCACTATCCCTACACTCAGGCATAGCTCATTCATAGAGAGTACCCCGCCACCAGCATGGGGTACTCATGATCATTAGTAGCACCAGGCACTATCCCTACACTCAGGCATAGCTCATTCATAGAGATTACCCCGCCACCAGCATGGGGTACTCATGATCATCAGTAGCACCAGGCACTATCCCTACACTCAGGCATAGCTCATTCATAGAGATTACCCCGCCACCAGCATGGGGTACTCATGATCATAAGTAGCACCAGGCACTATCCCTACACTCAGGCATAGCTCATTCATAGAGATTACCCCGCCACCAGCATGGGGTACTCATGATCATAAGTAGCACCAGGCACTATCCCTACACTCAGGCATAGCTCATTCATAGAGATTACCCCGCCACCAGCATGGGGTTCCCGCCACCAGCATGGGGTACTCATGATCATTAGTAGCACCAGGCACTATCCCTACACTCAGGCATAGCTCATTCATAGAGATTACCCCGCCACCAGCATGGGGTACTCATGATCATTAGTAGCACCAGGCACTATCCCTACACTCAGGCATAGCTCATTCATAGAGATTACCCCGCCACCAGCATGGGGTACTCATGATCATTAGTAGCACCAGGCACTATCCCTACACTCAGGCATAGCTCATTCATAGAGATTACCCCGCCACCAGCATGGGGTACTCATGATCATTAGTAGCACCAGGCACTATCCCTACACTCAGGCATAGCTCATTCATAGAGATTACCCCGCCACCAGCATGGGGTACTCATGATCATTAGTAGCACCAGGCACTATCCCTACACTCAGGCATAGCTCATTCATAGAGATTACCCCACCACCAGCATGGGGTACTCATGATCATAAGTAGCACCAGGCACTATCCCTACACTCAGGCATAGCTCATTCATAGAGATTACCCCGCCACCAGCATGGGGTACCCGCCACCAGCATGGGGTACTAATGATCATTAGTAGCACCAGGCACTATCCCTACACTCAGGCATAGCTCATTCATAGAGATTACCCCGCCACCAGCATGGGGTACTCATGATCATTAGTAGCACCAGGCACTATCCCTACACTCAGGCATAGCTCATTCATAGAGATTACCCCGCCACCAGCATGGGGTACCCGCCACCAGCATGGGGTACTCATGATCATTAGTAGCACCAGGCACTATCCCTACACTCAGGCATAGCTCATTCATAGAGATTACCCCGCCACCAGCATGGGGTACTCATGATCATTAGTAGCACCAGGCACTATCCCTACACTCAGGCATAGCTCATTCATAGAGATTACCCCGCCACCAGCATGGGGTACTCATGATCATTTTAGTTTGGGTACAGGGGGGCATTGCTGACATGTTGCCGCTGTGCTACAGTGACTTTGCCGTTGCTGCGGGGGTCGAGTGGGCATCTTGTGACCTTTGAACCTGCCCTGCGCCACAAGCAAAGCGGGTACTGCGGGTCAGGCTACAGATGTAGCAGGGCACAAGTGCACCTATGCTTTTGGCATGGGGTTGCAACAAAAGTGGGTCTGGTTAGCAGATCACCCCTGTGGAGAAGGAATCACCCACATCATGATATGCACCAATAGAAATTTTTAAAAAAACCAGGGCATTGCACCATTTCCTGAAGGCAAATCCTTACCGGGCCTCATTGTGAGGATGGCGGTGCAGTGATAGAACCGGCAGTAGCGGAATAATCACCACATTAATTGCACTGCCACATTTGGGGTTTGGTGGCGATACTGAGAAAAAGAAACTCCAGCACTTGGCTGGAGAATTGTCCCTCACACTGCCTCTAAGAAGGTGAGGGTTTACCATGCAAGGAATTACTGCCCTCAGCGAATCCCCGATGGAATTCTATGGGAGTGCGTGTGTGCAGCACACCTACACCAGCCATATGTTGGTGGCTGGT
The DNA here is from genome assembly GCF_040938575.1 of Ambystoma mexicanum. NCBI lineage: Eukaryota > Metazoa > Chordata > Amphibia > Caudata > Ambystomatidae > Ambystoma > Ambystoma mexicanum. The sequence goes on along the minus strand of NC_090925.1, from coordinate 32,815,946 downwards.
GTACGTGCCCCCCTTGTGACTGTCTTTTTTTAATATAATGGTTTTGTAGCCGAGGTTGCAGCCAGACCCGGAAGTGGACCAATGGGCCTCCGTGCTCTCGTCAATGAATTCCTGTGGGCGGGTCTCCAAAATTAGATCCTGCTGTAAATAACAGACCCCAGCTGCCCCCTGAACTCCCCGCACCAGCACCACAGCCACCACATGCAGCGCTTGCAGGCAGCTGCGCCCGGCAGTGGCATTGGCAAGCCTCCACTCTGCAGGGAGAGGGGAAGCAGGTGTCTCTCTGGGAGGGCTTCTTTTTGTATGAGACTGCAACGCCGTGGGGACTGGGGGGCACTGTGATGCATTCCAATGAGCTGCCTTTACAAAAACCTCCCTCTCAGGCGAGCAGCTGCCTGCGCGCGTCCTCGCGGCTCCTTCGTGAGCACAGGACCGGCCTGGCGCCTCCTGAGGTGGAGCAAACTTTCCATTAGGACACTGGCGACCTTAGCAGCAGCCCGGGAACAAGGCTCACCATTCTAGGGGGGAATTAAAAGTACTGTGGTGTATTTCCCTGCTGGCCCTGTCTGAGCTGAAGCAGTTTTAGAAACAGGCAGGGTTTTTGGACACAGGACCCACTGGTGTGCAAACAGCCAAGCAGCTCACTTTGGACAAGGCACCAGACTGACCGTACTGGGTAAGCAGAAGCGTGAGATGCAAGCGCACTGAAGCCATGCATCGGGGAGGGGTTTTCTTGGAAGTGTGTTCTTATGTCATCTCAAATGCATGCCTGAATTGTTTGACTAAACTGTCATGCGCAATATTGTATGCCACAACGCAGGCTAACACCTCTAAAAGCCAGTGTATACAGGAGGACGGCACGTGGAGGTCCCGTGCCAGATAACGTTAGATGGCACCGTGTGGTCTTCAGCACGCGGCTACTAGTTTCAGGTAAGAAAACACGGCTCACTGTTCTGAATCTGGCACCTTCCTTGTGCCGGTGGGATTTTGTGTAGGGTGGCCCCACTGTGAACACGGAGCGGCTATATTTCGGGGCTGGCACTAAGCTCACGGTTCTAGGTAAGGTTTGATCTGTCCAAATATTTGACATCATGTGTACAATGACTAGAACATACTGAGCAACCACCCCAAATGGCCAGACTTTCATTTGACTTTACGAATCAAGTTTATAATACCAGCCTCATGTTTCTCTTTAAAATGTTGTTCCTAAATTATAGTACATGTCTGGAAAGCATTTAACCGAATTGATATTCGCTAATACGGAGACTGGCGCAAGCGCAGTGTTGCGCCAATCCGCAGATAATTTAATCAAATAATACCTTTTATAGTGCGCGTTATTGAGCAAAGGCGCCCCCGCTGCCAGCCCCCGGCACAGCAGGGTTGGGAAGTGCACCCGGTGTGCAGCGGCCCCTCGGCAGCTCGGCGTGTTTTGTGGCGGCACCCGAGCACTGTGTAATAATCGAGAAGTTTACTTCGGCGCCGGGACCAGGCTCACCGTTTTAGGTAAGAAAAGCGCGTTGCCTTCCACGCAGGAGAGGTTTCTTTGTGCCTTTGTGGTGATACAATGGTGAACTACCCTGGTGTTGTTTCAACATCCAACATATCACAAGAGGAAGAATGCAAGTACCACAGTAGAGTGAGTTCAAGTTGTGAGAAAGTGAGTGAGCATAAGGCGTGCGCTGTGACCTGTTGTGGGAGGACCGCTTCAAAGCGCTTTGTCCTATAGCGCAGTGATGAAACTGGTACCACACGTGGTGTATTCGGAGAAGCTCGAGGGTTCCAGTGTCTAAAATGTCCTTCTAGGTGCAGAGTCAGGGAATATGAGTTCTAATCCTAGTTTCTCCTCGTTAACAAACGGTGTTACCCTGGGCACATGACAATACCCCAGAGCCGCTTTACAGGTACAGATAAGATCTTGGGGCCGGGGGGGTGGGGGGGGGGGTAGGGTAGGGAGGGAAGGACCGTGCAAGGCTTAGGGTCACTAATGTGTGGGACTCCTCTTGAACATACACGCAAAGGGCACCGGGTGACAAATAGCATGCATTGTCTGTAAGTATGATCATATCGCCTTGAAACCCTTGTGTATAGGCGCATTATGAATGCCGTATCGTATCATAGCATGAACAATGCACTCGTGCAAGGGCCCTGTATTCCTAGTGTAGTACGTTCTTTCTTTATATTTCTGGACCCGGACATTGCCTATTTGCACCTGGGCAAAGCTTGCCCTCAGGCAATAACATGCATTCAAAGCACATGTTCCTTATTGTTATTGTGCTATAGTTGGCGCTACACAGACAACCCCTTCACAAGACCTTTTCCAGATCAGATCCCTTCCCCTCGCTTTAATATAATCCCAGTACTTGCACAATTCAGTACTATATGTTAGAGTCAGAGTGATTGTTATATTATAACATGTAATGGTAGCTACCATTGTAAATGTTGAGAATCGGAAGTACATTTGCTTTAGTTGAGCAAAGGAAGGTTTCACCTATATTGCAAGCTCGGCCTTGCATTTCTTGATCCGTTGTTCATTCAGAACCGTAAAAACCACTTCCATCCTAGGTCCCCTTAAGGCCTAGTGTAACCATTTAAGGTTTCTTATTCTGGAAAATATAAATTTGTTTTTATTTGCTTGGGTTTATGGCTAGATGAGTGTTTTTGGGATATGCTGCTGATAATGTCCTCTGGAGACCAATTGGGCATTGGTAAAGGAAAAAGCAAATTGCCTGCACATGCCAGTCAATGTATGCACAGGTGATGAAGCCTTACTGGGAAAGAGCAGAATTTATTCCACAGCTTGTGGATGTCCACAGTGTATACATTAACTGCCTGATTCATGGAACTATTTGCGCCGAAAAACAGATGTGTGTGCGTCATTCTGCCCGCAAATCCCTGTTTGGCAAAGGGAGATTTGCGGGCAGAATGGCGCACCCTGTTTTCGGGGCAAATAATTCCATGAATCAGGCAGTAAAATGGACTGGAGCCATTACACAACCCTGTACCTGTCCCTGGCGACTTCAACGCCCCCCCTTCTGCCGTGAGTCTCACTTGAATTTTGGTATCGGCGTGTAACAGAATTATTCATTTTAATAGCTCTTCCGGAATATTCCAGTTAATCAATTTTACCCACAGCAGCTCTCATAGCACCCTATCAAAGGCGTTACAGGGATCTTTTTTATTTTTATTTATAAAAGTGTTTTACAGTTTACAAGAAATGTTTACACCTGATTTACCAAGATCTATAATTGCAATATATACAGCCTCGCCCCTTTTTCCCCAATGCCTGGACTTTAATTAAGCCTAATATCATCCCACTTAGAAGAGTGTCCAGCTTCCTGGTATTTCCACCTGCAATTTCCAGATCAGCTTCCTCTCTTAATCCCATTCTTAAATATCCTCATGAAGGGCAATGTTTGTCCGAGTGCTAAAAACATGCAAAGGTGCGCAACGTTTCTGTAATGATATGATAGATTATTTATAAAGCACTCAATACCCAGAGGTTTCTAAGCACGGACCCGGGAGCGAACCTGTGCTGCTTCCTGTCGTCTTGCTTCTAAGGGGAGCATGTTGCCCGTGAGCTGTCCTCCCGAGACAAAGACTCCCAAGAGTATTTTTTATATCTTGTTTCAAATAGTGCTCTTGCTCTAGTGATCAGAGTCTAGTGTGTCTTTGACATATTTAAAACCTTTTGAAAGGTGTTACAAAACTTAACTTGTAAAATCTCATGTATTTGCTAAGTTAGCTCACTTTAATACTGAGAGACTATGAATTGTATTTTAGTCTGATCGGTCTAACACCACCTTTATAACTTCCATCCTGCGGAGAACTATTGATTACCTGAGCTTGTTGAAACCATTCATCCGATGTATTGCGCCAACTCTCAATAAAAATACAACACTTACAACTCGTTACTTATAAACTGTATGAGATGGTTATAAAATAAATGTAAGGAAATATGCCCAGATAAACTCAGGGCAAGGAGATTCGAGCAGGTACCTTAGACCGCATGATGCCACATTCACAAGGTTTTGCAGTGGAGGCATGCTTGGGATGGCCGGAGCATGTTAGCAGTGCTCATCTGCAATTCACAAAGATCTGGTTACTTATTTCTTGACAATGCTTCAGTGAGAACATATCTTTGTGAATATGTCACAAGGAAACTGATATGAATCTGAAATCATCACGGGGCACACCTAATGCGGCCAGAGAAAGCCGTGGTGAAACGGGCGCAATGTTCTTAAAATCTAAAAATGCACTAATACATGATTAGATTATATAGATATCTTAAACCTTATTGAAACGACCTAGATGCGAAACCTCTATTGCTAACTCCCAATATCCCCACAGCTGGAAGCCGATGGATCGCCTGTCCAATCTATGCAGACGACGTTGCTTTATTAGCAGTGTTATTTAGCAAGAAACACTTGAGTACAGGGGCGTTATAAATGACTTATCATCTCATATCATAATGACTCCTATGGCTCTCCAGACATTATCAGGGGTTACCAATCATTCATGAAATCCCAGAAAATTGATGCATAATGTAAACAACTCACATGTTTTGTGTTTCTATAGAGGTGGCACAAAGAAAACATGAAGATTTTTAGTTGATGCCAGTGCTATATCTACTGTGCCTGTCTTTGATTATTTAGAAATCAGGATTAGCAATAGGAATACATTGACCCATCAGATTGATCAATTGCCTAACCTCTTAATTCAGAGAAATGGTGCTTTATTAAACTTAACGAGACAATTTGATGGGTTGGCAATATGTATATCATTGTAGTTGTGTGGGGCTAAATCTTCTGGGATCTCAAGATATGGTGCAGGTTAATGGGTATACAATCTTCTATATCTAATTACTATGAGCGAACCGAGACTCGGGAAGCCATTATTATCTACGGCACATGATCTCCTGCAAGCAGAAACAGGTATAAAACCACTAATGCATTCATTGGCCATATCACCTCTACTTTCTTAGGCCTCCACCTGCCCGACTGAAAAAGCAATGCGTAATCAGGGGATTTTAAATGAAATGCTATCCTTAGATAAGGTATCACGGACGACATGCAGGTCGTACTCCCACTAACTGGGACCTATGAAGAAGATGCGACAGCCCTAACCAAAATTTAAACAGCCATCCAAACCTGGATGGCTGCCAACGGCCTCTGCCTAAACGGGGATAAAAACTGAAATCCTCATAGTAGGTACTACCGAAAATCTCAACTAACTCCCCCCACAATATAAAACCTTCAACATCGATACTTCCATCATCACAGTCTCCAAGACTGTCAAAACCCTAGGTGTCCACTTAGATGCCTCATTAACCATGTCGCGCCAGGTCAACGCCATAGCCTCCTCCGCAGCGCTCACCACCAAGGTGATCAACGCAGTCAAGCTCTTTCTCTCCACCAAAAACTGCCTATCCATCGCCAGAGCCACAATAGGTACTAAACTGGACTACTGCAATGCCCTACTCCTAGGCACCTCTGTCAACAATCTAAAAAATCTCCAAATCACGCAAAACAACGCAGTCCGGGCAGCACTGTCCATTCCCAAAAGGGAACACATCTCTCAAGCAAGGAAAGATGCCCATTGGCTACCGGGAAAAGGAACGCATACTCTTTAAAGCTATGACCATCACACATAGATGCCTTACATCTGATTCCCCACCCTACCTCTCGGAAAGAATCACCCTCAACTCCTCTAACAGACCCACTAGAGCCAACAGCGCCAACCGGATCTATGTCCCTACATTCAAAAGAACCAAAGCCGGAGGGTCTAGCTTCCAACACCTCGCACCCAAAAACTGGAGTGCCCTGCCAACCTCACCAAGGAATGAACATTCATACACCACCTTCCGCAAAAACCTAAAAACCTTCTTGTTCCGCTCATGTTTAAAACCAGCCAGCATAACACTTGACCCGCTCTGTCTTTTACTACTTGTCATTCTCAATGCTGCACTCAAAGTATGTAATCTGCTATACTACTGCAACCGACTATGTTAAATCTTACCTATGTTAAGCTTAAGCTCGCTGTAACAGCGCCACGATGCCTCAGGGCCGTTTTTGTGCGCTTTATAAATGCAAATAAGTTTTTAAAAAATCTGCATATAACGGATTAGATATCTCCATAATAGTTTAGCTGGATCTAGCCGAGTATTTGGATAATCCACAAATAACATGAATGACGGCCACATCTCAGATCACACATGCTGCCCCAGGAGCGCTAGAGTAGAAATAGAATCAAGTGGCTCAATGAAAGATGACTGTTCACACTTATTCCACTCTCTTTGCAACTAGTAATTCATATGATTATTGGAATCATACCGCAAATAGCCAGCAAGCAAGTGGATTCCTAAATTACACCCCAAAAGTAACCGATTGCTACAAATAAAGACATGTGGGAAAGGGATAACACATATGTTGAAACCAATGTGCACGTTTTATTCTTTTGTGATTGGTATAAAAGACCAAGAATCAAACACTTAGTTCTGCTCCTGAGAGAATTGACATTTGGGCAGTGCCAACCAGTCCAGGATTACACTGCTGATAGGAGTGCTTCTTGGCACTTGGATGCTTCCTATTAGCTGCTATGAGAATAAGACTATTTAGAACCTAAAAAAGTAAAACTATTTTTGCACACTGATTTTATGCTGTCGTGCCTTTCCTCCTAATAGGGCACTGCACTCCTTTTACTATAACTAATGGAAAATAACATCATTGTAAGGATTTGGCTGCATTTTTTTATTTTTATTGTTTATATTGAACATAATTGTCAGTGTGTTTATTCATGTATTCAACTTAGTGTCTGTATATTTATATCACAATGATCAAAACCCTGTGTTAGAGAGCTACCACAAGATCAATTTCTTAACTGAAAAATAAACTTCAACCAAATATATAGAAAACCATAAATATCAAATCTTTGTATTCTGTGCCTGGCCCACATCTGTCAATTTCCATACAAATATCATTAATTTCAAGTTTATAAACAAGCAAAACAATGAGTAGACAAGTGTCACTTCTAAGCCATTCAAATTGGCTGAACACATAATGGACAAATAAAAGGAATTCATTCACATTAAGTATATGTAATGATATTAAGCCCAATTTCAAAAGTAATTCTCTTTATGTCCCCAATTATTAGGTTCTAATGTCTATTGATTCCTAGCACCAGTCACTTTTATTATTACAAAGTTTTTCTTTCGTTGATGGCTGAATAGTGAAAATATTTTTTTATTATTTTAAAAAAAGGAGAATGTTGCCCAGTAGCGAAAGCAGAAGAGGAGTAGGTACATCACCAACCAATTACCTCCTCCTGTACAATAGAACTTATTTTGCAGGCTGGCCCCTCAGACAACCGTCAGAAGAAATGCAACGTCAAACCTTGTCAACGATTGTAGATTTCATCCAATCAAGGAATTGAACAACATATCGAGGCAGCATGTCGCTGATCTGTAGAACCAGATTTAATACCGACAACATGTGAGGGTGCCTAAGTATCTCCATTATCTAGCAAGGGATTCAGTTTGTGCCAGGTGTTTTTGCCAGGTTGCTTCAGGACACACAGGAGGCCATGCAAGAGTCAGGGCTGATCTCCCGCCTAGGAATAATAGTGCATTAGCACAGACATGCCTGAATTTTGATATCCTCAGCAAATATTTGTTTAGGCGAAGAAAGCATACGGGCAACACTCCAATTAAAATACCACTGTAGCATCAGCATAAGCTACTAAGGGCCTCATTACAATTCAGGCGGTAAGGGGTTTACGGCGCCGTAAACAGCGCCGACCCTTACCGCCTGAGTACGAGGTCCCTTAGCACCATGGCGGATTTAACACCTGCTTTTAGCAGGTGTTAAAATCCATGGCGCTAAGGGACCATGGAGTTAATTACGCCACCGTAATTTACGGTGGCGTAATTAACGCCTTCCCCACTCCCATTATGCCCTATGGGGCAAAAATGGGAATGGGGAAGGGTAAATGGGGATTGGGGACTTACCGCCCCGCCAAACTCGGAATGGGGCGGTAAGTCCGCCAACCACCATGGCGTAAACGTAGTTTACGCCATGGTGGTAAAGTCACGGCCCAGGCGGTAACTTACCGCCTGGGTCGTAATGAGGCCCTAAAGGTTTTGCCAAGTAAGAGGAAGAAAATAATTGAGGCACGCTACATCAGAACAACGAATAAACCTCGGATTTTATAATCTCCCCGCCATTAAAGCGGGCACTATCGGGGTAGTCCAGAAGCTCGTCCTTGGCCCTAGTTAGTTACCGCCACATTCGATGCATCCCGCTTTTATGGTTGTTCAGCGATCTGGCATAGCAGCTTAGCATTGAATGGTTAAATGCCATAGCGCCGGGAGGATAGCCCAGGGGCAACGGGCTTGTCTAGGAAGCAAGACAACACATAGCAGGACAGATTTGAATCCTAGTCTCGTGCTTATAAACTGTTCTCTAGTATTAAGCACGTCATAAAAAAACTATCACAATTGTTAGGGAGATTTTTCATTTTTATGACAAATCCTCTCTAACTGTGAGACACCCAGCACTTTTTGCTGTACTTTTGAACCTTTTTCTTGTTCTCCTGAATAAAGGGAATCGTTTTCCCCGCATTCATTCTTTTTGCTCTGACCCTGGAAACTCTGTTGATTCTGTTTTTACTGCTAATACATGGGGACCCCTGACCACAGTGCAGTGCATTATCTTCCCGTGAACTAATCCTCCCAGAACTTTGGTGAGCTCCAGTTAGTCCTCCAGAGACAAGACCCCCCCCTCCTCAAAGTCCCCTCGCTAGAGTGCAGGATCGAAGAATCAAAGTGGACCGACCAAGTGGTAAACGTTCATCCTTGGAGCCTGTGAAAAGACGCCAAAACTGCAGACTGAAGTCGGAGCACAAAGAATCCTTTCCTGTGAGTCCTTTCACCCGATTGCTGCTGCAGCATCCTTTCCAGAGTACCTCCTTTTGTCACCATGGCCAAGGAACAGGAGGCCAGGTCCACCGCTGCTGCACCAGGAAAGAATCCAGCTGCATCATTTTGACAACTCCTCCGGTACTGTGGAACCCATGGTAGTGTATACCTGAAGTCATTCTGTCACTCCTTTGCTGCTGGTGTGCTGATTCCAGTGTTGGGTGTTTGCCCATCACATTCGCCCAGGCCCAACACTTGTGCGCCCATAGGCAGTCTTTCCCAAGGTCCCTGAAACCTTTTTGACCCACAAAAGCATCTTACTTATCTGTAATAGAGGAATCCTCTGGAACGTTGCCTTTTCTGCTGCTGTGCCTCACCTGCTCTACCTCCAATCTGACCTTGAAGAACTCGCACCGAGGTCATGGTGGACTGCTAAAGCCTTCAGGCCTCTGAAATGTATTACAAACCAATGAAAGTGTTGATCTGATATGGCTGGGGCTGAATAAACCTTTTTATTCCTACAACAGAACATTCTCTGAGTTGCTATAACAAGTGATTTTACTACCATTGAACTGTGTTCATGGTCTGTGTAATTCCAGGTTTCTCACCTGCAGTATTGCTTATGTTTTCTATTCTGTTGACTATTTAAATAATACTTGCCTGAATATAACTTCATCATGTGCATATATATATATATATATATATATATATATATATATATATATATATATATATATATATATATATATATATATATATAATATCTATTTTACACTACAAGTGTGTAATAGTTTCTTTGGGCTTGTGTATTTACTGAGTTCATTGTACTTACCTCCCGCTCACATCCTCCCCCCTAAAATAAGCCTGGCTGCTCTGCCATTCGACAAAAACTTTGAGTAGTACAGACTTCTACTACAAGTTGGGGCCTGTATACCAAAGGATCGTTTTTTAGAGTATTACCCCGGGTGAACTTTAGGAAAACACCACTAACAGCCATGTTCTTTGCAAATAAACCTCAAACAGCAAGTAACAGGTAGATCGACCCATGCAGAACATGACACTTCATTTACCAGATGTTATGGTCCGAGTCAACATGAGAGGGTGATCATTTATGCATGATCAGCACACACGCGTGTTCCTCATCCAGTGATTACTGCAGTTTCTTCTTAATGCTTATCAACCTCATTGCTGTGCCCTCGAGGATGGACCGACGTAGGGTAAAAAGAAGTAGAAGATTAGGGGGTTGGAATTGAGTTTCCACTAGACACACATCCAGCATATTACGAGCACCTCGTGAGCCCTGAGTCCTTAGGGTGAACTTGACTCTCCTATTGGTAGCTTGGATGACCTCCAGGCTTAACCCCACCACATATGCTGTGAATCATAGAACAGTAGTGCAATGCAAGAAGGTCACTAGAACAAACGTATATGCTCTTATTTAAAGCTTTGTGTTGGATGAAACCAGAGCCTTCTGCAACCAGTGTAATTTTAGAAGCCAGCACCAGAAGATGACATTAAAATCATACCATTGTTACCTGAACGGATTTGCAGTGATGTATTTAACGTTATTGATACTGAAAGCTAGCTACAGAAGAGGCTTCAATAACCCTTGTAGTTACTCTCTATGCAACACGCGCCCAAGAACTTCCACAATGAAAACATATCTATGTCAGTTAAATTATGAGTCTATACATTAATGAGCAGAATCCAAAGAACAAAAAATCAAGCGAATTGATTATCCTTTTTATGCCATATCCTACAAATAGAAAGGAATCAAGAGACGCGTGTGTGCACTATTGGGAGCAGGGCTCCAGTCAGTGGTCGCTAAAGCCCTAAGTCAAGAGGACCAATGGCGATGCAGACTCAGTCTGTAATGGACAACTGCTGCCAAAACAAGGCTCATTTGTGCAACGCCTTGCAGTATAGCGCTATTGCCTATGAGCCCGCTGATACAATATAGAGGTGCCAATTGGTGCAATCAAGTTCCATGACTCTTGACCGATGATTGGACACCACAAACCGTAGACAGCTTTGGGTCAGGACACATAGATAAACCACTCTCTGATCAATGGGGCCAGGGAGCACTGTGGGAAAATGAGTCTTAATCCGGTTCATGCCATTCTACAACCATTTCTGTGAGAGGGTGGATGTGTACCACATATGCTCTGCCTTTACATGCATGCAGGCAGAGGGGTTTCATGACGCCCAGATCTAGCTACGTAGCAACGAGGTACAGCAGGGGAGGGGATCTGGGGACCATGAAGGAATGGGATGGGGCAGGTGAACAAGGAGTGAACATGAAAAGGAATATGGCAGTGTTCCTGGGCTTCATCACTCTAAGGATCTCCAGTTTTGTTCCGCATTGATGGATAACCCCTCAGATACCAGAAAAGTCTGCATCGATAGATCAGTTACTCGTAAGGTGGCAGGGGCAGACTGAACACTACAATCTTTTATCTGTGGATTGGCCAACATTTCACTTCAATGGCACAGTTGTGGAGGACGTTCTGCCTCAGCTAAAGTGTTAAACTATTTAGATAATGCTTCTTCACCCAGAGAATCCCACCCAGAGCATACCTCGCTCCCCTCCACAATATCCCCTGAAGCTCTGATATTTGGTCTCCTTTAAATGTAATGAGGCTATGAAACTCCAGCCGCTGGCCTCCTGTGGAATCTTCCAAATGCCTGCACTAAGAATGGTCACTGGACTTGCTTCTACCTTGTGTTGATAAGAAGGTGCTGCACGGTTTTGTCATAAAAAGTAAAAAAATCACTTTCTTTCATTCACTGGATATCCCCAATGTCTAGAAATTTACTGAAAGGATCGGAAATCTGACCGCTACCCTGAGGTCCTTTCCCTTCGATCTAGCCCTTTCCAGTTCAATTTCATGAGCATCATTTTCAAATACCTATACAGCATACCCCATCACACCTCAGGGGAGAGACCAGGCCTCAGCACCACAATAGCAAGCTATGCTGTGTTCCCCTATCACTCAAAACACTAACACCATTCCAATAACCACCATCCCAGACCGGTCCTACCTTGCGTCAGTTCCGCCTAGATCACGCAAGAGCAGGGTTTGTGGAATGACCAAATCATTCTTCTTTCACCTCCCGGTGTCGCATTCATGTGCCCTTTTTATCAACTTTGCATTCAAAGAAGGTTCTGAGTTGAGGAACTGTGAAATGAGTGATATACAAGCTGTGCGGATTGAGTACATGTCCTCAGCATCACTAATGCAACTTTGGGCGCATCGGCTCCGCTGGTAGCGATATTTCAATCAAACACATGTCCCACACCTTTAGTAACTGAACCACCTCCCCACATCTAGACTGGAACACAGACCTCACTGACAGATCAGACTCACACTCACACGCAGGTGCTGCAGAAAGTCCCACATGTATGAGCAGACTGAGAGGACCAATCCACTTGGGAAATGCAGAAACCTCAATCTGACTTGCACCAGCATCAGGACTCAGCTTTTGTGGAGGGCGCCACAAAGGCCGAGCAACCAGACACCAACCTACACTCAGTAACCCAGGAGGTTGCTGCGGAAGGATCCACTCCAACCTTGGACTCATGGAAAACACACCTTGGCAGTTCATCGTCTCACCCACCCTTCCAGTCATCGCCAAGAAGCCATGACAATGGCCAAAGTTGCACTTTATATATGTGAGCTCAGAAACCATAACATGAGAAGCCTTTATCTTCGTTTGATCAAATGTTGACATGTAAAGAAAAGATATTGAGTAACAGCACTTTGCAGAGTCGCCATGAAGTTTGACATTCACATGTTCTTTCTTTCAGAAAAGGATGTCCCTATCCGGGAACCAACCGTTGTCATGTTCAACCCTTCGGAGCTGGAGATCAGGGAGAAGAGGAAGGCCACTCTAGTGTGCTTGGCCACCAACTTCTATCCGGGCCACGTGACCATCAGGTGGTCTGTCAATGGCCAAAACAGAACGAAGGGCGTGAAGACGGATGACGATGCCGCACATGAAGAGACCACTAGAATGTACTCGATGAGCAGTCGGCTCAGGGTCTCAACGCGGGAGTGGTTTGACGTTAGGAATACCTTCCAGTGCACAGTGCACATGTACTACCCTACAGAGCGGGATATAGTGAAGTATATCACTGGAGGAAAAGGTGAGTCCCAGCCTCTCACTGCTCCACTTGCAATGTCACAAGTTTGCACAATGGCTGTAGTCCCAAGTAGAACAATGAGCTCAATCTAACATCTGTAATCTAATGTTCTGAGCTTGGCATGTGTGTAATCTGGGCAGGCAACACACGCCTCAGAGGCTGCAATACCCATGCACTGAAAATAACTATTAATGTCATGCAAATAGGAAACATATGTTTTTAGTATTAAATAAATGGCAACATGAGATTTCATTTCTTTTGCAACAGCAGTTGTAGGTGTGATAGTTCTCCCCATTTATCACTGGTTTTATTGTATCCAGCATTATCATTATTATTGTGTTATTTATTGAGGGCAGACCTGGTTTCGAGAAGCAACAGAGCGCTTTAGAGAGGTGTACATCAGTACAGATGCATAACAGAGTGCTTTGCAGAGGTATCAACAGTACAGATGCATAACGGAGCGCTTTGCAGAGGTATTCAACAGTACATATACACAACGGAGCGCTTTATAGAACTATACAACAGTACAATTGCATAATGGAGCGCTTTACAGAGGTGTACAACAGCACAGATGAATAATGGAGCGCTTTGCAGAGGTATACAACAGTAGAGATAAACAACAGATCACTTTATAGAGGTGTACAACAGTACAGATGCATATCAGAGCGCTTTTCAGAGGTGTATAACAGTACAGATGCATAACGGAATGCTTTTCAAAGGTATACAACAGTACAGTGCATTACGGAGCGCTTTTCAGAGGTATACAACAGTACAGTTGCATAATAGAGCGCTTTTCAGAGGTATACAACAGCACAGTTGCATAACAGACCGCTTTTCAGATGTATACAACAGTGCCGATGCATAACAGATCGCTTTTCAGAGGTAAGAACAGAATAGTTGCATATCAGAGCACTTTTCATAGGTATACAAGAGTACAGATGCATAATGGCACACATTTTACAGGTGTACAACAGTACAGATGCATAACGGAGCTCTTTTCGGAGTGTACAATAGTACAGATGCCTAACAGAGCACTTTTCAGATGTATACAATAGTATAGATGCATATCAGAGCACTTTTCGGAGGTGTACAACACTACATATGCATAACAGAGTGCTTTTCAGAGGTATACAACAGTACAGTCGCATAACAGAACACTTTTCAGAGATATACAACAGAACAGTTGCATAACAGAGTGCTTTTCAGAGGTATACAACAGCACAGTTGCATAACGGAGTGCTTTTCAGAAGTATACAACAGTGCAGATGCATAACAGAGCGCTTTTCAGAGGTAAGAACAGAACAGTTGCATAACGGAGCACTCTCCAGAGGTATATAATAGTACAGATGCATTACAGAGCACTTTATAGAGGTATAGAACAGCACAGTTGCATAACATGGCGCTTTTCAGAGGTATACAACAGCACAGTTGCATAACGGAGTGCTTTTCAGAGGTATATAACAGTACAGATGCATAACAGTGCGCTTTTCAGAGGTAACAACTGAATGCATCTGGCCATTCAGAGCCATGGTAAAATCATGGCTACTAGCCTGAACATCTAGACTCTCCCCGACATGACCGGCTAGCTGCCGCTCTCCACCTGCAGTAATATTTACTCTTCTACAGCCTATGCAGGACCAATCTGTAACCGGTCCTCATTTGCCACTGTAACTGTGCTATTCTCTGTACACTATACTCTCGGTATATTCTATGCTTGTATGTAACTCTCAGAGCCTTGACTAATGTATGCTCTGTCTGCTGTATTAAGATGTTCGATATGTAACTCTGTTGTAACGATATGTAACTCTGTTGTGCACATGATTATGCGCCCAGCTACCTGAGGGTTCGGATGCGCTTTATAAATAAACAAACTAAACTAAACTAAACAGTTGCATAACTGAGCACTTTTCAGAGGTATACACCAGTGCAGATGCATAACAGAGCACTTTTCATAGGTGTACAACATTACAGATGCATAATAGAATGCTTTATAGAGGTATACAATAGTACAGATGCATAAAGGAGCACTTTTCATAGGAGTATAACATTACAGATGCATAATAGAATGCTTTACAGAGGTATACAATAGTACAGATGCATAAAGGAGGACTTTTCATAGGAGTACAACATTACAGATGCATAATAGAATGCTTTACAGAGGTATACAATAGTACAGATGCATAAAGGAGCACTTTTCATAGGAGTACAACATTACAGATGCATAATAGAATGCTTTACAGAGGTATACAATAGTACAGATGCATAAAGGAGCACTTTTCATAGGAGTACAACATTACAGATGCATAATAGAATGCTTTACAGAGGTATACAATAGTACAGATGCATAAAGGAGCACTTTTCATAGGAGTACAACATTACAGATGCATAATAGAATGCTTTACAGAGGTATACAATAGTACAGATGCATAAAGGAGCACTTTTCATAGGAGTACAACATTACAGATGCATAATAGAATGCTTTACAGAGGTATACAATAGTACAGATGCATAAAGGAGCACTTTTCATAGGAGTACAACATTACAGATGCATAATAGAATGCTTTACAGAGGTATACAATAGTACAGATGCATAAAGGAGCACTTTTCATAGGAGTACAACATTACAGATGCATAATAGAATGCTTTACAGAGGTTTACAATAGTACAGATGCATAAAGGAGGACTTTTCATAGGAGTACAACATTACAGATGCATAATAGAATGCTTTACAGAGGTATACAATAGTACAGATGCATAAAGGAGCACTTTTCATAGGAGTACAACATTACAGATGCATAATAGAATGCTTTACAGAGGTATACAATAGTACAGATGCATAAAGGAGGACTTTTCATAGGAGTACAACATTACAGATGCATAATAGAATGCTTTACAGAGGTATACAATAGTACAGATGCATAAAGGAGGACTTTTCATAGGAGTACAACATTACAGATGCATAATAGAATGCTTTACAGAGGTATACAATAGTACAGATGCATAAAGGAGCACTTTTCATAGGAGTACAACAATACAGATGCATAATAGAATGCTTTACAGAGGTATACAATAGTACAGATGCATAAAGGAGGACTTTTCATAGGAGTACAACATTACAGATGCATAATAGAATGCTTTACAGAGGTATACAATAGTACAGATGCATAAAGGAGCACTTTTCATAGGAGTACAACATTACAGATGCATAATAGAATGCTTTACAGAGGTATACAATAGTACAGATGCATAAAGGAGCACTTTTCATAGGAGTACAACATTACAGATGCATAATAGAATGCTTTACAGAGGTATACAATAGTACAGATGCATAAAGGAGCACTTTTCATAGGAGTACAACATTACAGATGCATAATAGAATGCTTTACAGAGGTATACAATAGTACAGATGCATAAAGGAGCACTTTTCATAGGAGTACAACATTACAGATGCATAATAGAATGCTTTACAGAGGTTTACAATAGTACAGATGCATAAAGGAGCACTTTATAGATGTATAGAACAGTACAGATGCATAACGGAGCGCTGCATCATTCCTCATTGAAGACTTTCTGCGAAGTGAATGCATGCAAATCTACAATATCAGTCCACCCACCTATACAGTGTCACTACACCCCTGTGTGGCTCTGTATGATGTCACTAGTTCCTCTGCAACCCATGCTGCAATGCCACCACACCACACCACTATGCAGCTTCTTGTTCCATGGCACGAGACCCCTCAAAACCTACCAGTGCGAGGCTAGCATAACCCTCTGCAACATCTGATGCAATGTCACAACCCCCTTCTCATGTGGCAGCGTCACATTGCCAGCTCACTCAGCGACCTTTGGTGCATGGCAGCTACACACGTTTGCAACTTGCACTGCAATGCCCCTAGACCCTACCTCAGTATCCGGTGCAATGCCATTGCGCCCCATTTCAACACTCACTGTAATGTTACCTCAGACCACCCCACCATAGCCTGAGCTCCCCTTCTGCCCTTGGTGGTAGTGTGGAAACACATTATAGTCCAGGAGATGGAAAGAGCAACGAAAACATCATAAGAACTACATAATCAATATAATGAAATAGCAAACACGTTAGTATGGAAATGCAGATGCAAAGTGGAGAATTGTAGCGTTCAGCAGGGGCAGTGTTAACTAGCACTGGGAACTGAGCACCAGGACTCCTATTTTTGGTATGGAATGGGGCAGAACCATTTTTCCCTAATCCAAATTTCGCTAAGATTGCTAGGAAGTCTGAGATGTGTACTATCTTTGCGGTGTAACACAAAAGAAAACGATTTTGCCACCAACACAATCCCTTCTTTCATATTTGAAATTTCCAGCAAACCTCTGCTTTTTTTTCCTATTGCATTAACAAACATTACAAAGATCTGCGTGTGTGCTCCTATTTGACCTTGTGATTCCGAATGGTCTGTAAGGGGGTCCTTGCCCAATTTCGACAAAGCCGTCTTTGTGTTATTGCCCGAGACTCTCGCTGAAGAAGACGGGCAGAGCCATTTCACTTCATTGCAGAAATCTGAATGTGATATGGATCTGGGCAGAATATGTGTGTGGAATTCTGTATTATCAAGCGGGAATACCCTTGCCAAGCTTACCCCCACCTCTCAGACTTGCCTCAGGTAATCATCGCAGGTGAGGGGCGTAAGTGATATGATATGATATCATATGGCATTTATAACGCGCCTAAACACAAGTGTTTCAAGGCGTGAGTGGACACAGCCTCCAGAATTGCAATCCACGGGTTATCTCTAAGGAAAGTGGGACACAGTGAGAGTAGTCTAGACCTTCTGCAATTCCCGAATTCTTAAACTTTGGAGAGCCCTGTGATGCAGTGGTCCTGGAAGTTCTGTGTGAATGGAGAAGAAAGGAGTCCTTGTATTCCGGAGGTATTCTGGAGACACCGCTGGTATCTGACTTGCCCTGCTCATTTCTTGATCAAAGGAGCAGACTGTGATCATTGGATTTTATGGAGACGATCTCCTTTGGTCTACTAGGAAGATATGGCAACATTACTCCCAACTGATGCTGAATCCTAGATAGCGAAGAAAGATTCCGATCGCCTAAAGGTGATTCTATGTTTCTTTAGGCAAGGTAATCCTGACATTCTTAGAATGTCGTCAAATGGCATATTGCCGAGTCCTGACACAGGACAATATCGGTTTCAAGAGCCTTATGAACCAACTTCTTCCTTAAAGGAAAAGCCTCATAGAAATAATAATTCCATTCCCTCAAAAACTGGTGATACTTCTGGAGTTGGACACAAATTAAAACCATAGTTGGGAGTGCTTTTCAAGTGTCTCACCGAGGCAATTGTCTCCACTGTGAACTCACTCACTATAGGCAATACACTTCTTAAGATTTCTGAGGTTTATCACTAGGTCCAAACCCTTATTTTTCTTTCACACTTGGAATATATCTCTTAGAGTGCACTGGTGACAAACCCGTCCAATGCCTGTTGCTTCTTTTCACAACATTGCGCTCCGTCGTGAGAAAGTGGGAGATGTCCCTCCAGAGGATATAGAATCTCCCTTTCAGGCGCCCGTTATTGAGGACACATCATAACATTTATCATGGAGCACCTTTCTGTTTGCAATCCCCCTGGATCTTGATAAATAGGAGATCAATTTCTTCCATGATGAAGACTTCTTCCCCGTTGAGGGAAATGCTGAACAATGACGAGTTGACCTGGCTGAACGTTCAAGGGTCTTCCCCTCCCCTTGAACCTTGATTTCTATACATCTGCCACCCCTATGGGAACAGCGCAGACTTGGGAGGTGAAAACTCTTGCTCAGACTGGTGCTGCCTGAAGGACAAACCTGAAGACCTACGTGGCCTGCTGGTTGAGCAGAACTGTGTAGGGAAAGTGTGACATAAATATGCACTTAAGAGAAGTTTCAGGAGTTAAATGCATTCACAAATCTTCCAAGAAATGTTCAAACACTTACCCAAGCAGCACTGTCTTTAGCTTCTGCGAGCCCACCCTAATTTGGGACTAAACTACATTGAAAAGTCTTACTTTCTTTCACTGGTCATCGACTCGATCGCATCTCCAAGAAAGCACAAGGCTCTCTGTGCCCAACAACCTAATTCTCCTGGTTCAAGAGTATGTTCTAAAAATGCATCTTCTCTACAAGATTAAGGATCTTCCCTGTTCAGAATGAGGTCTTGGCAAGTCAGCCATGCCTTCCCCACCACTTGTGTCAAGTCTTTACTACACTTAGTGATCAAGACCAGATTTAAATTGTCCACAACTGGTCTAAATGTAGTTAGGAGATGGAGATTAGGGTGGGTGCAATCTGTCTCCATATTGATCCTGGTATTGGAACCCATCTAGCATCTCAGAGGTTGATCTACATACTCTGCCACCCGCTATAGAGGCACCCTTTTCCTACTCGCAGGGCGGGATGTGGAAGTGGGGTTGCATATGTGGGGCCCTCGTATTCGGTACAGTGGAAGTACGCTCTCCCAATCTGCACCTTGTAAGGTGACGTCACCCATTGGGATGGAGGGGGATCCTACCCCAGTTATATCATCTCTTAAGTGATAGGGGGATCCTGCCATTCGATTTTGCAACAGATTCAGAGCCTTTCTGGATATTTTTTATAAAATATATTCATCAACCCGTTCATCTTGTACAGTGCGGGCAGAAACTGCCTCTGCCACATGTGGCAAAGCCACTGGTGGAGCCCTCGGTTCTGGGGTTGGCAGCTATGCCCTGTATGTAATCCCTTCATGCATTAGGTGCTTTCTTTTTGGAGGTGCCTCTTGAGATAAGGAAGTAGACATCTGGTTGCTGGACACCAGCACAGGGTTGCTCAGTGGGTTTAGGGATTGGTGCCAATTGATCAATAGCCGTATTTAAAAATTAATCCACGGCTTTGGCCAAGTTATTAATTGGTTCAGTGAATAAGAAAAGTCCAATTCTGGATAGGGGTGGTCATATTGGTGCACGTACCTTGTGGTTACTTGAGTCCTAATCTTCATCGTCCCAATCCCTATCAGTTAGGGGACATTTTCAGAGCTATTCCTTAGTTGTGACGCCAAACATTCCGTAGAAATTATTTATCAAACTGGATCCTCTCATTGGGAGGTGGATCCGATATACACTCCTCCCCTCCAGCAACTTGAATGGGCTGTCAAAACCTAGTGCATACTGCACAGGTCTGAACAATACATACAGAGGACTGGGTTGAGGAAGAGTAGGACTCAGAGTAATGAAGATGAAGGGTAAATCATCAGGGCATTGCCTCATTGTCTGGCTTCCTCGTACCAGTCCTTACCAGGGTGAACATAGCAAAGGCATGAGAACTGTAACACAATAACATACTATGGCAATAATCCTTGAAAGCCTCACATTTGCCCACATTATACAACAACTCATAAGCTTTTGAGATGACTGTGAAAAAGCAGAACCAAGGCTCGCTGACATATTGGAACTCAACTGCGGCTTTTTATAACAACAACATCGAGGAGGAGGAGCCTGTGTGTTAGTGCCACACTAATTTCAAACAAGGCTAATCTGAGGCGAACCTCTCGGCAGCCATGACCCACTACATCTTCCCAGCACGGGTCGGGATATTGGAATGTGATGTTGATTACAGGCAAATAAACTAATGTGTTGTACTCATCTGCTCAACAGGACAATGAAAGGTTTCTACATTTGCGGCATGAAAGTAAAGCCAAACTGACACATTACAAAGTATGTACTCTGTCATTTCGGACACCTGGGCAACATAAAACAACTGAAGTCGACAATTTGTGTGAGAGAATTATGGTAAAATCAGATCCTGTGTGATATGAAAAAAACAATGAAACTTTAGGAGCAAATATCAGCCAAGGTCACACTGTATATATCTTATTGAAGCAAATGTAACCAAGCTTTAAGTATTCCTATCATGTTGTGCGCCCAGCTACCTAAGGGTTTGGGCGCCCTAAAAATAAACAAACAACAAACAAACAAGGTCCCAATACAAATCCCTTTGGCAAGAAACGCAAGTAGGTAGTCAAACAGTGCCCAATCTACCTACTTAGGCTATATCAACAAGGACAACCGTTTTCAAAGTGAGAATGTTAATGTGGTCTCTTCAAAAGGTTAAAGAGATTCCCTCTGTGAAAAATCGAAGACCAGTTGCAATCAGGGACGCCATTTGGGAGTCGCCAGGGCTCGCATTTGCTACCTCTGCCATCTCCCTTGCTACCACTAATTTAAAACAAAAAGAAAAAATCAACGTGCCCCTTTGTGTTTATATTCAGAAGAAGGCACCCACCACTTTGCTCCCTCTTGAAGGTCACCATAGCTAGTGTGAAGAGAAGAAGCCTGCCCGGCCTCGGATAGCTGCGCGTTGGCGTAGGTGGACTGGGAGTCCTCCTGTTTGGGAGTGGGGGCACGTACACTGTGAGACTGCAGATTAGGAGAGAGGGGTGACTCTTAAGGGAGGCAGGCCCTTGTGGTTTTCAGGCTCCCTGGGAGTGGGTGTTGCAGTAAGCCGGTTCTCGCACGGTTGCTTCTGGCCTCTGACTGATCCTCCTCTCAGGGCGAGTCTATGCCCCTTTCGTCTGTCCGCCATACAAATTGATGCATTTGCACTCATTTAAACTTCGAATAATGGATGCATGCCCTTACCAATGTCCTGACCAATTACATAAATGGAAATGTCTAATTTGAAACTACAAAATTTCAGCTTACATCATCCCATAATGTAACACGGTTACACATTCCCAAATATCCCAGGCATGGTTCCACAATGTCATGTATAAATTAATGATGTGACCCCCAAAACAGAAACAACACCACTTGACACTTTTTGCTTTGCTATGTGTGCTTTAGCACAGGGAGCTGAAGATTTCTTTATTTGGAGGGGGATGTGTATTTGCCCCAAATATTCCAGAGCGACCAGCATAGCGAGGGAGCTCAAACGAATCAAAGAGTGTTGGTGGGGGGTGGGGTCAAATGACATCACTTCCTGTAATGTCATCGGAGGTCAAGGGTCGTGTGATGTCACTTCTGCTGCCCCTGGCATTTTGGTGAAATGACGTCCCTGGTTACAATCTCAGGGAGGACTGGATGGGCCAACTGGATGGGGCAGTGGGTGAAGAAAAGCATGTTGCTGTCCATTTAGATATACTGATAAGTCATAATGTTATTTTAGGGTTCTCTAAACATCCCAGTGGGCATTAGCTGAGCCCTCAGAATAGAGACCGAAAATCCCAAAGGAAAACCATCTCATAGAAACTTCAGGATGATGATTGGATCACCAAAATGACATTGACTTTGGGAAGCACCAAGAAGAGAACTATTTCCAATGTCTGCTGCACCACTTTAGAGTGGAATTTATGAGAATTGCTGAATAGCACTAGACCGATTCATTGCATCTGCAGATCGACAGTGATAGTCAATTCAAAGCCTGGAGTAGAAGAATTGTCAACCTCGGGGGGGGGGGGCACGAGAACAAGGGACAGAAGATATTAGAGGCTCTGATACAAGAATGAGTTTCCAAGTCTTCCAAAGCCAACACAAAGCCACTGGTACCTCCAGGGACCTGTCTTCCCTGATCTTGCAGAGGACCTGCTGCATCAGGGGAACAGGAGGAGCAGATCAGATGAGCTGACCATCGCAATCCCATGGCATCCATTGCCCATGAGTGAGGATCACCCTGCCAAGGCGCAATACCAAGGGATTAACATATCCCTGAAGGAGGTCAACATGTCCACCCAGAGAGTGCAGAACCTTCAGCATTTCGAAGAGAACATTGTAAGTGATGTGAAGGCATCATGAAGTAGACGCAGACAACTGAATTTCAAGTCTAACTTTTTTGTTAACAGAAACAGGGTTGGATAGAGGCCTATCTTGCCCTATGCTAAGGTACTAAACTAAGGATAGTCTCTGTCAGGAAATCCAAAGCAAAGATCTGTCTGTGTCCACAGCCTACACTTGCCCTCACATATATATGTATACAGTGTGTAGGGATATCAGCATCAAAATGAAAAGTGTTCAATTAAAAGCTCAGAGCTTCTTCCAGCTCTTGGTATGTGAAGGGTTCCCCTTCCCCAAAGTTCAAGGCAGTTCACAAGCAAAGGGGTTCCCTTCCCCAATGTTCAAGTCTTTCAACCTTTGTACATCACCGTTCTTGGTAATACCTTCCAGCTCTTCTGGTTTGGTTATCGTTCACCAAGTTCATAACATACAGTTCCTTAATTTCAGTTCACACCCAGATACCTTTACATTCAAACACGACCTTCTTCACAGATACTTTAAGTGGCTTGTCCACAGATATGTGACCTCGGTCTAGGAACAGTTGTCGGACCACACAATCCCCCCATTACAGGTCACGCAACTGAGACACCTGTCTTGCCTCGTCTTCCTTGCAGACACGTCGCCACTGTTTCAGCTCTACAATTATGCTGGGTTTATCCTCTCATCACATCCATATGATGCTTCACCATTTGCTGGTTTTGCCCCCATTCACTTGATGCATTTTCATGTATATTCTTATGGCTCCCGCCAATACGGGTTTCCTCAAATGACACAGTTCCTTTACCACGTAGGATTCCACGAAACTGCTTTCATTCAGCTCGGTATTTAACAGTACTTGTTTTCCATTTGGATCGTTATTCAAAAATGCCTGCTTTCTTGCTTTCATTCAATTCGGCATTTAAAATGATTTGCTTTCTTGCTTTCATTCAATTCGCTATTCAGAAACGTTTGCTTTCCTTTAGTTCAGCATTGATTAAAGTTGCATAAGTGTGACTTGCACCTGCCACCCCGTTCTCCCCCTTCCTAGGCTGACCCACCGGTCGGTGCCTAGGGCGTTCCGGCGAGGTCCCCAGCCACCACAAGCCTTCTCTCTCTTGCGGGGCACCTTGCTCTGTCTCCACCGATGGTATCCGTGGCTTTCCTCCTGCTACCGATGAGTCTCTAGCAGTCCAGGCATCACTCGGAAGCTTCACTTGGTCACGCCGGTTCCCGTTACACTGTTCGCTGCAGGCTTCCAGCATCTTTAAGTCTTGCTTCCCACTGCATACACTTTGAATCATTCTGGGGCTCTAAAGTACTCTGTCTGCCTTGCCGTCTTCCAGTAGAGGTCTGCGCTTCCCAGCGGTAGAGGTCTGCACTTCCCCAGCGGTCTGTAGATGTGCTTCCACAGCTGCCTTCATTTTCACTGGTCTTCCTGCTTTTAAACTTCCCGCCAGGTTGATTGGTCTGAAAAGGTCTAGACCTCTCACTACCGACTTGTAATTTCCGCATTGCTCTTGCTTGCCTCCTCCTCGTCCCAGTACATAACTGGTGTGTGTATGTCAGAGTGTCAATGAAGAGACAATGTATTTCTCTAGTTAGTCTCATCCTCTTGCCAGTACCTGAATGGTATTTCTTGGGGAATGATTTAAGGAAAAGGTAAGGAAGAGGGGGGCATTGGACTCATGGTGAAAGGTAAATGGGGAATACCCCAAGTCTCCTCCACCCAGGTAGTCCTCCCTCGACTATCCACCCCCAGGGTCAGGAGCTGATGGCAATGGCCTTTCCCTGGCCACTTGGAAGGAGGATATGTTGGGGAAAGAAGTGAGGGCACCCTCACATTCCTCACAGTGAGTATAAATATTGCAGTGATGAAAGCCACACCTGGCTGAAGGGAATCTGTGTGTATGTGGTCTACCCGGTAAAGAAATGAGGTGACCCTCTGCCTAAAACTGATGAGAGAGATCCAACTGTATCAGACCTCTCTGAAACAAGATGATGTGATTAAAATGTGATGAGACTCTATCGGGTGTTGAAATTGACAGTAGCCAGAAACCTCTGCACCAGCTCCCTCAAGTTTGATGAACAGGGCTGGGATGTCAGTCCAAAGGCGTAAAATGGACTGATCCCCTAAATTCACTCCTTATCTCTGCAGGTTGGCATGACTTGTGGTGGCCGGGGGACAAGTAGCATTAAGTCTGACCCTTCAGTAGTAGATCATTATGCCTCCACCTTATCAGCTGCTTTGCCAATAAGGGGCTCAAAGGTTTGGTGTCTTGTACTGCCACAGACCTTAGAATGAGCACATTATGTTCCAGTTGTTCCAGATGCAATCTTGCCCATGGTACAATGACTATTGATGCAGCCATCCTGCACAGAACCGGAAGCCAAAGACATTTGAAAGGTTCCAAACCTACCCCCGAGCATACCCGCAAGACTGGAACTTGTCGACACAATGTATGATAGGTGAATTTTGCACAGATGAGTATCAAAGTATATGCCTGTGCACTCGAGTGTCCTTGGGCAATCAAGTGAGAGGTCTTGAGATGCATGACTAACCTACAGGGTGCAACACGTCTGCAAACACTCAGGGTGTCTTCCATCCCCATGGCTGACACACTTCCAACCATCGGGGTCCTACACCCACCACAATCATGGTAGTATAACAGAATATTGTTTCTTGACCTCTTGGTAGTCAGTATTTAATTGGACCCAAGTCACAAGCAATAATAGAAAAATATTACTTTCTTGATTAGGCAACATTTTTCACCAGTACTTTACAAACTATCGTAGATGAAATCCATCTGTAGAAACTAGTGCTGTGCTGAACCCCTTCACCGTGTGTCCAGGGCTATTATTCATCACCAATGCTGCATGGATGATCCAGTAATTCTGTCGTGAATTAATGGGGAGCCCGTTGAACTGCAGCTGCGTCTTAGCCGTGCCCCCACTTTTGTGAACGCTCTTGGCCCGATGTTGATCTTGGATGTGACTCCCATTTATGTCTCACTGTGAGGAATGTTTAGAGATGCGCAAATAGGCATCCAGAAGATCGGCTGATGTCAACGGTTGACGTACGATGAGGTCCATCACAATGGAATCCAGGGATACCATCCTGATCTTTGCGTTCATGATATATTAATTTAACTCCTTGAGGTCCAGGACTGGTCAGAAACCACCTGAAACTTGTCCATTAGGAAGAAGGCAATGGAAGAGGAGATGACCCTGGAATGGCATCGCTTTTCCCTTCCCTCGTGGGGATCAAGGCACAATTACCTGACTGTCTGTGCCATAAATAAAGCTTGGGCGATCCAGGAAGTGCGCTGTATCGTTCATGCCGCGAAGAATTGTGGGGCGGCACAAATGCAGTAGAACCTTCTCCTGCAGGATCTCAGATTGCTTATGCACGTTTGCAATTCGTTGCACCCACAACAGAAGGGACTCCATAGGGTTATGTGCTACAGAGCCGCCCAAATAGCCATATTCAGAGTTGCTGAGGGAAAATGAAGCATGGTTTGATGCACCAATGGCAACACACTACCTGTATAGTGACAGAACAATAAAGCTGACAGAGTTGAGGAGGAGATACTTGTAGGGTACACCCCTCCAATAGGAGGAGCCTCTTTGCCATATGTTTTATTTGGTAAAGTTTAACTTGTGAGCAAAATGATGTCTTGGGAGAACGCCCCTTGCTGGTCAGGACGGAGAAAAGGAAGATGAACGATGAGGTAAGGCTAAGCACTGATTTCACCAAACACTCAAGCTGATTAGTTGATTGGAAGTCTCAGAAAAGGCTGGGCAGTTCATTTGAGGTTGGCGGAGCATTCGTATTGCGAGTGGTTTGCTTCAAGTGTCCAATTCATCCACATACTCAAGAGTGCTTGAAAATGTGCAAGTTGCACACAAAAAAAGGGTGTCAAAGAGCTGCAGGCTGCTCATCATTCGAGAAGCACCAGTCATTGGGGCAATAAAGTGAACAAGTGCCCCCAAAGCCAGTCAATAACACAAAATAACAGAGCGGACCAACGTGCCCGAGAAAGCCAACTTTATTTACTATATTCACACAAGTAAACGGCCGGGAGAAGATACCAAAACATTCAAAACACGCCTCCGTCAGGCCAAGGGGTATAAACCAAAAGAAACACAGGATTTACACAATCATAAAATAGAACATTTTAAAACATGCTTACACAATCATTGGCTGCTCTAATCAAAACCCCTACGTAACCTCGTATATTTAAATCTACCATTGGTCAATCCATTATCTCCAAACCGGTCAAGGCCCACCCCCTTACATATGACATCATTACATGAACATCATCAAGTTAAGATTGTATTGGTTGGGACATCGTTATGCCGACAACATAACAAAAGTCCTGTGAAATTGGCTGCTTCTCACTTTAGTAGCCTCGGACATCGCTTTTATTTATTTGATTGATTTATCTTTATTTTGATATACCACGCCACATGTCCGCAGGTGTTAGGCAGAATCCAGGGCAGCTCCCTTAGGGAGCCCTACACCAGATTAGGACTACAGGTGAGAGCAATAAATCCCCTTTGGTATCGGTCTGTACCACAAAGATTTAGTTGGTAGCTGTGGCTGAGCAGTCAGACTTATCTCAAGAGGGAGATGAGAAGTATTCAGGGTTTACACAACAGGTAGTACAGTACTATAGAGCAAGGAAACACTGACCAAAGCTTGTATTTAAAAAGAGAATATATATTTATTTTATACACTTCTAAGTCAACACATAATCACAATTGGTAAAGTACGTAAAAAATTCAGTCAAGGAAAAGTAAATACAACTCCCTATTCAATTGTAGACAAGTTTGCGGTAGAGTGAAAACTGAGCAAAACGGCACAGTGAAAACCTACTACAAATGGCACTTACGAAAGGGAGGGAAAGCACAAGTTCAACCGAAATATCTTCAGACACCTCCTAGCAACACTTCCCTGAAGTTTTGTGAACAAGTAATGCACAGTAACACTTTAGCAGAAAGATAAGTGAATGAAAACTGAGCAAAATGGCACTACAGTGAACTGATATAAGCCAACGGAACGATCCCGAGAAACTCAAGACGTAGCAACTTCATGATATATGCAAACATAAATCAGATGCCAGGAAGAAATGTATACCTGTGATTTTAAATCTTTAAATGTTTAAATGTTTAAAGGGCTATGTGTAGTGACCAAGTGTCAACTACCCCCCCCCTTTTTTGTTGTTGTTGTACTTGTCTATGTCCACAAAACAATAAAAAATGTTATACCAACAAAAAAAAAAACAGTAGGAAGGAAGAGGGGTTTAGAAGATTCAGGTGCATCAACACATTTCTCATTGAAAACCAAACTAGTGAGAGCAGATCTAACAAATCAGCCAGAGTCCATAGGGCTGAGCCAGAGTCAGTGGTACAGGACCAAGAGCTTAGGAGCAAAAATGTTCTTGCAGCTGCAGTCAAGTCTTTGGTAGTCGAATATTGAAAAGGTAGATGTGAGGTGAAAGACAATGTTAAGAGAGAGGGCGGCCGACCCAACAAGTAGATAAAGGATTTAAAACACCTTTAGGGCTACCACGGAGAAAGGGCGGCCTGGCGGAACAATGTACGTTAAACGTGAAGAAGTGGCTCCTGCGGTGGTGTTTGTTACTGGTAGTTCTAGCAGGTCGAGGGGTCCAGCAGAGGAAGAGAGGCTCTCATTGTGGAAGAAGGTTCTGGTCGCTGCACTACCCAGGGATGAAACCAGCCGCGGTGCTGCCAAACAAAGTTTAAAAGGTACGCTCCTTTTAATCGCGGTTCAGGTCGATAGCTGCCTGGCTATCCGGTCTCCAAGTGCTGGGCACTGTCGATTCGACCAAGGCAGGTCCGAGGAAGCGATAGGTGAACTGATTGACCCCACCAGCTCAAGGGAAGGAGGCTCTTTCGCTGAAGATCTCCTCTCGTCGTGTGGAAGAAAAGTGGTGAGACGATCCGGCAGGGCTTCAAAGGTGGTGTAGATGCTGAAGATGTGTGTGGCTTCTCTCCCCTTCGGTTCCATAGTTCCAGTGGCGACGTCTTGCTCTTCCAGTCCTCAGGACCCTGCTTTTATGCAGAAAGAGACACATTCATACAGCCTAGCTGTCACTCACACAGCAGAGTGGTCTTCTTGGCGGGAGACCCTCCAGCCTATCAGGTTAGAGTGTGACCTGAGTTGCTGTGGCAACTCTGTCCAAGGGTTCTACTCCCCCTCCCAAACAACAGACCCACCCCAGACTCAGAGGCGCCGAAAAGAGGACTTCTTGGCAGAAGCCCGCCAAAAGAGCGAACAAAGGATCCCCGACCTGGGTTAGGAGTTTGGAGTAAGACACGAGAAAGAAATTATATCAAAGTTCTGGCAAATGAAACCTACCGGAGTAAAGTTAATAATAATATAAACCGGCGGTATGTTAGAGACTGTCAGTAAAAGTGTTAGCCTCGAACAATGGGAAAATCCCATAGGGAGATATTTGCAGTCCAATATAAAAGGTAGTAACCACTGCCACCAGCCAGAAACTTTGTAGAGGGGGACTTTAAGGTACCCTCTCAAAAATGAACATAGGGGAAAAACTATTAACCCCTTCCAGTACTTCCATATTAAGATGGGGTGTACTGGTTTAGTTCATAAAGATCGACTAGTAAAGTCAATGGGGACTTTACATGCCCTGGGAGACAGTAGTCAGTCCCAGGGTATGGAGTCTATGTTTGGGGGTCTTTACGACACCCCTGTGTCACTGCACGGAGGGTGCGGTGTACCACATGTGCATAAGGATGGTTCCTATGGGTGAGAGAAAAGATCCCATAGGCATTAAACACAAAAATAGCCTACAACACACATAGCAAAGATGCCTAAGAGTGGGAAAAAGAGTCACACTCTTAGCAGGAAAAAAAGAAACAAACCCTTCAAATCCAGCAAAGCTGCTGGGGAACTCTTTAGGTAAGGGAAATTAGCCATACGTGAGAATTCTCCCTAACAGGCAGCCCGCGACATGCAACACGTCCGGAAGCTGCTGGGGGACTCTTTAGGTAAGGGAAAGAGCCATACGTGAGAATTCTCCCTAACAGCAGGCCACAGGGCACACACATTTCTCCACAATAGCCAAATTAGCGTTTCATGAGAGGGGAGAGATCAAAACATGGCTTGAGAAAAAGTAACAAAAGCACTCCCATCTCTTTTCCGCTGCCGGGCTCCCCGGCATCAAATTATGAATTTAAAGAACATGACCCCATTGTACCATTTCTGGATTCCACAAGCACATGAGCCTTCCATAACAAGGAACAATCTATCGTCTTAACATAGAGTCCTAGGAGAGGGTGTCTCATGGGAATGCATGCAGCTAAGAATCCAACAAGTTGCATTATTTGGCTAAGCGCTCACGTGTAAGCATCATCCAGCAGCAAATATAACAGTCTCAATTATTTTAATTTATTTTAATTGTTTAAACCTTTTTTATATACATTTTATATAAAATACACATATAACTGTTTCATTTTAACAATTTAAAAGTTAACATATCATGATGTAATTTTATATTAAACATCTTCCTGTCTCCTTTCTTTTCTTATTTCAGAATGCGGACTGGATAAAGGTAAGAGAAGGCACACTGTGGTTATCCTTTGTTGACCTGGGAATTTTGGAATGGTCAGTTATTACTGTCATGGATTATTGTAAGAATATGTGTGATATGCAGATGATAGATGCAGTATGTGAGCACCGAGCCTCACCTTGGCCAGCACAGAGTTGAGAGTAGATTGCACTTCATCAGGACCCGTCCCAGTAAATGCGCCGACACCCAACGTCAACTCCTACACGCAACAATCTGATTCTTAGAAAGTATGTATTTGTCGTCACTATACACTTAGCTGTGGCAGCGAGAATGGGAGATAGAGCCCCAATGTACTGGGGACTGTGCACAATCTACATTGTCTTCAATGTCAAGGGATCATGACAAATGCAGTCTTTTTCCTTTCTTGCTGATGTTGGTTTGAAGGAATAAAGGGGCAGTAATTGCATTCAAGTCTCTGCTGAGTGTCTTAAAATAAAAATGTTTCATAAAGAAAATAACAGCAATAACAACGATAGGTTTGCGGCGCTATTATTAAAGATATTGTGCAAAAGACATACTATATGACATGGCCGAAACATGTTCCCTTTCTTTTACAGAGTCGTACAAGCGGCAAGCGACATCAGCAAAATTCACTTATGTTTTACTCTTGTGTAAAGGGTCTCTATATGGTGTTGTGGTGACTGTGCTTGCCTGGAGATTTAAGGTAAGGATAAATGTTGCCAGCACATCTACACTGCTCTGTCCAGCCGTGTGTGCATTTATACGGTTTGGGTGATTACTGTGAATAGAATTGATCGTTGGAGAATTGGCCGCATAATCTTTTTCTGACATCTACATTTTGCTGCATATATATGCAGGGGAGACACCCCGCAACTTCCTATAACCTCAATGCATTAAGTATATCCCTAAAGCCACCACACACACACACATATATATATATATATATATGCAGCAAAACGTGCAATATAAATTGCGACCAACGCGCATGCACAATAATCAACCAATCCCCATTTACACATTAATATTTTACTTCATTGGGCTTATATATAACAAGGGTTTGCAACCTGTATCCCTCCAGGTGTTTTGGGCTGCAACTCCCATGATCCTTTGCCAGTAGTGTATAGGGATACCTCTTGTCAAACTGGCAGGTGCTTCCTAGTAGGTCCATCAAAGTCACGAATCCCCAAACATTTTTTATTTAATTATTGATGTATTCTTCATATGTTTTTAATTTCATGTTGATGTGTTTTTTTATTTGTTTTTTACATACAGTTTTCATTTCTTTTTTAATTTTATGTTGATGTGTTTTTATTAATTGTTTTTTACATACAGTTTTTACATACAGTTTTTCATTTATTTGTTTTTTACATACAGTTTTTCATTTATTTGTTTTTACATACAGTTTTTACATACAGTTTTCATTTATTTTTTATATTACATTGTTTTCTAATTTCCTTCAAAATGTGTTTATGTTTTAATTAGATTTTTAATTGGTTTTGATCAAGGTCAATGTATCACCCTAAGAAATGCAATATTATAGCCATGCCCCATCCCTGCAGTATGTGCTGTGTGGGTCAAAGGCAGGCACGCGGTCCTCAATGGTCGGAATAGCTGCTGCACTATGCAGGCTCCGCTTGCCTGAACAGCTGCTGCGCAGACATGACATACCTGCAAATGTCCAGAATCCAATCAGCCTCCTGAGCTGGGGACATGCATGTGGCATGTGTGTGCGGGAGGTGGCCAGTCTGTGATGTATATAAAAGTGTATCTTTTGATAGATCCAGTTATCTCAAAACAAATACAAGAGGTCGGTGGATCACCTTGAAACATCTTTTAGGAGAACAGAGAAACCTTGAAAGAAAATGGTGGCAAATCTTTGCTAAACCGCAAAGCCCACCAGTGATGGACGAGGTTCCTTGCGATGAGGTTATAGATGTTGTTAATGATACCAACCTTTGACTGCTAATAATTCTGGAAAGAAGTGCTATTTGGATGAGGACCCCTTCAACTGGAAACCAGTGGTAGCTATCGCGAGTGAGATTTGCAGTGGGAGCCCGCTTAACTCTCTCATATACAAGGTTGTTGAGAAAGAGAATGACAATGCTAGCAGCTTCCATGCGCATATGGATGGGCTAGACGGAATCTTCACGCAACAATTTGAGGAACATACCCCTGTTATGGGGAACACTTCATACAATGAAGCCGATGATGTTGTTGGAAATGTAAGTGTGGTGTGAGTAACACATGCTTCTGCTAGCTCTCCCCTTTGAAATGTGAAGCTTAGCAAAATGTTAATATTTTCAACTTTTTCACCAGCAGTTTGTTGAAAAAGCAGTGCAAACGGAACCCGATGCTAGCTCTCCCCCGGCTTCAGCATTGACGCTGCGGCTCAAAACATAGAGAATACAGCTACGTGCAATGTCGGGATGTGTGTAAGGGTTGTCTGTTGGCAGGGGAGTTGCTAAAAGTTGATACAGGGATACAAAAATGAGACTGTTGAAGGGGGTGTTTGTTCAAGGGAGGTTAGCTCAAGCGCAACATGCTCGCCTTGGAAGCAAGACGACACAGAGCGACACAGGTTCGATCCCCGGGTCCATGCTTAGAAACCTCTGGGTATTAAGCGCGTTATACATAACAAATCATATCAAATCAAGGTGTAATGGCTGCTGTAGTAAAATAGAATTTTAAATATGATTATTTTAAGGATTTCCTAGGCCCCCATTATCAGGATCCGCAACAGGATGCGCCTGAATGACTAAATGACTCGTATATGAACCGAAAGGCACTTTCAGAAGAATATGTTACATGGGAGACCCTTGGAGAGTCTTTAATATGTTGAACATTGTTCATTTAATACTCGGGTTGGTGGTACATCCTGCCCCAATTAAAACCAGAAGCAAAAACATACATGAGATACAATGGGCCTCATTAGGACCCTGGCGGAGAGGGTATTACGCCAGCGTAGTGCATGGCGTACCTCTCCGCCATACTACGAGTTCCCGTAGCGCCATGGAGGTTTTCTCCGCCTGGTTTTACCAGCCGGAGAAAACCATGGCGCTACGGGACCTCGTTGTTAATTACGCCACCGTATTTTACGGTGGCGTAATTAACTCCTTCCCCACTCCCATTATACCCTATGGGGCAAAAATGGGAATGGGGAAGGGCAGAATGGGGATTGGGGATTTACCGCTCCGCCGAGGTCGGAATGGGGCGGTAAATCCGCCAACCCCCATGGCGCTATCGGCGGCTTTCCGCCATGCTTCGCGGTGCATTTAGCACCGCGAAGTCCGCCTGGGTCGTAATGAGGCCCAATGTAACTTCAGTCTTTCAGAGGAAATGGTGCATAACAAGCACACAGGCACCTCTAAAAGTGAAAGTCAGACTGGGATTGTATTTTCAAAGTCTTGGGTCTTCTCATGAAAGAAAAATGTACTCTTCTGAAAATGGACTTTCCTAATCTTCCCCCGAAGGTGACCCCTGAACATGTATTGACAGTTTTGCGGAACCTTTATGCTGTGGGATGCAACTGAAAAAAGCCTTCATGACTGTGTTGTTGCTCTGTTTCTTCTTCTTTAATAGGGTCTTGGGGGACCTCGCAGCATATTGATTTTGTTTTTTATTTTGAAGTGGGTTTTACGGATGTAGATTAGGCTGGTGTGGTAGGTCAGAACGAGGAGACAGACCAGTTTTTAAAGTCATAAGTGAAAAAGGCCTCACAATCCCTCGTCTATGGGTCTCCCTGCCCAACCATACTAACTGTGGTGCTCTTAGTCTCTGGTGAAGTCCAAAAAATAAACAATCTGTCTCCATCCAAATCTCAGCTGCTCTGTCCCTACCACTGATACAAAATAACCAAAGGCCAAGAGAAAGACCCCCTTCTCCTGGATACGCTTTAGTAGACAATCTTGCAGTACTCTTTAGTTACCTCATGGATTAATCGGTTCAGTTCTTCTTGGGCGCCTTTCCAAGTCTTTTGTTCCCCTTTTCGTTTCTTCGTAGACTTCTCTTCTTCAGGATTATTAGCTTAGAAATCCTGATACAATGATATGATATGATAGTTTATTTATATAGCGCCTATACACAATGTGTTTCAAAGCGCTTCAAGGCAAGGGAGGGAACAAGGGAAAATACAATGACATTCTTACAGGCCATGAACAGTAAGGATGTGAAATTAACTATCGTACTCGGCCTGATGACATTTCAGAGCCAAGACATAGATAAGGAAGGGAGGGGGAGAGTGGGAAGGAAATGGAAACAGACAGGCGACTACCGTACTAGGCCTGACGACATTTCTGGTAGAGCCGGAGAAAAACAAAAGGTGAGGGGTGCAGAAAGGGAGGGGAGGAACAAAACAAGCGACTATCATACTAGGCCTGACGACATTTCAGATAGTGCTGGAGGGATGGTGGGGAGGAAAAAACAGTAATGGGAGGGTGGAGGAAACAGACGAGGTTGCTATCATATTAGGTCCAGGGACAATTCTGATAGAGTAAGTGCATAGAAGAAAGTAAGGGGAGGAGATAGGAAAAGGGAGAAGGGAAAGGAGGAGAGAACAGAGAGTTAGCAGTTAAAGGAGTGGAGAAGCAAGAGCCTCATTATGACCCTGACGGACCAGAAACAACGGTAGCGGTAAATCCACCGCCACCCTCGTTTCCAGACCGGCTGATTCCGAGGTCTGCAGGAGGGAGGTGTCGCTCCAGGTCTGACCTGGTGGGAGTAACACCACCCGCTTGCAGGCAGAAATGGAAACACCAGCTTTGTCATAGATGGAACCAGTGTTTCCATTGTCCCCATCCCATGGAGTCCTCTGGGACTCCATGGGGTTGGGGATTTACGGAATTCCGCCTGCGGAATTACTGGATCACCGGGGTTGTAATGCCCTGGGGATTCCGGCAATCACAGAGCCGGAATGGTATTTCGGGTCCAGCGGCAGCCTGCCGGTTTTTCCGGCATGGCTGCTGCCGGACTCGTAATGAGGCCCAATGTCTTTCTTAGACGTTGCTAAAAGCCTTTTCTTCTCAGGTTCTGCCGGGCATACTGAATCCCTCTTTATCTGGTTCTTATTGTCCGTGGTTTCTCTAGAGCCTTCATTCCTTATGAATAAGACAGTTTATGTTAAGATTCTTTGCTTCTGGTTCACTGTATTTGTCCTTCAGATTATTATAGCTAACCCACTGGTTATTCTTGATCCCTTGTTCAGTTCTTATTTTACTGAGGTGAGTGCAATGGGTTTCACACTGGTGCTCGTTCTTCTTAACTTCTTGCCACTGACTGGAACGAGTAGGCTGAGTGCCCTAGGGTGTCTCACTCTTCTGGATTTCAAATCACTCACTGGGATGACTAGGCTGGGTCCCAGAGTGTTTCTCACTCTTGTGAGGCAGGCATGGTATCAAAAGATAGACACAGTCTGGGCCCTATTCTAATCCAGGTGTTAAGTACCGAAAAGGACGTTAAAAGGCTTAACAACCTTTTCGGTACTTAAGACCTATTCTGAAGGAATGCATGTGGCGGTTGCTAGGATGGGTTGGAAACCAACCTAGCAACCGCCACATTCGTAAACTGGCTTTTTGGAAGGCTATTCTTGTGGCACACCAGCAGTTTAATATATGCGCTAAACTAGCACACATACATGGTACCCTTTTGGTGGCCTTACACTGGAGGAATGCCACAAGAAGCCTTGTTTGTTGTAAATGAAAGGGTTCATATACACCCGTGTGTTGTATAAGTACACTTTCCTATACACCAAAGTAAGCAGCTTCAATATCCTGCAATGTTGAAGCTGCTCACTTTGTGTACAGGAACGTGTTCATACACACCTGTGTTCTCTGCAGCATTTTTGTAAAATAATGACTATGTTGTTATTTTACAAAAAGGCTGCCGAGATTGGATTGCGCCCGTTATAACTAAAAACAGGCGCAATCCACACAGTGCACTGTTGTGCTCTACGAGGACGCCCACTGAGAATTGTAGTGGAGCCTGGGCGTCCTCTTTTGGCCCAGTGAATCGTGCTGTTGAGCACCTTCACTGCGCCAAGTTGACAATAAGGGCTCAGACAGAAGGATACAAGTTCAAAAACCTTTATTTGGTCACATGGGATGGCATAATACCTAATTAGCCCTACTTCTAACTGGGAGTACAATCAAACAGTAACATAAATGAAGAATAGTCTACGTCTATCACTCAAAACAAAAAGGCTGTCAGTGTCAATCCTACGCTTGCCCTCACTCTATAGACTAGCATTGTGCAAGAGAATGGATAAACATAAACAGTGTGTAAAAGTAATAAGCGGATGGCATTGGAGCTTTCTCGCAACTCCCTCTCCCAAGTTCAGGACACTGGGATTTATCAAAATTCCAAATAATGTTCAAAAGTTCACAATAACTTCTGAAGCTCTTCTCTGGGTTTTCTTTCTCCCAGACTCAGAGCCCCTTTTCATCAACTCCTCTTGGTTTCCAAGGTTCACTCTCAAATGGTTTCACCTTTCAACTGATTTCGCAAAGTTCGCTTTTAAATGGTTTCCACAAAGTACCCTTTCAAATCAAATCTTTAAACTCCAAGTCCAATTCACACATATATTATTTATTTCATGGGGGTTCCCTTCCGCATTCTTCATATCACTCCTCGAGGGTATTTTACGGTTCACTGAGGTTCTCCCTGGGCCGTGGAGCTGTTGTCAGACCACACGGTCCACCCATGACAGGTCGCGCAACCCGGGCCCCTGGGGTCTAGCTTCACACCTCCTTTCCACCTTCTCATAAATGGCTTTCATCATAGTTGTATATCAGAGATGTTTTCCGAAAGCATGGTTTTGCTTTCCCCTATGCGCGACCACTCTGATACTTAGTATCGCTTTCTTCCTGCTTTGCTTTCACACTGTTTCCTTTTCCATGCCACTTTCACACTGTTTCCTTTCCCATGCCACTTGCACACTGTTTCCTTTCCCATGCCACTTGCACACTGTTTCCTTTCCCATGCCACTTGCACACTGTTTCCTTTCCCATGCCACTTGCACACTGTTTCCTTTCCCATGCCACTTGCACACTGTTTCCTTTTCCATGCCACTTGCACACTGTTTCCTTTCCCATGCCACTTGCACACTCTACTTTATCTGCTGTCTTTTCCTTGCCGCTTCCACATTCTAACATTACTGTTTTCTAACTTTACTCATCATCTCTTTCTTTCTCGTGCCGCTTGCCCACTTTACTTTCAGCTGCTTTTCTTTTTTGTGGCATTCACACACTTTTACTTGAAACTGCTCTTCATTTCCGTGCCGCTTGCATGCTTCACCTTTTCATCTCTCAACTCCAGACTCACACCTGCACCGGGTTTCTCTTGCTTTCAGAAACTCACCGGTCAGCATGATGCTGCTCACGATGTCCCCTTCCTTCTTCCAGCATTGAGGTCAGGGTCTCTCCTCATGCGCCTGGGCTATTCCTGGGGTCTGTATCCCACCCAGGGAAATGAGCACTTTGCTTGACGCCACCAACAGGATTCAGAACTCTGGCTCCTTGGAGACATGGCTACCTCGCCATGCTCTGACCCTCACCAAACAACGGGGTAGTTCTTCGGCGTCCCGTTCTCCACTGGGTACCTCTGGGCTGCTCTGCTGCTTTCAGGCATTCTGCTCCCACTGCTAGTGGGTTTGTTTGTCTGCCTGTGTCCTTTTTATACTTCCATGCAAGGTTGATATGCTGCAGGTGATAGTAGTCCGTTTTAAGTGCTTGACTTTGCCTGACCTCGTTAGAGGGGCATCTGTACTGAGCGTGTAGGTTTGCCTTTGTTCTCTTCCTCTTCGCAGTACTATAATGGTTTTTCCCATAGGAAGCCTGCATAGCTCCTTGCTCTCTCTTCCTTGTCTCAGTACTTGGGTGAAATAGTGGAGACTGGGTGTCTTGGGATTGATAATAGCCTATGAGGGCTGAGGGGATGTCATGTAGGGGATATTGGAAAAGGGAAGATACCATGTCTCATCCTCAGGTATTCCCTCCCCAATCCCTGAGGACCCTCCACCCAGGTCATCCTCCCTTGCTAGTTCAACCCCAGGGTCGGGATCCAAAAGCGATGGCCATCCTCTGACCACCTGCATAGAGGATCCAAGGGGAGTAGGAAGGGGAAAACCCTTAGGTCTTTCACACTCTTGTTAACCTCAGACCACTCACTGGAACGAGTGGGCTCAGTCAAACAGTGTTTCTCACTCTTCTTAACTTCAGACCACTCACTGGGACGAGTGGGCTCAGTCAAACAGTGTTCCTCACTCTTCTTAATTTAGAAATCCTCACAGGAACGAGTAGGTTGATAGTGCTCTTTACCGCTGCGTTCCATCCCGGGTCTCCCGCCATTCCCGTTACCTTGGTTCTTATGGGTTGGCCTCACTGGGCCTGTTTTCAGGATTGGTTCTTCATGCATCGCCAGGAAGGCTACGCTTCTCACTCCGACTCCATCTGTTTCTTCTCCACGAATCTGCGGTACCAATGCTCCCGCGGTCTCTGTATTGTTGCTGGACTGAACAGTCCACTTCTAATGGATCATGCCACCACTCGTGCCTGGTTCTCTCTCTTGGAGTTTTCCCACCCTCTCTTTGTCGAACTTTGCCTTCTTAGGCACTTCTTGCTGACAACATCTTGTGACTTCCTCCCGATGTAGGATCTCTTGATCTCCCTCAGCATTCACGGCTCGACTGAATTGAATCACTTGGGTTTTACTTCTCAATGCTCATAGTCCTTCTTCCCTTTTTATGATAGGTCGCTGGGTCCTCCCGAGTGGAGGATTATAGTCTGTCCTCTCTTTTAGTTGATCACTCTACATTATTTGTTCACTCTTCTTCGCCACAGTATTATTGATTCCCAAACATTGAGCAATTGATATTACTCGCTCTCCATACTTCTTCACGGTTTTAATATTTTGTTCCTCAAGTGAAATCTTGTGTCTCATATTACAATAACAAACAGTGGCTTGCTTTGATGTATTTCTCTGAAGCCCTGGTATTACTGTTTCCAAAGAAAGGTTTTTTGGGAGTTCCTCTGCGGAACCGGAGTCCTTGTCCCTCAGAAGAGAGTTTCTCCCTCTGATGTCCCGCTTACCGCCACCCTAGGGGGAATGTTGCGTAGCGGGCTCAACTCCCTAGCCTCACAAGGAAAGGCTCCTCCCTGGGGAGAAGGACTGAATCCTGCGGTTCATCACACTGGACACTTGATGTTTCATCTGTTGCAAATCATGTTGTGCCCTTATATTTATTCGATCCTACAGCTCTCTGAATACAGAGCCCATCACAGCAGTAGTGATCTTCTTTGCCACAGATGTCCCATGTTGCTTGGCCACCTGTAACCCCCTTTTCAAGAATGGTATGGCTCTTCTGAATAAGCTTTTAAATATTCTACCCAAACTAGATCTGTACATGTCTGACGCCCGTGAAGGCTGTCATGCCATGGCCTGCTGGACCATATAACAAGCCTTGCAAAGGGATGGCTTCTGATAGATTTGGGCTCCACCGTGATCAACAGTTACAACTCTGTCAAGGGTGCATTTGGTTTTGGGATTACCCTTCCAAACTTGAATGAGACCAGAGCTGCATTGTCATCCATTCTCACAATGCTGAAGGCATCAAAAGGTTCTTTACAGATGGCCACAAAGTTCGTATTAAAATACTGAATTTTCACAATCTTGTGTTAAAAACCTTGATCTGCATCTGCCTGACCAGGACACATTACTACCATCCGACAATGACACTCTACGATCGGTACGGGGAAAGACGGTAAATTGCGGTGTTAATATCAGCATTGCTCTTGTCGTGCAGATCAAAGTCATCTACATTCTGTACTGTTCCTAAAACCCTAACGATGTTTCCAGTACAGTTGAATTTGATATCGGGATCCGGGGCTACAAGAAATGCTTCCCTCAAAGAGCTTTCTAGAGTCATTTTTAAGTCACTATGCATCTCGACGTTTGCAAGGACATTGTTCATGATCTTGATGATGTCGGATATGCTCTGGTAATGTCCATGCGGGTATGTCCTGTGTAGTATTTCATAACCTCATTATGGCGGATGTGAATTCTGCTAAACTTCTTGAAAAAGTGTTTGTGATACAGGGATACTGGACCCCGGTGCATCTTTCAATGAGCCTTTTAAATCTACAGGATTCTACTGTTTTACTGTGTAATGGGGGCGTGATTGTTTGGAAAACTGTCCACGGAGGAGTTTGATAGAAAGGGGATATTAAAAAAATGTACACAAATATATTTCAGATTTTCTCCATTTTTGGGACACACACTTTTAGGTCCTTTAGGGAGCCAGCCAAAATCCAACTACTGAAAGTGGCTATCCAGCCGTCCTGTTGCTCCTCTGCCTCCCATTGCAATAACCTTCTCTACGTGGTGTTTATTTTAAAATGTTTTTAGTGGCATTTCTTAATTGCAGCACATGTGAGTACATCGTCAGCATTTGGTGCCATACATTCCAGTGTAAACAAAAGGAAGAAAAGAGGCAAGAAAGATTACATAAACCAAACAGAGTAACAGAACAACAATAACTGTCTCCTTACATTAGGTCTTGCTGTGAGCAATTGGGGAACATCATTGAGGGGGTGAGGAGATGATATTTTATGTGTAGCAAAGGTTGAAGAGGTGTCCGGTTTTGATTTATTGCATTCAGTGCTTATATCCGTGGCTCAGGAGGGTGTGACTGTTCAGGGGGGGGGTTTATCGTCCGAAGTCTGGAACATATCCCATACTAGTAGTTTCCATGTCTCAAACGTTGCACTTGTCCCGTCCTCTGACCTGGAGATTCCTCCCCCCCATGTTCTGGATTCCGCTTCTGTCCAGCGTTCGAATTCCCTATACCATACATTATATTGTGGCCCCCGTGGTTGTTTCCACGCCATCACTGTAGTTCTTTTGGCTAGTAGGCATGCCATGTCCATAAACTTAGTTATATGCTTCATCTTGGCTGTCCTTGGGTAGGTTCTTTGGGGGACCAATCATATCTGGCTACTCCCGCCCTTCTGCAGGCTTGCTCAATTTTGGTCCATAAGCCGTGCAACTTCGTGCACTCCCAGAACATGTGTATCAGTCCTGCCCCCGTTATCCCACACCATGGGCATAATGGTTGGATTTGCTTGTTGAATTTGACCACCTTGTTCGGGGTCATGTAGGTGTGATAGATTACATTCAGTTGAATCAGTCTGAATCTCGCATTCCGGGATACTTCTTTGGGAAATGCTAGCGCTCTCTCTCATTCCCTTTCGTCTATGTCCGCCCGAAGGTCCGTTTCCCATATTCACTTGAGTGCATCACTCCGGGGGTTGGGTCTTTCAGTTAGCTGGCTGTATATTCTAGAGACCACCCATCATCCATCTCCTAGGTTATACATTAATGTTAGCAGAGTGTCTGTTGCTGGTTCTTCAGGCCAGTCTACCCATTTTACCTGAGCAGCTCTCTTGACCCTCTAGTACCACAAGAACTGTCCTTTAGGGAGCCCCGCACGGGACTGCAGGGTGGTGAAGTCTCTCACAACGCCTCACGTTAGCGAGGTCAGTTGTATACTTGCACACATCTGTGGCCAGCGGGACTTCCGGCGAGTAGGAGTGTTCTAAGTGCAATAGTGTTTTGGTCCTGTGCCAGACTTGTCTCCCCAGAGTTCCTAGCATGGGCATGTTTTTCAGGCACCCGGCTGGGACCCAGATCAGTTCCTTTAACTGTACAGGGGCCACCAAGTAGTGCAGCAGTTCGGTTTCAGACGCAGCGTCATCTGATAGCCAGCAGGTGACGAAGCTAAGTTGGGCAGCCAAATAGTATCTTTCTAAGTCTGGAAGTTGTATGCCTCCTGCCCTGTATGGTAGGGTGATGTGTTAAGGGATAGTTTGTGGCGCCCCACTCCCCCAGAGGAAATCTCTAATCACTGTCTCCAATAATCGGAAGAAGGAGGCCTTGATATAGTAGCAAACATTCTGAAAGTAGTACAAGAATCTCGGGAGTATGATCATTTTAACCATAGATGCCCTGCCCATCATGGACAGTGGTAGTTTTGACCAGAACTTAATGAAATTGCGCACTCCTTTGACTATGGCCCAGTATTGCCACGAAGAGGCTCATAGGAAACATGAAGAGCACTAGACCGTCATCCACAACAGGTGTTGAAGTTACACGGAGGCAGGACCAGCTCTACATAAGCGACACTGAGAATGTACTCGACATCTTCCAGCAAGGGACCCAGGAGTTCCCAATCACAGCCAACAAAGAAGCAAGTGGTGCGGCAGATGCTGGAGAGAAGCTGTGGCAGTATGAAGGAGGTCTAGCAGGAATAGACCTCTCCACCAGATCTGCAGAGAAGAGCGGTGGTGTGACCATAGCTGGCTGAAAATTGAATGAAAAAAAGAAATTAGAAAGGGGCTGGGCTTCGCGCCTTATGTTCAACCCTCTGAGGAGCTCCTGTCAGTTTGACAAAGGTATCCCTTTTTACGTGTCTGTGTTTTCTTGGGCTGATGGGAATTGTATTCCAAAATGTCTGGAAAGTTAAAGGCCAAATGTTACAGAACACTGCAATATGACATCATGCAACTCTGCGGGGTAGCGGCATGCTCTTGGTAGGGCTAGGACTTGTGTGATTAGGCCAGCAGGATTATATATGCAATGCTGGGACCTTGAAGTAAATACAGAAAGTGCAGATGCATTGAAGTGTTGATGTCAGGAATAAGTAGGCCATGGGGTGTCAGCGGATGGAGGGAGGTGAAGATGAAGCGTGGGGTTTTACTTCCTTGCTTTATGCTTGTAAGGTAATCCAGCGGCACATATACAGACCCGTATATAAGATTTATGCGCAAGCAGCCTCAGTTTGGAAATTCCATCCAGACCTTGAAGGATATCTAATTAAATATCCTAGTAGATCTCTGCGAAATGAATTCATGAGGTTTGGTTTAAAGGACAAATGAGATTTTAAACATGAGGCACTTGAATGGGCTAGAAGGGAAGGAGTGTAGATTCTGTGAGTCGACGGAAGTCGCTTCAGCACTTATTACTTGTATGCAAACCTCTACTTCCAGAGAATCTTGTATTTTTCTAACTTTGTGTACTCAACTTCATGCGTTAAGCGTGAGTTATTATGGTTCACAATGCTTCATGGGAACACAATTGGCTAAAGATCAGAATTATTTCCTCTCTAAAAAATGTGTGTGGTTGGACCTAACAATGTGTCATGATTATTGAGTTGATAAATTTGATATACTTAGGCTTACATTTTGAGAACTATGTTTATTTGTCGCTTTTTTCAATCATTGAAACTAATTTTAAATCTTGTGTGAAAAGTTTTTCTGTTTAAAAAAAAGATATGTCTATATTTCATGTTAAGTATTTATGAATAATTGAAAATTTGTATATTTGAATTTGCATTCCAATTTTGTAAAGGTTTATATAAACCGAAAACAAATAAATAAATAAATAAATATAGACCCTGGTGGATGCTGAAATTAGCCTCAGAGAAGAGGAGGCTACACTCAATTTCCCTCTGTAGCAGCTTTAGAGACGTGCAGTCTCTGTCTGCTGCTGCTGCACATGGGGTACAAGGACCCAGTGGGGGATTCCTGGCCAGATAATCTTCTGTCATTGTTTGTTTTGCTTTGTAGGTGTGCATGGCAACATGATACAGTTGTGGGTTCAGAGAGATTGGTAGTGTCATGCGCAGAGCTTCGGGTTGATTTGGACAGGCTTGGATCAGATAGGCAGCTACGTGAGGAACTATTTTTAGTTTGGCGGCGTGGAATCGCGGAGGGCAGCGAGGAGGGTGTTGCCCCAGTGGAAGTGGAAGTGGCTGCACCAAAATAAGGCATTTAGACAATTTAATTCCTCTCAAGACAGGTCACCAAAGAGTCAACTTACATTAACTGACCCAGTGGTTAGAGTGCAAACAATTTGTTTGAGTTTTTGTGTTGACATGTATCATGTGTATCCTTGGTGGACACACCAGCCAATCAGAGTGCTCTGAGCGCTGCCATGATTTGCTGGTGCTCCCTCAGCCCAGCATGACTCTTCCCGCTTCCCCCTGCATCTTGGTCCCTCCTCACTTGCCACACTGTGCCTTATTGCGCACCTTCCTCACCCAGCATTCTTCTGTGAACGGCCACAATGGAAATGGAAAAAATAGTCTTGTCAATGGGATCCCTTTTCCTTCTGTGGCCATGTTGGATTGGGCCCAAATCCCTTTTTCAGTAGGGCTACTTG
Organism: Ambystoma mexicanum; assembly: GCF_040938575.1. Classification (NCBI taxonomy): domain Eukaryota; kingdom Metazoa; phylum Chordata; class Amphibia; order Caudata; family Ambystomatidae; genus Ambystoma; species Ambystoma mexicanum. The sequence continues at coordinate 32,771,349 of NC_090925.1, read as the reverse complement.
CACGAGTGTCCTTTCATAAAAGATTTTTATTAATTTAATCATTATCATTTGGGTTTGATTTTGATTTTGAAGTATTTATATAGCGCACCTAATGAACCAAATCGCATCTGGGCGCAGATGAATCTACAATACACTCAAGGGAACAATGCATAAAGAAAGCACATTCCTACCAGGATTCAAACAGTACTCTTAAAGGAGCTCCTACATTAGCACCATCTTTTCAGGGTTACTTGAAGAGATGTGTTTTAAAATTTTTGCGAAAACAAAGTGAGCTTTTTAATGACCCAAATTTCCACTGGAAGTCTGTTCCATAACGTTGACCCATATACTGCAAACCTACGGTCACCCCCAAATTCACCATTTGAGGGGGGATTTTGCAGCAACAGTTTATCACAGGACCGCAGCTGTCGACTTGGTTGGTACAAAAATATTTTTTCAGAGAGATAGCTGAGAGCCAGCATGTTCCCATATTTAAAAACCAAACAGAGAATTTTTAAATCGATACGATCCTTCACCGACAGCCAGTGTACGGATCGACGTAGCCTTGAGGTTGGGAAAGATGTTTTTACTCGATCTGACAGCTGCATTATGGGCTTTCTGCAACCTATAGATTTTTGTAGATGGGATGCCCGCTAACAACCCGTTACAATAATCAAGGTATGAATTCACCAATGATCCGCCCACCGGTGCATGATCCTTGGCTGGGATGAACGGGAGGGCCTGCACCTTAGCGCCTACCTGGGCTTTACTCCCCAAATCCTCCTGCCAGATACATCTACAGTTTGTTTTAATTTTTTGGGCAAATTATAGGTGGGTGTCCAAGAAAAACAGGGTGACCCTGGATTCCTACGCCCCGGCAGTAGGTGTTCTGGGCCAAACAATGCTACCTCTGTTTTTCCGGCGTTCAGGAGGAGCCAATTAGAAGACATCCACCCTTCATCTTCTTCCAAGCCTCACTCGACCCTCTGAAATGTCTCCTCCCCCTTCCCTATTTCGATGAACACTGGAGCATCATTCGATAGGAATGAAATTTCACTTTATTCTTGCTCAATATATCCATCAGTGGCCTACGATATACATTAAAGAGTATATTCGGGTCTGTTAATGGTAGCAATTGGTGTGGGACCATACTGGATTTTTGTGTTTAATGTGTTTTAGGGAACAAATAACAACAACGTTTTTTCTTTATGGCTAAAGTTAGGAAGTAGGCAGGTACTGCTGAGAGTTGATGGCGCATATGTGCCCCTTTTCCTCCAACTCTTAACCATTTAACTAATATTCATTGTTTTGCTTTTGTTATTATTCCAATACATTTACATTGATATTGAACAATATACTTTTAGTATTTAAGCTGTATTGTCTCGTCTGCTTGCGCTCTTCGTTTGTGTCCTTCCCTGGTGTTCTCCCCATCCCTACCCATCCCTCCTCCCCCGCTTCCTCTTCTCCCCTCTCCCTGCTTACGCTATGCTGCTCTCTATCTCTCCTATCTTTTCTAAATACTTCTCTATCGACTATCCTGCTCTCCTCACTAAATCTGGTTGGAAGACGTTTAAAAAGTACATCCTGGTCTCCAACCCAGGCCTCCCTATCGCTGACAGCTATACCAGTGCCTCCTCCAGGCAAACCCTCACCGACATCCTCTTTGTTGTTCCCTCGCCAGACCTATGGACTCTACATATGGTCTCTGTGCTCTCTTCTGTCTCTTACTCTCCCATTAATGGTGGCACCACTCCTCTAATGTCATCATTAATGTTTACTTGAATGGTACCATCTTCGTTTTGATAGACAATTCCCGTGCCTCATCAGTTTCCTTTCTTCTCCTGCGGTCCCCTCTCTCCCCTCCACAGCTTCCTCGCCTCCCCCTGCTGTCTACTCCTTGACTACCTTGCTGTCCCCTCCTTCCTCTTCTGCCCCTCTCTGGCCAATTCTACACCTCTCCAAGGTGTACCCCTGATTTGTACCCCTCCCCAGAAGTCTTTCAATGATGGCAACCGTCTCCATATTGCCACTCTAAACTCTCGCTCTGCTGTCAAACACTCCTCTGACATCTGCTGCCTCCTTGAGGAACTTGACCTTGATGACCTCGTTCTCACCGAGACATGGTTCACGGTTTGCTCTGTCACAAGCTTTCGACACTCTTATCCCTGATGGCTACAAGATCCTCTCCATGCCTAGATCCAACCGTTCTGGAGTGGGTGTAGCCCTGATCTTCCCTGAGTGGATTCCTGCCTCTGTCATTCCTACGCAGGCCTACTCATCTTTTGAATGCCTTGCCTGCAGGTTCTCTCTCCCCTGGCCATTACCTTATGATGGCTAACATATATCGGCCACCTGGTCAGATCTCCTCCTTCGTCTCTGAGTGGGCGGACCTCTCCTCTTCCCTCCTGGTCTCGACCACTCATCTCCTCCTTCTCAGAGACTTCAACATCCACCTGGATGCTTTTTGTCCTTCCTCTGGACTTTTTAGCGACCTCTGCAACACTCTCTCACTCTCTATTTCCCCTCTGGCCTGACTCACTCTGCAGGGCGCACTCTGGACGTTCTGATCTCTTCAGACCTTCCCCTTTTGATCCCTCTCACCACTCCTCTCTCCTGGAGTGATCACGTTCTCCTTTCCTCCCAGCTCACCCTCTCTACCCCTCAGGCCAAGTCAACTCCAGCACTGCCACCTACCTTCTCGGTTATATGACCCATGAAGCATGTGTCAGTTTAGGCTTTCGCTGCCACTTTCTCACTGCCTCTCTTCCTTCAGCTGACTCACACCTTGACACAGCCCTCTCTATGCTCCACTCCGCTACATCTGATACTCTGGACGTTCTTGCCCCTGTCATGAGGATCTGCTTGAAGTCCGAAGCCAAGTGCATCTTCTGGTATGACTCAGACCTCATCACCCTCAAACAAAAGTGCAGGGCGGCTGAGAGGAAATGGCATGCTACCGGTTCATCCTCTGACTAACTGGCCTGCCGCCTGCTCCAAAGGCAATACCGGCTCTCTGTCTGTACCAAGAAGAGACCCCACATCCAACCCTGCATCTCTGCAGCATCCCACAACTCAGACAAACTCTTTAAAATCTGCAATGAGCTGACCAATTCTGCTGCAGTCTCTACCTCTCCTGTCCCCTCCCAGACCCTCTGCACGACCCTGGTTCGCATTTTATCTCTAAAACTCAGGACATCCTGTCCTCTCTCTTCTCCTCCTCCCTCTACTCCCTGCTCCTCCTCTGGCCCTTCTTTGGCCATCACTCCTCCCCCTTCTCTGCCTTTCCCCTGTTCTACCCAGACAAGGTTTCTAAACAAGTGCAATCTATGAAAGTCTTGTCAAAACAGTTTCCCCACTGTTATTCTAAACCCATCAAGGACCACATTGACACCATGGCTCCTGCTTTGGCAGAATTCTGCAACCACTGCTTTGCCACTGGAGTCTTTCTTTCCCCCCTGGAATCACTTCCTTGGGCACATTCTTCTTAAGACAGCCTCTGCCGACCCCTACTGCCTAACTATTGCCTAATCTCCATCACTTCTTTCCTAGGCAAACTCCTGGAAAAGCTGGCCATATCCCAGCTTAATCGCCACACTGAATCTGTTGGTTGTCTTTATGATCATCAGTCAGGCTTCAGAGCTCCCAGAAGCACGGCAACTGCTCTCCTGAACATCCGTGAAAACCTGCTCTCCAACCTTGATTCCAAACCCCATGTGTCCTCATCTCACTTGATATCTCTTCTGCCCTTAACATGGTCAAATATGCCATCCTGCTCAACCGACTCCATGATAACCTGGGTATCATCGATCAGGCCCTGGCTTGGCTGACCTCTTTCCTCTCCGATCGACCCTCCCAGGTCCAACTCGGTCCTTCCTCTCCTCTATCTCTATCTCTATCTCTGGTGTTCCCCAGGGGTCTAACCTCTCTCCCTGGCTTTTCAACGAATACCTGGCACTTCCTGCCCACCGCTCTCTGCCCCAACTTTCAGTGCTATGCGGATGACACTCAGCTCATGTTCAGGCTCCCTTCAGTCTCCTTCTCTCATCTCTGACTGTCTGTCCGCCATCTAGGAGTGGTGTGCCACCAATGATCTCTGCCTTAATGTCAGTAAGACTCAGATTCTCCTCATCGGCACACCTGCTCCCTCCTTTCCTGTCACTTTCTGCCCGGCCTCTCTTGGCCTTCTTTCTGCTCCCACCTGAGAAGCTAAGAACCTCAGGGTCATCTTCGACTCCACACTCTCCTTTTCCCCTCACATCTCTGACGTCTCCAAGAAGTCACACTACCAGCTGCACCCACTGAAAGGTATTCTTCTTTTCCTCTCCTACCCCCAGAAGCTCACTGTCCCCGGAGCTCTGGTTCTCTCTAGGCTTGACTACTGCAGCAGCCTCTTTCTAAATCTGCCTGCCTCTACTCTCCGCCCTCTGCAACTCATCCAAAACAGGACTGCGAGACTTTTCCTCGGCCTCAAGCCCAGGGATCGTATCTCTCCAGGACTGAAATCTCTGCACTGCTCCCAATGCCTGTGAGGATCAAGTTCAAAACTCTCTGCATTGTCCACAAGCCCTCTTGGGGACTGGGGCCTAAATACCTCCAACTCTCTCTTCCTAAATATCTTCGTTCTCGAGCCCTTCGCTCATCTGCCTCCAAATCCCTCCGGGTCAGTCGCTTCTCCAAGTAACAAGTTGGTGGTCGGTCCCTTTCTTCGGCTGGAGCCTCCCTCTTTAACAACCACCCTGCCTCTCTTAAGGAGAACCATATCCGGTTCTGGAAGCACCTCAAGACCTTCCTCTTTGCTTCTGCTTTCTGTCCTCCTAACCCCTGCTGAACTCCTGGCTGAATCTGAAATTGCACTGGTCACCTGGCTACCCTCTGTTCTTTGGCCCAGGTCCCTTCCCCGCCAGTTGCACACCTGCACTGCCCACCTGGAACCCACCTGCACTCTGGGGCTGTTTCTGTATCCCTACAGCCCCCTACCAGCTCCTGACACCTGATGTCTGCACTTACCCTGCACATTCCACCACTTGGCTGCACTTCTTATTTATTGTATTAATTGTTTTTTATGCATTTTATTCTTATCCTATGTACTGCACTGCCACCTCCCCTTTCACCCTTGCACTTTTCCCCATCCCCCCTCCTCTGCACTTGTGCAATCTAAATGTCACCTGGCCTCGTAGGATTGTTGTCTCTGTCTTCCCTCTGTTCCTCCTCCCTTGCCTCGTCGCGCCTTGAAACACTTGTGTATAGGCGCGTTATGAATGCCATATCATATCATATTATTATCAGACATGTATTATTAATTATTATATATTATTATTATTATTATTATTATTCGGGTATTTATTGAGTGCAGACCGAGCTTTGAGAAGCAATGGAGAGCTTTACATTCATAGGGGGGGCAAGGTTAAGAAGCAGCAAAACAAGGGAATGGGAATCCAACAACAGGGGAGGGAATGCAATAGCCAGCAAAGGATCTACAAGTAACCAGGCGAGGAAAGTCAGGGGATCATGTGGGTAATAAGAATAACACACTGTAGCATATGCACAGTGTGACACAACAGACTAAAACATGTTAATTCAGGAATCTTGCTCAAGCAGATTTTGGAATTAGCAATGAGCAGATTGCAAGGATTCTGGAGTCAGGTGCAGTACAATAGGAGGTCACATAAAGCCACAATAAGTGTGAAAAAAAACTGCCAATGAGCACATTTACAAAGCGTAGTTGATCTTGTTCACAAAATCTTACGTTTTGAGATACAATTTATGAACATGTTTCTTTGACATGGAGTCCAGTTCCCTGGAACAGATGAACATCTTCAAAATGTTCACTAGTCTCTTTTGCTGTATGAACCAGTCACACAACCTATGCCCCCCTGACGATCTTCTCTCAGCAATAATTGACCCGGGGGGTTCTGTCCCATCTGAGGGATGTCAGAATCCAGCCTCTCCTTACAGGGCCCTAATTGATGACCCTGGGAGAACCGGAAACATTTCTGGAAAAAGTTGAAATCTTTACCAGACCTCAACCCACCAGATATCTGTGTGGTTTCAATTGTCCCAAAACAACCTTGTCCAGGCACAGACAGAACAGCTTATTTACTTATGTCCTGAATAAAAACAGAAAAGACAAGAACTCCACTTTGTAAATCAATCTTTACGTCAGAAACATTCTGTTCCACATGGAAATGCACTTTAGTCTCGGGTAGGAGTGTACCAAATAGGAGATTTAGTATTTGCCCGAATAGTTGGCCAAAATATTCGGCCAAAGCCGAATACAGAGCCGAATAGTTCCTTCCCACCAATGGCATGAAGCATATGCTGTCATTGCTGAAACCTATGTAGTATCCACCAATTACTATCACTGGGGTGGGGGGCATCACTGTTAAAAGCAACCTTTCTACATGCTAGCCACACTATTGCCACACTATTGCCGCTTTCTGACTACATTTCTTTTAATTATTGTCCTGCCCTGTTTCATGTCAGGGGCCTCTTCGGCTCATCTGTCATGAATCCAATTTCACTTTATTTACAGCAATTTGCTGGTTTGATTACTGTGCTGATGAATAGCCTGAAGGAATTAAGTTACAAGTCTTTGCCCCTGTGGACAAACATTTTAGAAGATAATAGAAAGGTCTTCACGAACGCCCAAGTAGTGGGGGTCTTTTGTTCTTATTAAATCATCTCTCCTGCCCGCACCTTTTTTGGTGTTGTGCGACAACCTTCCAGGGTTAGGGGCTATTTTGAAGATGCTGCTGGGAGCGCACCATAGGTTGATGGCTTTCTTTCAGAGTTGAGGGATTATCTTTCGGGGAGGGGCAGCCGAGTGGCAGTGGAAGGAGAGAGTTGGCTGCCCTGTGCCCCCCAAAGACAGGAACAGGTTAATGAATCTGACCAGAGGTGGGAGGGGGCAGTGGGAGCCCCCCCTCCAAAGGAAGACAAATACTGATCATTTGTTCCTGAAAATGCAAAACCAATAGTTTGCCATAATTGTTTGTGTAAACAATATTTTCCTTCTTACACAAAATAAAGGCTGTATTCAAGTTTGGGCCCCCCTCCACCCAAAGAAAACCCACATTCATTTATTTTCAGTACAAATCTGGCAACACAATACAAATATTTTGTGTTTCCGTTTTGTGTGCTAAAACATAACATATATTTTAGAAGCAGCATTTAGTGACGGAAATAAGAGGCAGCAGGCATGCTGTGCTTGTGTGTTTTCAGAGGACCATTGTGAAGCAAATGCACCAGAAGAAGAAATGTTTGTGCCTTTCCTAGAGTGCATGCACCCTGGGACAGGGACACCGGGTCAGACCACTGGATCTACAGAGGGGACCTGTGTCTTATTGTGGGCCCCTGGCAGGCTGTCAGACAGGGTGGCCCACCTTATGTGACAAAGACACAACTTTCTCAACGACAAACGCATATCAACCCTGCAGCACACATGACATAACAAACTGCTCCTAGGGCTTGGCTCCTTCACCCCCAGTTAAAAACGCTGAACGCTGCATTTTGCGACACGTTCAAACTGTGCACTGTTCGTATGGGATTCTTTGTTAATTGTCATGTGCATTGGTGCTAACTTATGTGCATTCAAGAGTAAAATACGATAGCCACAAATGGTGCTCACTCGACAGAATCTTTGTGAATAGCGAGCAGCCACTTAAAAGCAATCATCACTCCCTACGTTCAGCATTATCTTTAAAGCAATGAACATTTGCACCTGCCTGATGTGTCAGAGGCCACTTAGTGTGGACGGGGTGGCCCTTGAAGCTTCTTAACCTCATAAGTGCCAAGGACGAGTAAGCTCATCCTTTTTGCATAGACTTGAATAATAGCCTGGCAGTTAATTGTGCCAATAACATTGGGTATAAGTGTCAGCTGCACAGTACCGTGGTGGTAGATTTGCACTCATCAGCGGGCTTTAAAATGTAGCATTTCCCACCCATTTTCCAATGTATACACTTCCAAGTATTACTAAACAGTCTATCATGAAAAGTCACACATTGCAGTTTGTAAATACAGCCCACTCAAAGACAAAGTTGGTGACATGCCTGAATGATTCCAGTCATGCAGTCAAAGAGGAAACTATTTGGTTTCGAGTGATAGTTAATTAAGTATTCGGCCGAATGCTGAATAGCTCATTTTCTGGCATAATTCGGCCGAATACTTATTTGAATCCGAATTTCAGTACACCCGTAGTCTCGGAAATCATATTACATAACAGGGTTTAGCAATTCTGCAGGTGCAAACTGCTATTACAGCATGATAAATGCACACTCTTAAAATAGTTGGTAGAGCTTTAACTTCTGTCAAGGGGGCATTTACCATGGGTGGTATTTTGTATTTAACAAGGCCAACTAGATATTGAAAATCTAGTTGGAGTGGGTGGAAAGAAGGTGCTGTGTGCCAATGCATCATGTGGTTTTAGGGCCCTGCTGGGAGTGCTTGTGCCTTGTAATTACTCTTGGCAAGACGGCTGTGTCAATCAAGCATGGGCAAAGCCAATACACTCTGGCTGTCAAATATCTGGGGCAGGGCTTATGTGCCCCAATAAGGCCATTGTATGTATATTAATAATATCGCGGGTGCAGATTAGACTTGATGAATGAAGTGGACACTAGACACAAAGGTCCAGTTACATAATGGAGTACCTGGACCCTGGGGTTCCGAATGGGAATTTGTTTTAATGAAGTGAGATTAAAATGACTGTTTCTGTGATTCATGTGTGCTTTTTCTTTCAAAATGGTTTAACTTCACCACATGAGCAAATGTTTTATTTCGATTGGGTTATGCAGTGCCAGTTAGCTATGTGCAATGCTGAACCACAGGGTTAATAACAACGTGAACTCTTTCAGCACTCTTGGCAATTAGAGACCATACCTTAACCCCTTAACTGCCAGGCTATTATGCAAGTCTATGCAAAAAGGACAAGCATACTTGCATATGCACACGTGCATAGATTACATGAATTCATGTTTTTCTTTTTTTCTATTTAGGGACCTCGGAAGGCATGCAGCTGAGAAATCATGGTGAGAAGAGGAGGAATGAATTGACTTTTCCATTCACATGCACCCTGCTGCTTCCCAGAGAAAATAATTCAGCTTCTTTTCCACAATGTCTGTTCTAAATATTAAACTATTGACCTTGCTGTCTCTTTTCAATACTGTGCACTTTAGCACCACACCATTGTTGTAAGCACCATGTGCCCCCTTCTTGCGGCAAAAAGTGCATTTCAGTTCAGAATTGAATGGCACGTTGGTAGTCAAGATTGCACAAGGCAGAGCGCAATTCAAATGGGCGGATTCACAAAGCAGGTGTTACTGCAACCTCAGAGAGCATGCACTGTTCACCAATGTGTAACTTAGGCACGACTTACAATGGGCAAATACCGCTATATGTGTGTCTTCCTGGAGTGGTGTTAGGAAGGGACCAAGGACCAGCAGGTCGACCACCCTGATGTGCAGAGGTAGTGACACAGACTTTCAAATGCATCCCATAACCAGTGGCCTGCAGCCTGCAGCTCTCAAGATGTTTGGGACTACAACTCCCATGACTCATTGACTTTGCAGGATGGTGCTGATGGGATAACAAACCCCTTGGCAAGCCAAATGTTGCAGACTCCTTCCCTACACGCACCTGGGGATCTATTTTAACCCTGAATAATAGAGGCGTTTGTTGTGTAGGATATTTGGGAAACGGTTGTAACATTGGCAGCACGTGGAGAGGGCGAGTCACCAGTCATAAGGATATATCTGAATATACTGTGTAGACCTCCAGTGATTTCAGGAAACAATAGTGAGATGCACGAATTGCAGGAAAACACACTTTTAATGCAAATGCAAAATAATGAAGACGGCCGGGAGGTTAGTTGTCCCAAGAGACAGGAAGACTGAAAATAGACACTCCATCCAATAGGTTACAATATTTAAAGACAAAAAACACAGAATTAGAATAGTCTCAAACGTCAGGTAAAATGCAACACTCCTTTATTACAATTGGTAATCGCCTATACACCCCTAGACGTCGGCATACTTTATCATTATTGGTTAGTAGTGGCACGTGACCCCAGATGTGCAACCCTCCCTTTGTGGCCTGATCGTGCTGTCAACAGAGAGAAAGAAACACACCCCTCAATGCAACCAACTAGATTCAGCAATGTTCTCTCCCGTGAGATCCAAGCATTTGGCTAAAATGTGCATCTATCAATCTGGGAAAATAACTAGATACATCGGAAGGGTTCATCACCAGTAGACAGATATTCTGTCTACGTAGACGAGTTTCCATGAGAGAACAAACCAGAGGTCTCTGTCTACTCACATGTAACTAATATCTAATTCTCGGACAATGGCTCATGTTTGCAGCAAGCAATCCAGGCGCGTACTTGCCAGCCTAGAGCTCTCTTGGATTTGCTGCCACGTCATCATGTTGTGTGGCTGGGACAAGGCCTGCGTTTACTTCAAATGGCGCAATATGTGAAGTGTCAGTCCAGTATAAGCAAAGAAAAATGGCATTCTGAGAAAAACTCACACATTCAATATACGATAATAGGTGTCCTAAACTTTACACATAATCACATTCTAATCCTCTGATTGGCTGCTACCTACACAAGTAGTAAACTAGCATAAAACTGCTCTACTCTAATCAATCAATACCCCAACATGCAATTCTCTGTGCATCATCCAGCAGATGGCCTAATTTCTCCAAGCAGCGGGAAGAGGGAAATCCACCCTTACCACCGACCAATCACCTGCCGCCAACGGCCCTTACCTTCTAATGGAGCATTTCGCAAACCTATGCAGTTCCCAAGCTCTGCCACCCTTCCACGCTGAAGCCTGTCCTTTTAACTATCGCCTTCTTGTCTGGGAATGCCAACGGAATAAGCCATTGTTCTGCCCTGTGCTGAGTCTTACATACGTGTTCAAGTGTCTGGGGATGGGATTTTGTCAATTGACTCATATCTGCTCTGCTAACACCCAGACACATATTTGGCCATGAATGAACGCTCTTGCTGAAGGCCGCAGAAATGTTATCCTAATTCAGTACATGTGACAATGGGTTTGTGGCCAGGGCCTTTCAACTAGGCCTCAACTCCATCATATACCTAGAAAGCCTAAAGACACAATACAAGATGGCGGAAATGCAATTATCTTATGACCAAGCCTAAAACTTCTCACACCTATGGTGGCAACTCTGCTCGCCGCAAGAATATTCTTGCACCTTATACGTCTGCATATATTTGTGGCATGGCACCTGCTCCTCCGAAACTTGTAGTAAATCCCTAATGTGAGAAGGCAGGTAATATATTGTAGAACTTGTGCTGCTTTACTAATCGGAGAATAAAACTATCCAGGCGGAGTCAGGGATATGCTATGAGTTCAGTCCATAACCCTGTGCACCACTTGTAAGATATTGAAAGACAAATGAGTGCTGATGCAGCGGGTAGCATGAAGAAGAGGATGTCACATTACCAACTCATGAATATATCTTCAACTGTCTGATTAATGGAGATGTTGTCATGTGTGTCATTGGACAGCACTGTTACTTGGTGGTTGGGCTGCTTTCCCTATTCTCGAGGCTTGAATAAACACACACTTCTATGAAAAAAATGAATGAATTAATTTACTATAACAACAATAAACACCATGACACAGGTAAAGTACAAAATACATGGCAATTTATATGTAGCAATGCTATTCAAAACCTGGACACCAGGTTAAAATTGCAAGACTTTGCATCGTATAAGCATAATTTTGTTTAGTATTTGCTTTGCTGCTAAAAAAGCACAGCTACAAATATGCATATTTTCAATTGCATTCTTGCACTGTGCCAATGATTGCCTCAGTGCAATATAACCTAATGTAATGTAATGTAAATTGGTCTTACATGGCCAATTTCTGCCAAAACTTTGGCCTCAGGCTGCAAAATTGTGCTGCCCTAAATTTACATTTTCAGAGGTACAGTCCCAGGTAAGAAGAAACCACTTACTGTTTCCTCTCATGATTACTGTTTGTCAGTCCTTGAAGAAGAAGAAGAGAAGATTGAAATGACTCAGCAGACCCGCATTTAAAAATATTTAAGCAGAGCAAGAAAAGTGAATATATGAGTCATTCTTCTGTATTTAGGTTCTGATGAAGGCCTTGAAGAGTTGAACTTCTGTTGCCTCCACCTGAAAAGAAACTCTAACAGAGTGTGATTTAAAGCATTCACAATATAAGGAAGTTATTTTCATCAGCAGTTGAAATATCTGTCAACATACCATGTACCCTTTGTGATGATATGATAAACTGCATCCTGGCAAACTACTTTCCACACATTTATTTTTTTCTCATCGCTGATATGACTAAAGGCAAAGTGACTGCTCCTCTTCCCTCTCTCCTTGGTGTGGCAGCAGACGCAAACTGCGCTGCCCATGAGGATACGTTTAGCCATGCCAAGCTATGTCTCATTAGATACTGTTCTGCATGGTGATGCACTGTGCTGTGATCGAGTTTATGTACACCTATGTGGGTTTCATTGCAACAGAAATGGTGGTGTAGATGCTCAAACTCTTGACTTGAAAAAGGGAACAGCAATGGGTGCTGGGTTCGAACCCGTACCGCAATTTGTCTTTGTTGATTTGGAACTATTATCACCTACCATTAAAACACACTGATTGAAATGGTTGTCAGGTGGCAGACAGAGCAGCCTTTAAGAGGTTCCTGGAAGGAAGGACAAGTTGCACCCGAAATCAAGAGCGCTATACCCCTTGCTCTGCAACAACAGGGCAGGGGACACCTGCCAGGAAGAGGTATACTGAACGGCACCTTGAAGAATGTGGAATATGGCAGTGGAGGCCTCAGCAACACAGAATTATCAGGGGTGACAGAAACATGTTAGTCACAGAGCACATTCTACCACTGTTTTTGCTATTTCAATGCACTATATCAAACACTGAGAATAATAGGCTGGGATGGACCAGGTGTTATTCCCAACTTAAAAGTACAAGTTTACATCCGATTCCAGCAGATTTTTCCTAGCTCACAAAGCTATCTCATTGAATGCTAAACAGCAGCATGTGTGTATTTAGTTAACTATTGTTACCCTGTAATAACCTCAATATCAGTCAACTAAGGTGAATGATTGTTTGTACATCTGTTCTCATGATATGCTCTTGTTGTGTTGTTCCCTACAGCCCCAACATATGTTTTATTGCCATGCTTGGGCAAAATGAATCCCCCCCACCAGTCCATTCCATGCCATGCCCTCAATTGTGCCCTGTACATACTGAGGCATGCCCCTTGGGCCCCCTTCACTTTTTTCATATGGTAAAATCAAAACAATCGATTTAACACACTCTCCAGCTCGTTCAAGATTTCTTCAGTTAGGTGTGAGAAACAGAATCAGTTCTGGATTAATTAGATGGATTCCTGTATGTGATGTTTTGCTCTTCTAATTACAAATATATGGCTGCCCATGCCAACATGCACAGACATAAATTCAGAACGGCATGTGTTACTCATGCCTGACATGTGATAGATTAAAACCTCCCTGATATTAGCTCCCTGTTCCCTTGTTTTCTGCTTCCCTCGACGGGTTTGTCCCCCTATGATTGTAAGGGATCTGTTGTTTCCCGCAGCTAGTTCCGCGCTCAATAAATACCCTGATCAATGAGAAATATCATCACAGAAGGATTAGAAATAAGTACGGCTTCAGGGAGCATTCCCAATATTGATCACATTCAGGTTTATACACACACACACACACACACACACTCCAACACATTCACACAGTATGTGATATGGGCAGGGGCTTGTTTGTAGAAGGGCTCCCAGGATGTAAGCAAGAGCCAGTCCTACCCCAGAGGTGGTGTGAGGGAATTGACTTGTGTGTTGGTCTTGGTATCATGATCTGAACACACAATAACATATATTACTGTTGCTGGCCCAAGTTTCATTTCAGAACCACAAGCCCCACTCTGCAAGGTGGTTGAGAAGAAGCACTGTGGACCATCGAAGGAAGTTGCTGACCAAGATACAGCCTCAGTGACTCGGCACACAGAAACTCACCAGCAGAGCACAAGGAATGCAACTTAGCATGGTATTGCCGGAACAGAACACTAAATGAAAACCAATTGGAACAAGCAGAAAAGAGCACATAAGAAGCATGAAAATGGGTGGGGCAAGAGGCTTTTCAAAAGCTGTATCATAAAATGACCCATCCCCTGCAGAAAGGATGGACTGAGATTGGCCCACAGAGTTAGGTGAGAAACTGGGCGATGCCGGGGGAGAAGCATCGAAACTGGAAGTCGCAGGTATAAAACACCCATAAGAGAGAAACAGGGTGAAGTAAAGTGGCATGGAGGTGGACTAAGAGATATGGGAGTATGGAGAAGTGGAGCATTAAATATTCTGTTATGGTGTTAGTTGCTTGTACAGGTACCGTATTGAATGAGAGAGAGAGGGATACTAAGTTACCTGAATCCCAGCAAGGCCAACTCAGCCTTTCATCCTCCCGAGGTCAATAAATTGAGTACCACACAGTGGGATAATAGTAAGAACTGTTAATGCAGCGATTAGATAGCTGTGGGTTTGTAGTGCTATATAAAAACTAGTTATTATCATTATTAGTATTATCATTATTATATTATTATCATTATTATATTATTATTATTATAAGTTTAGCGAGTGAAGCTGTGATTGTGAGAGTGTGTGCGGGAGGACATTTTTACGGGTGTTAGAGATAGGACAGTGAGTGGTAGAGTGTAACGTTCACCTTGTATCCACAGGGATGCCACCCGACTGGACTGGAGCGCATCTGGGTTGGGGTATTTTCTGGAAGACAGGAGTTCAGTTTTAGCCACAATCGCCTTCTCTCGGGGCCTGCCGCCCAAGTGTTCCCGTGTTCACCTTGCCACCCCCTTAGAACCTTCCTCACCTTGTATTTCGTTATGGTGCACTCTCCATCCTGCTGTTCTGTGCAGGGGCGCGTCGTGGCTGGGCACCTTTCGGCCAAGTTACTTCACTGGCATGGGCCCGGGGGTCCAGGCCGGCTGCGACTCCACTCTTGAGGTAAGTCTTTAGTTCTAAAAAAATGTGTGTCCGCAATAGTTGTTGCTCTGTTAACCTTCTCCTTCTCTCGTAGATGCATAAGGGATGATGAAGACGTCGAGCTGATGGAGAGGGTGGTGCTCGAGAAGGTAAGAGAATGCGCGAAGCACGCCACTATGAGCATCCTTTGAATAAGGCTAAACTGTGCTATTCTCCCTTGCAGGTCGCCGAGAAGTTCCAGGAAGAATGCGGCCAGATGGAAATGGAGCGTAGTGTAGAAGATGTCCGGACCTTTGTTGAATTCCAGGAGAGCTTTCGGTAGGTAAGCGGAGTCTGGAGGCGATGCAATCGGAAGACGAATGCTTACTAATTGTCCTCTTCTTGTCTCTCCTCTCTAGGATGTTGCAAGCAGAAGATGACGAGCTCCAGGGAAGACTCCGAAGCGAATGAGGAGCTGGATACTGAGCAGGTAAGGAGGATTAATGGTGTTCTTCTTCTCCCTGTAGATGCAGGCCAAGGATGTTGTTAGGTGGAAACCTGTGCAGTTCCCTCTGGGACCACTGCAAAAGATTTAGGACTACAGGTGTTTGGCAGTAAACCCACTTGGTAGCAGTCTGTACCACACAGATTCACTTGGTAGCTGTGGCTGAGCAGTCAGACTTCCCTCAAGAAGAGTTAGGCAGTATGTGGAGTATACAAAATAGGGCAATTTACACAGTAGAACAAGCAAACACGGAACAGAGCTTTGGTGTAAAGATATATAGTTATTTATTTATAAAAACACATCTATGGAAAACACACTGGCACTAATACAGCAAACAACTTCAATCACAATTACTATAAGTAAATCAATCCCCCTAACAATAGTTAGACAAGTCTAGGTTCAACGGCACCACTTATTTGCAGACAGAGGTGAATGCTTTAACCTAGATGGCACTCTAATATTCGTTAGGACGGGAGAGAAAAGGCAGGGTATGAAATCAACTCAGTACCAACACTTTTACGAACAAATGCAAGGCAAGTAAGGCAGGGTCTACTGTAGATCGCAAAGTTCAGAGGCCAGGCCCACTCGGAGAGAGGCAAGGCGAAATGTTCCAAAAAGTATCACAGTGGAACTGCACTTCGAGTCTTTGGCGCAAATTGTCACAGAAAGATTGGACCAGTTCAGAACAGAAAGTTAAGAAAGCTTGGAGGCGACCCAAAGGAGAGGCGAGGATTAAGACACCTCACACTAACCGTCAGAAAGGGAAGCCAGGCGGACACGGTACCTTGTATGTAGAGAGACAGCTCCGGCGGGGGCAGTTGTTCCTGGTGGTGGATGCACGTCGGGGCTTTGCCAAGAGAAGAGATGAAAAGTTGAAGATCGTTGCACCACCAGGGAAGAGACCAGCCGCGGAGTGCTCCGTCACAAGGCACCACCTTTTGGTCGCGGTACAGTGGGTAGTGGCTATCTGGTTGCCGGGGTGCTCAGCACGGGCAATTCGACCACTACGTCCTGGAACAAAGAAAAAGCAAAGGGGACTGGTTGTTTCCACCAGTCAGGGGAAGAAGACTCTCCAGACGGGAGATATCCTCTGTCGTTGTGAAGTGGTGAGTCGGTTCAGCAGGGCTCCAACAGAGGTGTCGTTGTTCCAGGTCGGCTCAGCTTCACCCTCGTCGGATTCTTAGGTCCTGTGGCGACTTCTGAAGATCCAGTCCCAAAAGCCCTGCTTTTATGCAGAAAACCCCCATTCATTCAGCCTAGCTGTCAATCAAAACACGCTAAGTGGTGAGCGGGGTGGCTCACCACTTGGACCAATCCCACCAGAGTGCGACTTGAGTTGGCAAGGCAACTCAGTCCAGGGTGCCTAAACCCCCTCCCACATCCCCTGTGGTACCCAGACAGAATGGCACCACTTTGGAGGGCCGCTGTGCAGAAGCCCGCCAAAAGTGGAACAAAGGGCTCAACCTTTGGTTTAGGAGTCACAGAGACGAACACAGACGCCATTTCAAAAACCAAGTTCTGGCAGAAAATACCAACCGATAGATTTATTTAAGATAAATAAACCGGTGGTATGTTAGAGATTAACGAGAAAAAGTATTAACCTCCAACAATGGGAAGAATCCCATAGGTTTATATTCGGGGTCGAATATAACGAGTAGTTTCCACTGCCACCAGCCAAAACTCGACGAGGGGGGACGGGACAGTGCCCCCTCGAATAACAGACCCAGGTGTAATCGAATTACCCCTACTAGCACGTCCACAATAGGATGGTTTGTACTAGTTCTGTTAGTAAATTTAGGTCTAGTAAAGCCAATGGTGACTTTACATGCCCTGGGAGACAGTAGTCAGTCCCAGGGTATGGAGTCTATGGTGGGGATCCTCTAGGACGCCCCAGTGTTACGGCACGGAGGGTGCGGTGTAACACACATAGCAAAACATATGAGACCCTATGGAGTAAAAGACCCCATAGCCCATAGAACACATTGACATTCAAAGGAATTACACACATGCATGTCCAAGAGTGGGAGAAAAAGAGTCTCACTCTTGGCAGGATGGAAAAAAACAAACTCCAGAAATCCAGCAAAGCTGCTGGGGGACTCACTAGGTTAGGAAATTCAGCCTAAACAGAGAATTCTCCCTAACACTCGCCCCCCCCAGACTAAGGGACAGGAGGATTTAATCCACTCCTGGATGAATCTCATACCTCTAGTCGATGACATACATCCTAGAGAGACCATCAGCATTTTGGTGGTGACACCCTGACCTGTGCTCAATGGTGAAATCAAACCCTTGCAGGCAGATCGACCATCTCAGTAGTTTTGGGTTTTCCCCTTTCATTTGCATTAACCATCTCAAGGGTTGGTGGTCAGTCTGAATGACAAAAGTAGAACCATACAAGTATGGCCTAAACTTCTTCAGCGCCCACACGATAGCAAAGCATTCTCTTTCGATTGTTGCCCACCTTGTTTCAGGATCCTTCAGCTTGCGGCTGATGAAGCAAACGGGGTGCTCCCTACCTTTCCCATCCAGTTGACTGAGTACGGCACCTACTCCTACATTTGAAGCATCTGTCTGCACAATGAAAGTTTGGTGGTAATCAGGAGCTCTGAGTACTGGGGCTTGGCAAAGAGCCTTTTTCAGGTTTTCAAAAGCCTGATTGCACTCCTCATTGATCTAACCTTTTTAGGAAATTTGGGAGAGGAGATGACATTCAGAGGAGAAGCTATGGTCCCATAGTTCTCAATGAAATTCCTGTAATACCCAGTCAGGCCTAGGAAGGCTTTCACTTGGGTCTGAGTAGTAGGTGTTGTCCAATTTTGCACAGCTTCAATCTTACTGAGCAAAGGCCTTATTTCTCCACCTCCTACCTCATGTCCAAGATAGACTACCTTACTCTGTCCAATTTAGCATTTACTCGCCTTTATGGTCAGATTGGCTCGTCCAAGAGCCTGCAAAACATCTCTCAGGTGGGTTACATGTTCTTCCCAGGAATTGCTGAACACTGCTATGTCATCCAAGTATGCCATGCAGAAGTCCTCCATCCCATTCAGAACCTGGTTTACCATCCGTTGAAATGTAGCAGGTGCATTTTTCAATTCGAAAGGCATTACCTTAAACTGGTATAAGCCAACGGGGGTAGAAAATGCAGTTTTCTCCTTGGCATGGTCTGTCAGGGCTATTTGCCAATAGCCTGACGTCAAGTCAAATGTGCTGAGGAACTTGGCTGTGCCGAGTTTATCCACCAACTCATCTGTTCTTGGCAAAGGGTGGGCATCAGTCTTGGTGACTGCATTACGAGCTCTATAATCCACGCAGAATCTAAGTTCTTTAGATCCAGCCTTTGGTACTAACACAACTGGGCTAGACCATGGACTAGTAGAGGGCTCTATTACCCCGAGATCAAGCATCTTGCTGACCTCACCTTTGATGTGGGTTCGTATGTTTTCTGACATTCGGTATCCTCTGCTTTTGACTGGCAGACAGTCACCAGTGAGTATGTCATGCTGGCCCCAAGGGGTCAAGCCTGGTGAAAGCGAGAACAGAGAGGCAAACTGATTCAACATAGATTTGCACTCTTCTTGTTGCTCAGGTGTCAGATTTGAAGAGAGATTTACTCCTTCAATTTTTCCATCTAAAGGTAAGCCTCTGAGGAGATCCGGAAGAGCTTCACTCTCTTCTTCTTCCTCGGATGATGAAAGAAGCAACGCTCCTACATCAAGTCTCGAGACATATGCTTTGAGCCGGTTGGTGTGGAAGACTGTCGGAGCCTCCTTGGGATTGCCCAAGTCCACCAGATAGTTGACCTCTCCGAGTTTACACACAACTCTGAAGGGTCCCATCCATTTGTCTTGCAAGGCCCTCTGCCTTGTTGGGATCATAATGAGAACGAGCTGGTCTTGAGCGAACTCAACCATGTCAGCCTTTTGATCATGCCAGTGCTTGACCAATGCTTGTCCAGCTTTCAAGTTATCGCTTGCTTCCGTCATCATGTGTGACATTCTCCTCCGGAGACCTATCACGTAGTCAGTCACTTTGACTGGCTTGGGGGAAGGAGCACTCTCCAACCCCTCCTTAATCAGGGCCAATGGACCTCTGACGGGATGACCATAGAGGAGCTCAAAGGGAGAATAACCTACTCCCTCCTGAGGGACTTCTCTATAAGCAAAGAGAAGGCATAGCAGTAGAAGGTCCGACTTACGTTTAAGGGGTTCCTCTAAAGCACCTATCATGCTCTTCATGGTTCGGTTGAACCGTTCTACCAACCCATTGGTTTGGGGGTGGTAGGCTGTTGAGAACTTGTAAGTAACTCCACAGGTTTTCCACATGGCTTTCATGTAGTGGGACATAAAGTTTGACCCCCTGTCAGAGATTACTTCCTTAGGAAACCCGACCCTGGTAAAAATACCAAGGAGGGCCTTAGCCACAGCTGAAGCTGTAACAGTCCTCATAGGAATTGCCTCTGGATACCTAGTAGCATGGTCTACTACAACAAGTATAAACCTGTTGCCTGAGGAGGTTGGAGGATCAAGGGGACCAACAATGTCAATCCCTACTCTCTCAAATGGGACTCCCACAACTGGGAGAGGCACTAAAGGGGCCACATTCTTGGAGCCAACCTTACCAGAGGTCTGGCAGGTGTGGCAGTTCCTGCAGTGTTTTTCTACTTCGGCCACCATCTTTGGCCAATAAAAGTAGAGAGAGAGCCTTTCCTTAGTCTTCTTGAAACTCAAGTGACCAGCCAAAGGAATCTCGTGGGCTAACTGCAAGAACTGTGGTCTGATCTCTTGGGGTACTACAAGTCGTTTGTAGTCTCCAGGTGCAGACTCGGTCGGTTCACTGTAGAAGAGGCCATCTTCCCAGTGCAACCTGTATTTCCCAGGCTCTTGCCCTTCAGCCTGAGCTTCTGCCTGGTGGCAAAGACCTTCCAGAGTTGGACATTCTTCCTGTCCCTTACTGAAGTCTGCCCTGCTGGGTCCACCTTCTGCCAGTAAAGACTGCAGCTCAGGATGGTCAACAGGATCCAGATCTCCAATGAGTTCCTGGCCTTCCATTAGCTCCTCTTCAGAGTCTAATTCTACCACACAGGGTTGTACCTCCCTCTCAGCCTCAGCTGGAGGTGGAGTTACGGGTGTAACTTTGGACAACCGCGGGGAAGTCCTTGTTGGCTGCACTGAAATGCTGGCTGCTGGTTTCGGTATAGAAGTCTTAGGTTTCCCTTTCGCTTCTGATTTCTTGGAGACAGCGGCCGACAATTCCAGTGGAGCAGGAGTGATTTCTTTCTTCATCATCTCCTGGGGAGTACCTCGCATGGTTCTCTCCCTTGCAGGTCTGGTTAGCTCCTGTAACAGTTTACTAGGAGGTCTGGGGGTATGCGACACAACTCCGAGAGTTTTCAAATCGTTACCCAACAGAACGCGTCCTGGTACCTCACTCTGTATGCTGACAGGTATCTTCACAGTCATGTCGTTACAGTGGATGAGAACTGGTAATTGGGGAAGCATCTGCACAGGCCCTCCAGCTAACTTGGTGAGGCGTTTGGGTGCCTTAGCAACATCCTCAGCCTGAAAACAAATGTATCCACCACAGTTATGCTGGCCCCAGTGTCCCTAATGGCAGGAGTCTCCTGACCATTCACCTGGACACTGTCCTTATAATACTCTTTAGTATTATCGGGGAAAGAATTATAGATGTCTAAATTCTGTTGATCCCACAATCCCAGAGATACTAAAGAAACACTGGCTGAGACTCCAATGGGTTCATCAGCCAGCAGTAGAAAGTTTCCACTTGCCATTTGGACTTCCTCCTCTGGAGCGAAGGCTAAGGAGACAAGCTGGACCCCTGAAGGTTTACCCTTACATCTGGGATCTCCTTTCACGTGGTCAGTCGAGCCACAAACAAAGCATTTACCAAATGCTTTCTGGAATGGCGGTTTGTTCTGGCCTCCTTCCGGTTTGGCACCAGAAGACACACTATTCTGCTGTGGTTTTCCTTGTGGCTTACCCTTCTGGTTTTGTTTGGGGCCCTCTTTGGAATTTGAGTTATTCGAATTCTCTTTTGAGTCTCTTTTAGGCTGTTTTCCCTCATCCTTTTTCTGAGTTGCCCCAGAATCCTTATGAGTAGCCCTGTTGGCAACCCACAAGTCAGCAGCTTTAGCTAGCTTCCTGGAATCCAATTCCTTCGAATCAGCCAAGTGCTGTCTAAGCTCCGGAGAACAGGCATCATTAAAAGACTCCAACATAAAAAGATTCTTCATACCCTCATAAGTGTTCACTTTGTAACCCTTAATCCATCCCTCTAAGTTTTTCAACCCTTCACTCACCCAGGTAGCCCAAGGGGTACCATCATGCTTTTTGAGGGTTCTATACCTCTTAAGATATTGGGAAGGGGGTCTTCCCAAATCTAGCTATCAAAGCTAGTTTCACACTTTCGTACTCTTTCCTATCCTCCTCCCCCAACTCCATTACCACATCAGTTGCAACAGGGGGGAGGCTAGAGAACAACCAGGTAAGCAACTCGTTACCTGTGATGTTCTGGAGCCCATGATTGTACTCAAACAAACTCAGCCAATCCAACACATCCAACTTTGGTTCATACATACCAATTAATTCCTTCGGCATCCGGGGTCTTTTGGGACTGGAGCTTCTAGAAGAGCCAGAGACAGAAGCAGTTTCGACAGACAACTTTTTCATTTCTAACTCATGCTTGAACTCCATTTCTCGGAGCCTAAGAATTTGTTGCATTTCTTGGTGTTTCAGTTCAGTTTGAGCAGTAATCCTTCTGAATTCCAAGTCTATTTTCATTTTTTCTAGTTCAAGGATTTGAGGACTTAGTGTGGGACCTGTTATAGGCCCTATAGGTACAGCTGGTAAGGCAGACAGAGGGGCCGGGGAGACAGGTTTGTTAGCCTCTCCTTCCTCTTCAGCCTCTTCATCACTATCATCAGAACTATGATTTAGATCAACACCATTACTGTTATCTACATTTGCTGGAGAAGTTGGTTCCTCTGAACCAGTACCCAGACTTTGGTTTTCCAGCAATCTCGCTATTAGTTCTACTTTCTTGCCTCTTACAGAAAGATTCTCTTGTCTACAGAGGGCTCGTAAACTCTCAGTATTTTCACCTGACAAGGACTCTTGACTGTAAACTTCCATAGTAGACATGTTTTTGAAAGTTGCTTTTTAGTGCTAAGCTTTGTGGTTAGTTATCCTAAAGTGTTGAAAAGCACTCTAAACTGTATACTCGATACCAATCCCACCGCTGTACACCAGTGTTAGGCGGAAACCTCTGCAGTTCCCTCTGGGAGCACTGCAAAAGATTTAGGACTACAGGTGTTTGGCAGTAAACCCACTTGGTAGCAGTCTGTACCACACAGATTCACTTGGTAGCTGTGGCTGAGCAGTCAGACTTCCCTCAAGAAGAGTTAGGCAGTATGTGGAGTATACAAAATAGGGCAATTTACACAGTAGAACAAGCAAACACGGAACAGAGCTTCGGTGTAAAGATATATAGTTATTTATTTATAAAAACACATCTATGGAAAACACACTGGCACTAATACGGCAAACAACTTCAATCACAATTACTATAAGTAAATCAATCCCCCTAACAATAGTTCGACAAGTCTAAGTTCAACGGCACCACTTATTTGCAGACAGAGGTGAATGCTTTAACCTAGATGGCACTCTAATGTTCGTTAGGACGGGAGAGAAAAGGCAGGGTATGAAATCAACTCGGAACCAACACTTTTACGAACAAATGCAAGGCAAGTAAGGCAGGG
The DNA here is from genome assembly GCF_040938575.1 of Ambystoma mexicanum. Classification (NCBI taxonomy): domain Eukaryota; kingdom Metazoa; phylum Chordata; class Amphibia; order Caudata; family Ambystomatidae; genus Ambystoma; species Ambystoma mexicanum. Next base: position 32,748,083 of record NC_090925.1, on the reverse strand, counting down.
TCTACTGTAGATCGCAAAGTTCAGAGGCCAGGCCCATTCGGAGAGAGGCAAGGCGAAATGTTCCAAAAAGTATCACAGTGTAACTGCACTTCGAGTCTTTGGCGCAAATTGTCACAGAAAGATTGGACCAGTTCAGAACAGAAAGTTAAGAAATCTTGGAGGCGACCCAAAGGAGAGGCGAGGATTAAGACACCTCACACTAACCGTCAGAAAGGGAAGCCAGGCGGACACGGTACCTTGTATGTGGAGAGACAGCTCCGGCGGGGGCAGTTGTTCCTGGTGGTGGATGCACGTCGGGGCTTTGCCAAGAGAAGAGATGATCTCGTCGTCGAAGGAAAGTTGAAGATCGTTGCACCACCAGGGAAGAGACCAGCCGCGGAGTGCTCCGTCACAAGGCACCACCTTTTGGTCGCGGTACAGTGGGTAGTGGCTATCCGGTTGCCGGGGTGCTCAGCACGGGCAATTCGACCACTACGTCCTGGAACGAAGAAAAAGCAAAGGGGACTGGTTGTTCCCACCAGTCAGGGGAATAAGACTCTCCAGCCGGGAGATCTCCTATGTCGTTGGGAAGTGGTGAGTCGGTTCAGCAGGGCTCCACCGGAGGTGTCGTCGTTGCAGGTCGGCTCAGCTTCACCCTCGTCAGATTCTTAGGTCCTGTGGCGTCTTCTGAAGATCCAGTCCCAAAAGCCCTGCTTTTATGCAGAAAACCCCCATTCATTCAGCCTAGCTGTCAATCAAAACACGCTAAGTGGTGAGCGGGGTGGCTCACCACTTGGGCCAATCACACCAGAGTGCGACTTGAGTTGGCAAAGCAACTCAGTCCAGGGTGCCTAAACCCCCTCCCACACCCCCTGTGGTACCCAGACAGAATGGCACCACTTTGGAGGGCCTCTGTGCAGAAGCCCGCCAAAAGTGGAACAAAGGGCTCAACCTTTGGTTTAGGAGTCACAGAGACGAACACAGACGCCATTTCAAAAACCGAGTTCTGGCAGAAAATACCAACCGATAGATTTATTTAAGATAAATAAACCGGTGGTATGTTAGAGATTAACGAGAAAAAGTATTAACCTCCAACAATGGGAAGAATCGCATAGGGTTATATTCGGGGTCGAATATAACGAGTAGTTTCCACTGCCACCAGCCAAAACTCGACGAGGGGGGACGGGACAGTGCAGGTCTTGGTGAACATCACGCTGCGAGTGCAGAACAACGCAAAGCGTGTGTTAAATAGCCAGCAGGTATCCCAGGTGCCTCCAGAAAGGACCACGCCCTAGATGCTAGACTGCATGATGCAGTTCCACGGCAAACCTTGCGGGGGCAGCCATGTTGGTCTATTCCCCAATGGAAACTCCACCTGCCATATGAGCCTGGCGCCCAAGGCGCCAGGACTGGCTCCAGGACAGCCGATGGGGGCATGATTGGGCCCTTGGGGTCTTGCAGGAACACTGTGGCGAAGGCCACAGTCCCCGAGTTCCCAGGCCAGGGGCTATGGTCGTGACAGAGAGTAAATACAGAGAAGGGAAAGTGAGGGTACTGCAGAGTGGAGTGAGAGAGAGTGATAGTGTAGTTGTAGTAGGAGGAAGGGGGGAATAGTCAGTGGAGCAGATATAGCGAAAGGAGAAGTCTGTGAAGATTGGAGGGGCAGAAGAGAAAATAGGGGAGGTAAACAGACCAGAGAGCGAGGGAGAGAGAGAGAAAGAGAGAGAAAGAGAGAGAGAGAGTGAGAGAGAGAGAGGCAATGATAGGGCTTAGTAGTTGAGAGGGAGAGAGGAGAGAGGACCACAGAAGATTGAATTGAAGCAAGAGGGAGGGAAAGAGAAGGATGGAGCAGAGATAGAAGAGAAGGAAGAGCAAGTATGCATATGATACGGCAGATGAGTGAAAGGGATTGAGAGGGAGAGAGAGAAAGAGAGAGTGTCTGAGATATTACAGGCACACCACTGAACCACACTTGTGTGTTCCCAGGAGAGCAGTAGTGTAGGGGACTGTTGGTAAATCCCCAGAGGGAGACACATAGAAAAGATATAAAGATATTGGCCTTTAAACCCTCACCTGAAGCTGGACTAGAGTAGACAGCGGGGGATTCTGATCTATAGTTTCAATAATACCCTGGGTCATATGGATGCCTGGTTTTGCAGCGAGGGAGCCCACGAGAGGTCGAGGGACCGGGCAGGAACACTCACTATTGTGAACCAACCATAACTTGATGACATTAGAAGAAGTGGTATTAATAGCCTCTTAATGAAAACCCTTGCACTATTTGAGGTGTTTTGGAGATTATTGAGTCCAGCAGTGGCAAGTGGTGTCATTGTGGGATTATTCAGCATCCAGTTCAGAGGATGCCCACAAAAGGAGACAGAAGGAACATCAGAAACCAGTGAGTCCTGAGTGACCACAGCTGCTGAGCCTATCGATGGAAGGGTCGGGGAACTGAGGATACACTAGAATTCCCCATCATGGTTGTATCATCGAAAGGGTCAGATGACTCTTGGGAATCCGCAGAGTTGTAAGGTATCCCAATCAACATAGAGGATCCAGGGCAATCCCAGAACCCTGGTATGGGAGCCACAAAGTATTATAACAGCACAGATCCACAAAGCCTGGGAAAATACAAAACAATTGAAGTGACGGACAACCAGCGGCAGTGGGTTACCAGTGGACCAGAACGTCCCAGCTTTGCAGAAGTGGAGATAACTAGGAGGACACAGAGAATGGATGCCAAGAAGAGCTAGAAGAAGGTCTCAAACAAAATGTCCTCATGTCACCGCTACCCTCATGGAGGATTTGATGAGGGCACTGGGTGAAGGAAGCTGGCTATTCACCCAAAACACCAATCAACTTTATGGGCATTAAAAGGAGTATTAGCTGACAGACTGAGGCAACTAGACACCTGCCTACAGTCCTTCAAATCTAAAGGAGGGGGAAGATCCATGGCCTGTTTTGTGAATTTTAAATGAGTGGCCGAAGCCACGGGATGGCAAAGGGATCATCTAGCTAGATATATAGCCCACCTTCTTACTGGAGTGGCCCCACAAACATTTCAAGCCTTAAATCTGGATGGAGCTACCTCATATGAAGGATTCAAAAGAATAATTTTCGAAAGTATGGGGAATGACCAAGAGATTTATAGATTTTGAAACAGAGACACAATCAACTATGAAAAGTGAAAACACCACAGCAACTGGCATACTGAGCGACAGACATGTTGAAGAAGTGGTTGGGACATAGAATCCTATGTGGAAGTTTATGGAATACTAATCCTGGAGCAATTTATGGACTCTTTGCCCCATACCTTCCAAAGGGAGTCTATAACTGTGATGAGACCTCTCTTGTGGAGGTGATTCAAACCACAAATGTCCATCAGTGGGACATGCACTACAGAGATCTGAGCATTAGACAAAAAAAGCACATAGAAGTGAAGCCCATGTGCCATAGGAGGCAAGGAAGTTTCACTGGAGGAAGTTTCAGCACAATTGCACCTAACAATGGAAAGAAAAGCAAACCTGTGACTCCCCGTAGAAGCAGGCCTACACTTTGACCAGACTGGGAAATCTGGTGCTTCGAGTGTGGTAATCCAGGGCATAGCTCTTGATTCTGTTCAGAGCAAAAAAGGAACAACCAATGGAGATTGGACACCTCATGCCCGAACCTCAGGAGTAGTGTCTTCGGGAAACCAAACCTGAGCACAAAGAGACAGTCGCTCAACCACAATACAGACCAGATGCCTTGTTGAAGCAAGAGGAATCACAAGAGGTGAAGACAATAAACCCTTCTGGGAGTTTATTCTACGGGAGAGGCTGACTAGTGTTTCCACTTTTTCAGTGGGATACTGGGGAGGCCCGCAATCACTTTATTAAACCCTGGGAGCTAGTGCTCTATCCCAGGAAGAATTAATTTAAGGACCCCTATGTGTGCATGGGGTTATGGATCATTACACACAAACGAAAATGAGAATTGAAGTCCTGGGGACTCCATCTACAATACTGGTAATATTGATGCCCAGATTGCCAGAAGAAGTGTTGATAGGCATGGGTTTCCCAAACTTTTCCCAATTTTTAAAACATGTACAATCCCAGGGAATGAAATCAGCTAGAGCAAGAGGGGATGAGGGGCACTTAGAGGAAAGAGTGAGGGCATGTGACAGAGTCTAAGGTTTTACCCTGTCAGAGGGGAAGGGGACCCCGACCAACATGGAGTAGGAGGCCTACCATGACAAATGCCAGAGCACATCCTACCCTAAAGGTGGGGTGAGGGACTTGGAAGGGCCCAAGTTCCTGAACCCACTGAATGTGCCTTGTGTGTTGGTACCAGTTTCCATAACCCAATACCATATATCCATGTTGCAGGCCGAGTTCCCTCTGTGTCTTTTTAGAACCACAAGCCCCACACTGCAAGGTAGAGGAGAAGAAACACCACAGACCACCAAAGGAAGCTGCTGGCCAAGATATGGCCTCAAGGACTATGTAGCACACAGAAACTCACCACAAGAGATGAATTGATACCAAATGGACAAGCACCACATGCAGCGAGGCACACAAAAAAGGGATGGTTTAAAAACTGTGCAATAAAAAAAATAAAAACAGGAAAAGGACATATTTAGATTGGCCCACAGATTCGGGTGAGGCACAGGACCAATTGGGGTGAGGCTTGAAATGGGTAGTAATGGGTTTAAAAGACCCAAAAGACTAAAACAGGGAAAAGGGTAAATGTTATTTGGGGGAAGTTGAGATGGAGCTGTGGGGTTTAATGACAGCCCCAGAATTACATGAACTGAAAGCAAGGCTAGGCCTCCCATGCAAAATACAATGCTCTGGTGGAAAGGGCACCCTGGAAAAATAACATGCCAGCCCCAAATCCTTCAAACAGCCAAGGAGCCCAGTGAGTGCAGAGTGCGTCTCTTGCGGAAAGTGACACAAGGAATAGATGGAAAATGGTAAAAACACAACCTGTGAATGACAAACTGGTGGCCTGCCAGCTTCAGTTGCCATATAAAAAATATTGTAGTTGCAAAGCAAGGGAAAGACACTGATGCAGAAGGGCCTTGCAATAGTTGATAAGTTAGAGAAAAAGTAAAACAATGATTCTACATGAAAAGCAGGGTTTTTCAAATACTGAAACTGCAATGCCCAGTGTGTGCATTTCACAGCTTTAAATAAAGACTTGAAGACGAATGGTGTCTTGCTAAACTGAACCAATAAGTAAAAAGGGCATATAATCACAATATCAAAATGTAAGTTATTAAAAGAAATAAAAGGCTTCACATGATAAACAAATGCAAAAATTGAAAAGGGTATTTTCTTGCAGGTGCATCATTAGGGGGCTGGATGGGCCCAGGAAAGACATGACTGTTGGTTGCTTGGCAGAATACTCGAGTGACATCCCCCATTGCAGATCTGCTTGCCTCTTTATCTGGAATTAAAATCTCTTTGAGTCCCAAGCAGAAGGTTTTGGCTCATGCATGACAGGAATTTATGATGGCATGATCAACAACAGAGCCAGCCTGGATGAGTGCAGCTCTGAAAAAAATACAAACTTTAGATCTGAAACATGGTGGACTCCAGATTGGAATGACAAATGACAGTACTGCCTCATGGTGTTCAGAGGGCAGAGGTGAACTTATGTGTCCTGAAGGATAAGAATCTCTTTAGCATCCACTAGTCCTAAGAGAACAAAGGTTAAGGAATTTACTCCAGGCTCACATCAACATTGGAAGAGATGCCTCAGCCTCGCTGTAACTTAAATTGAAAAATGAATCTCCATATTATCTATGTTAATTATGTGGCCATAGGCTTACATTGGAAATGTCATTTTACCCAGTAACAATTGAACCAAGATACTCACAAAAAGGGGAGAGGTGCATTGTATATCTTGTCTCGAGCCTGTCATGATGATGTCAGTTGTATCTTTGGGAGTCAAGTTATAATAGAAAATCTTTTTCCAGCTTCCCCAATAATGTCCTGAATCTGACATTTGGGGAGATGGTGGCTTATTAAATGAAAGATTTGGGTAGACAATGTCACATCCCTAATTATGATCATTTTTGTGAAAAAGACAAAGAAACCACAGATCACACGTGCAATACCCTGCCAAAAAAAGACTAAGTTCACACATCTGTCAGGACTAGGGGAACATAAATATCTAGGTATTATTATGTTTATTTATAGATTGCAAATGTATGCCATTTAGGGACATTTTGAGGGAAAAAACTGACATGTAAAAAAAAAATAGAAATGACAGTAGATGTTCCTCTTCACATCACCTCAATCATAGAGGGGTTGGACCTTGTGGGGATGAAGAGGGACGAGACCTCCAATTAAATGACTGAACCAATAAACTGGCACCTTCTAATTTTAATATTTGAAAGTGTGACTTAATGGGGTACAACACCCTTGCTCTATGCAGAAAGGGGGAGAGCTGCTAAACATCTTGAAGGAGACTTGCCTATAATCTATTTGGATTAATCCTGACACACCAACCTGATATCACCTGGGTGGAAAGGCCTCAACATTGATGGAGAATTAACCTTGCATGGGAGATAGCAACTGGGGCCCTATTATTGAGTAGAGACAAATGAGGGATGGATGCTGGGGGCTAACTTTGACTGATGTGTTTTACCAGACCACTGTACTGTTCAAAGAGGAACCCAGCTGTCTTTCTGAGTGCCAAAAACCAAAGTTTCCAATGTGAATAGATTCATCCAAATGAAAAAAAGTGTGTGGGGATGTGCTTGCTTTAATATTTTCCCTTAATAGTGGGTGGGGGCAATGGTGTAGACCCTTAGCATATTTTACTGAATATTCAGTTAATTAACCCCCAAATAGATTGACGCAGGGGGAGCTCTGAGGCGTTTGGAAACTTTAACCTCCTTCCTAGTTGGAAGATATATTACAGTCATTTGAAGTAATCGGGTATATTCATTTTTCTTGTCAACCCCAGACTTTTTTAAACAACAGTGGCGTCCTTGGCCCAAAATGAAATTCCTAACTGTCCCCACTCCCCAGACCTTGCCTTTACACAAGGGATGCCCTAAATATATATTCTTTCTGTACCATGGCCTGGTTCTTGGCTCATTGTTGGCACAGGGGGAGGGATCTATGTGGCTCTATATTAGTCATAGACTGGGCTAGCTGAACAAAAATAGTCAGTGTGCTGTGGGTCCTCTTGATTGGGGGACTCTCAATATATCGTTCCAGAGCAGAGCATTAAGCGGTCTGTTTCAGTGAATGATACTAGTACAGGTATAGTGTTGAATGTGTGAGAGAGAGTGGTACAATGTTGATAGGGTGATTCTGAGTGTTTATGTGGAAGTACATGTTAGGGGTGTGAGAGATGGGAGGGTGAGTAGGAAGGTGAAAGGAAAGTGAGAGTGATGCAGAGATGGGTGAGAGAGGAAGGATGAATTGTGTAGTTGTAGGAGACAGGAGGAGCCGTTGTTGGATGAGAGAGAGTGAGGAGGAGGGTGAGAAGATCAAAGTGACAAAAGAGAAAAGGGGAGATAAAGATACCGTAGAAGGGAGAGAGAAAGAACATACCTCATCGATCTTTAGCAAACGTATCGCAGCTTCCATCTTGGAAGCAGATGTTTCCGCCACATCATGGGATCATCCAAGCTCAAGGATCCGGGGCAGAGTTAGACCTGGTTGCTGCAGCATTTGACGACATAGCTTGCCAGACGCACACCCCTGGATTAACTGATTACGGACCATGCCTTGCTCATTTTCCCATGTGCATGTTGCTGACACACATCGTAGATGGCCATGAAAAGAGTCTAGGGATTCATCGTCTTTCAACCTCGCATGTCACATCACAAACCTCTCATAATCCAGGGACATGAAATGTTCCTGCAGCACATTCTTTGCTGCAAGGTAGGAATCGGCAGCCGTCTGCAACCTCTTAAAGATCTGATGCACCGACGGGCCAGCCGAGTTCAAGAGGGTCACCACCTTGCTTTCATCATCAGTCTCTCCTGTAGCCTTCAAGTACACATCCATGCAGTCAAGCCGCAAGTTACACCTTGGGCCCAGGATGGACGGTGCCCCTGAGACATCAAACTCGGGCATCGAGGCTAGGGCTCCCATTTTGCAACATGCCCGTGCTCCCACTTGTGTGACTCCACCATCCTGACCATCCAGCATGTTGGTGGTATTTGCAGGCAATTGAAATTGGGTAGACTGGCCTAAACCTTCTTCCTAGGCGTGATTCACTGTGCACGTGGTCACACAAGCACCCCTCTCTGCCCAGGAGCCTCAACCCGCAAAGGAAAGAAATTGGAGTGTCCTCCACCACTGGCCACTTGGAGTTCTCTTGTCCCGACAGCCCCTCCTCCACACACCACAGATAATCTGTGAACCAAATGGGCACACCAAAAATAATGCTGTAGAAATCACCAATGTCAAAAATTTTCCCACCGCCCTTTTCCAGATGCAATGAAGAAGCAGTCTCTGACTTGTGCCAGAACGAAATTTAAGACCCTTTGTGTTGTCACATGTGTCCTCTTCTCTCTTTTAGGCAAAACAAAATCAGAAGACAAGGAAAAATGCATCCACACCGTAGAATTATCCACATGTCCGTGGATGGTCCAAACATTTGTCAGGGAGGTGCACAAACTCTCCCCTAAGAAGCCGCAACCTCTGTGACTTGAACAACAAAGATGGCAGTTGTTACACTGCACATGTCGGCCCTGCGGCCGGTGGATATTTTTCTCCCTGAGTTACAACTCAGAATCACAGCCACCTGGCACAGCAGGTCCATGCAATATCAGATGACCGCCTTGTCGCCAAGGTTGTATTGACCCCTGTGGGGTCACACGCACTGCAAGCCCCATTCGGCCCCACAGGTGACACTGGGCACACTGTTCTCCATCCGGGCTGCGCATGTGCACTGGCGCACCACGAGACATGCCCCATTTATTATATCTCACATGATACGGAGTTACGTCACTCTGCCACATGTGTTTCTTAAAGGAACACGACAATCATTACCTATTCTATTGCCACCATCCTCATGTGTTTTGTCCTGAATAGACTTCATAGTTCAAATGCAGACTTGGGTCTGACAGATAATACTTTGGGGCTAAGGGAATTCTACAAGACCCTAGACAGTTCTCTTGAACCTAAGAGTGCTGTTCTCGCACCCCATACAGCTCCAGGTCTGTTTCTTTAAGTTCCACGCAAGGGGTGCCTATTCCGCCACCTCTAACCTGGGGGACATCCTGAGAGTAGCGTGTTGTGATTGCTAACCTGATTCTTTCTTTCGAGGCAGAGGAGTTCCATTGGCCCTGTCTTCGTGGCGTCCAGAGAAACCAGTCTTCTAAAACCCATCGAATAATCGAGTAAGTCGTGAACGGATCGCCTCTGAATTGCTTCTTGATGTCATCAGCCCCGCCCCCGCCCCCCAGAGGCTGATTGGACATTGTTGGGAAATATAATTCCATCTACGTTTGTTATGCACTATTTCTGTTCTCCCTTTCTTCTTTTCCAACCTCATAATGAAAGATGTAACTATTTGTGTTCATGCTTGTTGCGTATTCAGCATTTTGCCACCTGGAATACGTCACACTAATCAGATTGCAACAATTGGTACACGAAGCAGGGGTGCTTAAATGAGAATGGAGGGGTGTGTAGATGTTAAGTTGGGGCCGAAGACCACATCTCTGGCGTGTAGCTGTGCTTGTTTTGGAGACAGTGTGCTGCCGCCTTTCCACTAGTTATCGGTATTAGATCGAAATCATGTCCATCCGAAATGACTCAGAACATGGGCGAAGAAGGTGGCGATTGGCCACAAATGGGGGTGGCGATGGCCACACATGGGATGCCTTTTCTGCGCTCGACTGTAGGAAGCAGAAAGACTTTGATGATGTTCATATTGCGTTATGGGCGACTACATCACATTTGAAATATGTTTGATGTTATTGATCGGGGATTTAGCTGGGAAAGTGGTATTTTATTTGATCAGAATATGGCTGCCATCTGTGTGTAAATAGGTACCTCTATATATTGTGTAAAGTGTCTTCATTTGGGGAATGGTTCACTGCTAGATGTGACGTCCCAGTTAGTTTTAGCGCATGCGCGAGCCTCAGGTGGGACCAGCGTATGCGCAGGTTAATAAACCGCGCTCGTGTGGGCAGTTGCCGCCGGGACGCGTAGCAGGCAGCACTGCGTCCCGTGTCTCTCTGAATGTATGCGTGTGCGCATGTATGCATGTGAGTCACCCGAGGCCCGGGTGGCTATACAACAACTGGCGACGAGGATGGGATACCATCGCAACGTTCGCTTGATGAACACAGCGTGTTGTTACATCGGCGACGCTACACGGTGGTGAGTCACGGACCCGGCGGGAACAAATCCATGGTGCCATAGCATCTGGTATGCAGCAGTAGTGGCCTGAAAAGGTGCTTGTGCACTGCTCATACCACATTCACAGAATTTTTGGAACTCCGGCAGTCCTCTACAACCCAGGGGACAGCCAACATCGCAGAGCTATCGAACAAAAGGTGGCTGGACAGCTCAGCCGGCAACAAGGAAGACACACAAAGCTGGAGGAGAGCAATGACATGCTGAAGTCCACCGTACAGTAACGGGAGGTATGTACATTGCCCACCCAAGTCAGGTTTGCGGCCTCTGAGCCAGAAGGAGGTGCCTGTGCGACCTGTAGACATGGCGGAAAGTGACAGAGAGGCGGAAGCGGCGACGGTGGTGGTGAAAGCACAACAGGGGTCATTGTTACCCATGCAGGAGTTTGATGTGTCCGGTCCCCCTTCGAAGTTGGGCCCAAGATTGTTGCTATGGATAAAAAAACTTGATATGTACTTTACAGCGACTGGGATAACCAATGACGACGCGAAGAGAGCCACTCTTTTGTACTCGGCAGCCCTGGATGTCATACGCATATATGAATCCCTGAACCTGCAGGTAGTAACCTATGATGCCGTCAAAACTGCTCTGGAAAATCACTTTATACCACTTTCTAACGTCGACTTTGAGAGGTTTCTCTTCTGTGGCGATAAACAGCGGGAGGAGGAGTCTCTGGATCAGATCTGCGCTCGACTGCGGCTCATGGCCACCACGTGCCGATGGGACAATGAGGAGTCGATGATTAGGAAGAAAGTAGTTCAAGGGTGTAGCTCAGGAAAACTACGAAGGCAAGTGTTGAGGGAACCGGGTTGGACTCTGCAACAAATCCTAGACAGTGGCAGAACCTATGAACTGGCGGAGTCGAGAGGTGCCAAGATGGACGCAGCAGTGCACCCTGGGAAATCGGAAGAGGCATTTGCTATCAGTAAACAGACTGCGTCGAAAGACAAGTGGGGTCAGAAACGACAGGAAACTCGTCCCTCGACAGGGTCTGCATCTATCTGCCAGTATTGCGGATATGATTTGCCCCATTCTGAGGAGTGGCCGGCCAAATCGAGGTCATGTGGCCGGTGCAACGGACCAGGACACTGCACCCGTATGTGTCGTGCCCCAGCTCCCGTGCCAACACAGAGGGGCCCGGCCAGGGTATGTGGAGGTGGTTCGAGGAGGCAGAGGAGCATTGCGGCTTTGGAGCAAGAAATGCAGAGACTTCAGCTAGCTGAAGAGGAAGAAGAGGAGGAAGACGAAGTATTTTTCATCTCGAGCCTCGCTACTGGGGCGAAGAGTAAAAGACAGCCCAAATGTGTCGTGAACATTCAAGGGGTGCCGACACAAGTACTAATTGACACAGGGGCCTCAGTATGCGTGCTAGCCTCGGAACACTACCAGAAGATTCCTGGCCCTCCCGCGCTGGACATTTCGACAGCGAGGATTTTCACGTTTGGGGGAGACACTCCGCTCCCCATCAAGGGTGTGTTCGTAGCGCCTGTATCCAGGGGCGGAAAGACCATAAAGGCCCGGTTCTTCGTTACTGATGTGAGTCCACACTCTCTACTCAGCTGTGCGGCGTCCGAAGCCCTGAACCTGGTTCACTTTGCGTTAGAGGTCTATCAGGTGGATATTGAGACACTGCTGGACAGGTTTGCGGGCATTTTCGAAGGAGTTGGGAAGTTGAAGGCGCCCCCGGTTCATCTGCACATTGACGACACGATCAGACCAACAGCTCTCAAGCACAGGCGTATTCCGTTTCATCTGCGAGAGAAAGTGGAAGAAGAGCTCCGGCCGCTTGTTAGTATGGACATTATCGAGAGAGTGGAAGGACCGACGCCCTGGGTCTCGCCCATTGTGGTGGCGCCCAAACCGAAACAGCCTGGGGCAGTGACAATTTGTGTTGATATGCGTCTCCCCAACGCCGTGATAAAGAGAGAGAGACACTTAACGCCGACCCTCGATGATATCATTGGGGAGTTGCAGGGGGCGAAAGGTTTTTCGAAATTGGATCTACGGGCGGGCTATCACCAGCTTGAGCTCCACCCTGACTCTAGATTCATCACGACCTTCACCACACACGAAGGCCTGTATCAATTCAAATGCCTGAGCTTCGGCATTTCATCAGCCGCCAAAGTCTTCCAGAACACTATTAGGGGGTGTTGGCAGGCCTCAAAGGCGTCTTGAATATGAGTGACGACATTTTGGTGTTTGCCAACTCGGAAGCCGAACACATGAAGAGACTCGAGAGCACGCTGAAAAGGTTGAGTGATCTGGGACTTACCCTACACCATCAAAAGTGTGAATCCTTTAAAGACCGGATAGGGTTCTTTGGATTTATTTTTCACGCCGCTGGAGTGTCACCGGATCCAGCTAAGATCAGAGACATTCGAGAAGCTGCGGCACCATCATCCACCACGGAGGTAAGGAGCTTCTTGGGATTGTGAATTACTGTGGGCGCTTCATCAAGGGTTTGGCGTCCTTGTCTGAACCCCTCAGGGCGCTGACCAGGAACGACGTCGTGTGGAGGTGGGAGAGCCAGGAACAGGAGGCATTTCAGGCCCTCAAGAATGCTCTATCCGATCGGGACACCATGGTGTACTTTAACCCCTCTGTGGAATCGGAAATTGTCGTGGATGCCAGCCTCGTGGGTGTTGGGGCATTACTATTGCAGCCTGATGAAAGGGGGGAAATGAGTCCCATCGCGTACGCGAGCAAGGCTCTCTCCAACACCGAAATGCGATATTCGCAAATTGAAAGGGAGGCGCTAGCTATTCTGTGGGGCTGTCACCATTTTTGCCTGTACATCCTGGGGAAGCCTGTCGTAGTGGTGACGGACCACAAGCCACTGCTGCCCATCTTGGCGAGGGTGTCTTCAAAGCCGCCACCCAGGATCGAGAGGTGGATGTTAGCCCTAATGGAGTATGGGGTTCACCTAATTTACCGGCCGGGAACCAACAACCCGGCGGACTATCTCTCACGACACCCCAACACAGAGAATACGGACAAGGACAGTGGTGTGTCCGACTGCAAGGTTTGCTCTGTCACGTGGTGGATGGAGCGCTACCGGTGGCCCTGTCGAGGCTGGCTATAGCGACGGAGTCATCCAAGGATGAGGTGTTAGTCATCATCAAGGCGGCCGTGAGAAGTGGCGACTGGAGAGAGGTGCTGCGCAACAATTCAAGGCGACAGTCCGATGCCCAAAAGGACCTGCAGGCACTCTGGAAGGTGCGGGACGAACTGTCAGTCTCAGATGATGGTTTGATCCTAAGAGGGAGGCAGATCGTGATCCCGCAGGCGTTAAGGGGGCGCGTGTTAGAGCTGGCACATATCGGGCATCAAGGGGTCGTCAAGACCAAGGCGAGACTTCGGCCCAAGGTCTGGTTTTCTGATTTGGAGGGGCTGGTGGAGAGCTTCGTGAGAAAGTGCTTGTCATGTCAGGCAACCAACCCAGGAGACAAGGCCCCACCTATCAGTTCTATGGAACGGAGTGAGAAGCCATGGGGAACCGTCCATGTGGACTTTGGATCGACGGGTCGAGGCATGTATCTTCTGGTGGTGGTGGATCAGTGGTCGAGGTATCCGGAGGTGGAGGTAGTGGAGTCCACAGCGACGGAGTTTACCACGAAGGCCATAGACAAAATGTTTGCGGCGCACGGATTTCCAGAGATACTTTGCTCGGACAATGGACCGCCGTTTACCGACAGCCAGTTTGCCCAGTATCTCCAACAGAGGGGGATCCGTCACCGCAGGGTATCCCCGCTGTGGCCTCGAGCGAACGGAGAGGCTGAAAGGATGATGCGTACCTTGAATAAGGTACTGAGGATTTCCGCCAGTGGGGTTGAGGACCTTCTGAAAAAGCTTGTGGAGTTTCTGCGAGAATATCGCACCACACCTCACCAATCGATGGGGGTTGCCCCTGCGGAGGCGCTGTTCGGGCGATGCCCTCGGGGAATGATACCAGAAGTGGAGGGCAGGAGACCAGGTGTCATAGACAATGACAAAGTCCGAGAGGAGCGCGCCGTGCGCAATCAGAAGGAGAGCGAGAGACGAGGACTGCACGACACCGAGGTGTGTGTCGGGGACTCTGTGTTGGTTCGGAACCGACACCCCGAGGGCAAACTGTCTCTACCCTACGAGCCTCGCCCGTGGAAGGTCACCCACGTGAAAGGAACTATGGTGACGGCAGCCTGTGACCGCGGCACCGTCACCCGCAATAGGTCTTTCTTCAAAAAAGTGGACACCTCACCGGGGGCCACGGGTCTAGAGGAAAGGCCACACCAGGACACCATCCCCGAGGCCCCAGTCGAGGATCCCACCAGGGACATCGCCCCCGCGGATGTCAGTAACAGTGGGACTGGGCCAGGCCCCTCGAGGTACCTCGTGAGGACAGACCGGAGACTGCCGGCTCACCTCAAGGATTATGTCCTGGGCTCCGGGGACTGAGCAGATGTCTCCAAGGGTGGTCCCCAGTGGTGGAAATATCCAGGTTGTGATTTACCGGTTTTGCGTTGTTAGAGCACCATGTTGTTGAACTGTTTTGTTGATGTAAAAAATAAGGGATGTGATGTCCCAGTTAGTTGTCTCGCATGCGCGAGCCTCAGGTGGGACCAGCGCATGCGCAGGTTAATAAACCGTGCTTGTGCGGGCAGTTGCCACCGGGACGCGTAGCAGGCAGCACTGCGTCCCGTGTCTCTCTGAATGTATGTGTGTGCGCATGTATGCATGTGAGTCACCCAAGGCCCGGGTGGCTATACAACACTAATGACAGATCCGAAGCAACAAGAATCAAGCAGTGTTTTCCTTGGAGTCTAGAAAGCCTTCTTGATGAAGTAGAAACATTTAAATGTTGTTAGATAATGTTTTTTTAATTTTAAATTGTCCGCAGAGAATGTTCACAGAAGGGAGAGAGCAGAGAAGGATTGTTTTTTTAGACTAGGCACTCGTACATGCGAATATCCATTAGGACCTGAAGCAACAGCAAATTACCATGAATTGTTACATTTCACAGAATGTGTGTTGTCAAAAGGGCTTGCAAGCATTTGAAAACATATCAGTGTGTTTGCATGCGTGGCTATTAGTGTTTTTGAAAATGGTATTAGTTAATTTGGCTTTTATCGTGGAAAGGGCGATTCAGAAGTGTGTTTGAAAGTTTCAGTTGTGTTGTTGTTGATGCTGTCGATTGTTGAAGGGCAGTAAGTAATACCCCTCCCGAAATGCAAGTGCTTGCCACAGAAATGAACCACACATCATGTCATGGGATTCTGGGTGCCATGCCATGCCTTGTAGAGCCTAGAGAGCATTTCGCAGGATTTCACTGCAGGGGTTACATTGCCTTTGCACTGCAGAATGAACGAGAGCTCGTATGTTTAAGTGGGGGGATTTGGCTCTGGTGAAATCTCTTCCCTTTTGAAACTTGTTTTGCAGCTGGGTTGCTAGGTAATATAGGCAGTGATTAAAGGGGAACGTTTCAGTTGAAGAATATCTGATATGGAAACTGAGTGAAGCACATGCATGGCCCAGACAGTGCGGGGAAAACAGCATTTGAAATGAGTGCAGGACGCAGAGAGACACCTATGCAAAGAGGTGCCAACGTTTTCAGCTTCAAAGCTGTCAAATTCAGGGACGTCATTTCACCAAAATGCCAGGGGAAGCGGAAGTGGCATCACATGACCCTTGACCTTTCATGGCATCACAGGAAGCAATGTCACCTGACCCCACCCCAAAGTGACATTACAGGAAGTGATGGAACATGACCTTTTACCCCTTGACAAAACCGGAATTGGCATCACATAGCATTATTTTTAAGTACACTATGAAAATATTGTTACGGTGACACTGTATAGTGATATACATTTCATACAAGAATGGATCACCATATGTATTGTTAATATCAGTGTTTATAGGCCCATATTACCAAATACTATGAATACAAGCAGACGTCCATGGCCAAATGATAATGATGTGTTATTATATAGCACTTACACTTAAGCACTTCAAATAGAACACATATAAATACAATATCACCCAACCTGTGTTGGTACTCGTTTATCAACCTCGGCTGGAAAAAAGGCAATGTTGGCCTTGCCAGGAGTCGAACCTGCAACCTGCAGATCATACACACATTGCAGCAACCACTGAGCTATCTTACCCGCTATAGCTTCCGGAAAACCAGCCACTCCAGAAACAAAGAGCCACATGCTGCTGGCCACAGCCCAGGAGCCTCAATTTCAAATAAATAGTTTTCTTTTTCTTTTTTTTCTAGGGGTAGCAAGGGAGACCACAGGGGTAGCAAGGGACACTTTAGGGGTCGCGGTTATAACCCCTGGTGGCCCCTAAATGACATCCGTGGTCAAATTAGGCAGAAGACTAGCAGACCCTTTCCGTTTTCCCGCCTCTGGTGAACAGCAAGGGGGTGGTCACAGCAAGCAAATGGAGTCCCCCCCGACCCCCCCCCGAATGTGCTGTGCCTGAAGAGGCACATGATGTGTTTATCTAGAACATGTAAATGACCCAGACAACAGTGAGACAAAGGAACTGTGAAATCAAGTTAGGTTTCCTAAACCTAGCAATCATGTTAGGTTTCCTAAATCTAGCAATCAAGTTATGTTTCCTAAACCTAGCACAATAGTTTAATGTACTTAACTTACAGCACACACTGGGGCGCTCAGGTGGGAGGATTGAAATGCTGATGACAGTTCTTAGGGATGCAATAAATCCATTCACTGCAATAGGTGGCAGCAACACGAGTGCACCAGTGATGTGGACCACACTGCACAACACCTACTAGCGGGAGAGGTCCTGAAATATCAGAAAGATCACAACAAATGTACACAAAACAATGTGTGTTGGGAAAAGATCAGAAACCTTTCCGCTATTAAAAATGTACCTTTTGTCATTTTAGTGGGGATAGAGGCAACAGTGCGTTACACTACTTGTTTTTTTCTCTAGAAAGTTCCAGAAACATATCAGAACGTGCCATTGCGTGGTGGAGTGGCTGTAGTGTGGTCCTTCCTCTGTTTTCATGGTGCCCGAATCACGGTTGACCTCCATTATGGAATGTGCGTGCCTTCTTATCAGTCGAGTCACCCTGAGAGCGATTCCCACAATGATATTCTCCAACGGTGGCAGAAGGCAATTCTCTGGGGCAGGGGTCTGCCACCTTTGGCTCTCCAGATGTTTCCTGCCTAGCCAGCATAGTCAATGGTTAGGGATTATGGGAGTTGTAGTAAAAAACATCCGGAAAGCCAAAGGTTGCAAACCCATGCTCTAGTAATGTTATAAGCCCTATTCATTAATGCGCTCACCTCACAAAAAAAGAACCTTTACACCAATGTTGAGACTGAATTTAATTTTAAGAGAAACAGAGGACCATAACTTTATGAGAACACATTTGCTGATAGAAAAAAGGAGCATATCAAAGATCTTTGTCCCCCAAGATAACAAAGTTCTTTTCGGCATATGTTGGAACCACTATACAGAGGTATACATAGCTATGAATAGCTAACAAAAAACACTGCAGTGTGAACACCTGCCTGATGAGCATGCTTTGCCGACAATGAAAAGGGACGATAGACTTCAAAGAGGTTACCCGGGTTTATTAAGACGTCTTCTATTTCCTGTACCCATGTTACTCATAAATGGGGAGCCAGTCTATCTCCTCATTTAGGCTCATTCGATTACGTTGTGTCTTAAGAAGGTGGCATCGATGTGTGTACTTGGTCCACTCATTCTATTCCTGCCATTGCCTTTTGCTACAAAATGGCTGACCAGTAAAGCTGGGCCGACTTTATTCTTTTACAGCTCCTGTGTTTTGTGATGTGTGTCCTTGTCTGGCAAGTGGTCCCACCAAAGTAGTGCTTACTGCTGGGGCAAGTGATGACATTAATCACGATAGCCTTTATATAACTTGTCAACTCTCTCATTTCCCCCAGCGAGAGTAGTCCTTCAGTGGCATGCCTTGTGAGTAGGAAACTGCACTCCCTCCTCAAGGACACTGGTAAGAGTGCATTTACTAAAAATGGAATGCCATTTACTAAACTAAACACAGTGTTGTTGATTTGTACCTTTCCATTGGGAAAATGGAGAGAGGCGTGCTTAGAAGCACAGCTCTGTGCACCGCAATGAAGACAATTGGATTGCATCCCATCATGGGTTTAACCATGTTCTTATAAGTTTAAATAGATTATATATTTGCATTGTTTCATTTAGGTAATGTACACCTCATTCAGAATAGATGGAAATCGACAGTCGACTTGGAATAATGCTTCTTTCCATAACATTAACATATCTACTAAATGCACTGTCATGTCCCTATAAATGTTCTCTCACATACACATGGCCTTCAAACAAAGATAAAGTTAAACTGTACAAGCTTTTGAAATTGCGCACAGAAATTAAACTGTATTGTGAGTGAAGTGAAAATGTTTCTGCTAAATAGACTTACATGATATCATCCGGAAACTTACAGGCCTAAGAATGATTACTGTATTCCCTTGTTCCCTTCCCACCTTGAAGCGCTTTGAAGCACACCACCTGTATATAAGCGCTGTATAAATAAAATATTCTATTCCATTTCCATCACATTACAGTTGGTAGTGGTAAAACAGGTTGCTATCAGTAAACCAGTTGTCATCCTTTTCCCGGTGCAAAGCCAGACACTTATATTTTGACTGCAATAATGCCTTTTTGAGCGATGTACTATAATGCAAGTGGTCTTCCATATCACCTGTCTGCCACTATTGGTGGTCTCGCTGTGCTTGGCTCTGTAAGAGGAAAGAGGTGTATGGTTTATTAGTGGGACAGTGGAAAAGGCAGATGCAAAACCAGTGATGTTGATAGGTGCAGGTCGGAAGTACCCACTTCCCGAGTGGCAATCGTTTGTCTATGGGTTTAGCAGAAGAGACTTGGGAGTACGTTATCCATAGGGAAGAGTGCAAGAACTGATAGACTACAGTGCTCTGCTTATCCATTGATGGGGGAGAGTGCAAGCGGGCTAAAGAGGAGAGCTTAATCGTATCTCGGTTAGTGTTGATGTGCTAACTGCTAGTCCTGTGGTGGGCTTCTGTCTCAGGGTTGTGTGTGTAGTGTAATGTAGGATATTTTAGACGGGGGTCAGTTAGTTGGGGGAAGGTTGGAGTAGGCCTTACAAGGAAAACACAGCCTGCAACCCTGCATTACTACCTCAGGTCACATACAGAACCGTCTCAGTTCTATAGCTCACAATGCCCCACCCCTCTCTATCTCTCTCTATCTCTTTCTCTCTCCCAAATAGATACATTATACCCCATGAGAAACAAAACAAACATCTATGAATTGGAATAAGAGAGACAGGGTCGGTGTGGCAGCTCAGACTTTACCTGCTAAGACTTATGGGAGGCAAGAACTAATAGTTCAACGGTAATGCAGCTTAAAATGTAAGGACCGCAGTTACCCATTTCTCCTTCCTTAGTATGATGGTTAGCAGGCTGAGAGATGCTTCAAACCTTACTCTAACATGCTCAGGTGTGATGCTTAGTTGCCTGCTGGGACCTTTGCCCATCAAGGGTAGGGCAAGGTGTTTATCAGGTGTTTGTCTGGAGGTTGGTTGCGGTAAAGTTAAGAATTCCCCCTGATTTTGCCCAGTGGTCTATCTTGCTGTCTTCCACAAGACCCAAAGGCTTCTCACACAGTCTGAAATGAAAAACTCCTCCCCCGCTACCAACAGACACAACTCACCAAGATTGGATGCAACACCAGTTCTTCGGTATAAGATTGGTGGCGCAACCCTGCAGGGGATTCTTCACGATGAAACAAGGAGCAGAAAAGATGGAGGGTGGCGTGTGGATTCCTCAAAACAAGTGCCATATGTTCAAAATGGCTGTTCCTCGTGGCACAAGACACATTCTTTGTGCCTTCATCTTTGTTGGCCATGTTCCTTTTTTTTCAGGTTGGAAATTGCAGAAAAGGGGTGGCACTTTCGCAGGGATCAGGGGTTGAAAGGCTGAGGTAGAAATGTTTGAGGGAGAAAAGACTGAAAATTATTTTTCCTAAATAACCTTTCGTTTTTTCTCCCCTGAATATGTCTGACTAGGCCCTCACCCCTGCCCACACCCCCACCCACACCCGTGCCCACACCCCACCACACTGCCATCCCCCTTGCTTCTGACTCGCTGTGTCCCTGTGACGCCTGTTCCCTTTTACTTGTGTAATCAGAAACCAGCGCCGCAGGATCTTTTCCTTTTTTTAAATCAATATAATGAGCAAGGGTATGGGGGACGCCCCCAGAGCCACCAGTACCGAATGTATGGTTTGGTCAAACTTTTCGGTCGTTTGGAATTTTCGAACAGTCGAAATTCAGCCAAATCACCCATTCAGGCTTTTCAACTTGGTCATTTTGGCCAATTCCCTTTCGCAGCAATCCAGCTTTGTATTGCTGGTCAGTGTTTTGTGTGTGTGTGAACAGCCTCAAACTGGGCTTAGTGACTTTCTGGTTCCAACCCATGTAAGGTGACAGGCTGTTCCTGAGTAGACCGCCATCCCCGTTGGAATCTTGCAGGTCCCTTCCAAAGATTTGTTGGGGCAGCTCCAAGCCTGAAAACAGGATAAAAGGAGAGGACCCGGAGCAATTCGTAATCACTGACCACAACATCCATAACTGTGAAGCGGAAGGACCATTAGAGACCCGCGGGGCACTGCTGCTGTGAACAGCATTGGATACACAAAAAACCTGTGTTTCGGATCTCTGACTTCAACTAGGCTAGGAAAACCTGAACTGGGTCCTTTCTCCTCTGGACTGGTGGGACCAACTGGTCTGAACCCCTGCTCTGCATCCATTGATTTGTGCAGGTTTGAGGCATTGCCAGGTCTGCATTTGCATCTGACAGAAACCAGATTGCAGCTTTGTCATGATCCCTCCCTGCCCCATCACTTGAAACCTTGCTGCCATCCTTCCAGCTCTCATGGGATATCGCCAACCTGCTGGTGCCATGTTTCACCAAGAGGCAAGTCAGAATGGAAGCTAATGTTTGACTGCACTGCGCATAAGGACCTGTCAATCTTGTTCTTAGTCACACCCATGCCTGCTCCTGAGGGGTCCTCTGTGCTACTGGAACTACAATTGAGCTGTCTTTCCCCTTTCCTATGTTCTCTGCCTAAACTTGACTTAACTGTGACTTGAATCCTCAAACCCTCAGACTGTGAGCCTCCTCAAAGAAGCTTACGGCGAGCCTTGCTGTTCCCACCAATCCGGTGGTGTCTGCGACACTGCAAGTTCGAATCTGGGAATCAAGGTCACTCCTGTCTTGAAGCACACCATCCCCATAGACTTGCAGAGGTGCAAAGCACTTAAGGTAAACGTAGCTACCTTACAGAGCGAAAGCTGGTGAAGCACAGGCCAGAAGTCCTCTTTTTGTTCGTCTGAGGTCTGCAGACTGGGAAACTACGGTCTACATAGCTGGGGTACCCGTCTGAACATGTTTCCTGCTTGATAGAAACACCTGATTCTAATAGACTAAACTACAAGCAAGCTAGGGATGGAGTTCTGAAGTGATGCTCTTTTTTGCTAAAGTATTGGTTTTAACCCACCCCCACTACAGCCGTTTAAAGTGTATATTGATTATTAAATTGTGTTGAAATTTAAAGTGGTAGGTAACACATTTTCTTTGAACAAACTGTGGTGTGTACATGTTTAATAGTGATTTTATTTACCAGTAGTGTGTTGATTTTGCTGATCACTTAGTATACATTGTGCAGCCCTCTTGTCCTTAGGGGACTTTGTGCTTGCTAACGGTATGATATGATAGGTTATTTATATAGTGCTTAATACCCAGAGGTTTCTAAGCGCGGACCCGGGGACTGATCCTGTGTTGCTCCGCGTCGTCTTGCTTCCAAGGCGAGCACGTTGCCAATGAGCTATCCTCCCGAGACACATCAAGCCTAAAGCGTCCGACATCTAAGCCAAATTGCACAGGTACATTTACACAGAGTGTGTGGTGTAGAAACTTAAAACGGTCGCTTCATTAAGTTGGCTTCCCCGGTACCCGGAGAAAAAAACGAATCAGAAAAGAATCGAAGAAGAAAAGACAGAGTTTTATTTGCTGATTTGTTTCGAAATGTTGATTGAACATTTTAAAAGAATCGATGGGGGTGGGCTATGAGATGGGAGAAGTGGGCGGAGGGTGTGGGGGATCAACCCACATTTTTTTTTTAAGTGCAAAAAAATCCTCAAAAGTTTTTCATAATTTGGCCCAAAAAAATAGGTCTTTCTTTGCTCGATATTTTTTTGGTGCGATTTTTTCCTTGACAACTGGCTTCCCCAATCTCCTGACCAGAATACTTTCTGGAAAACTGCATGAGCCCCCCAGA
Organism: Ambystoma mexicanum; assembly: GCF_040938575.1. Lineage (NCBI taxonomy): Eukaryota > Metazoa > Chordata > Amphibia > Caudata > Ambystomatidae > Ambystoma > Ambystoma mexicanum. Next base: position 32,725,398 of record NC_090925.1, on the reverse strand, counting down.
TCAAGATTCTCTTGTGATATTGGATCTTTAAAAGATATAATTTCATAAAAACAGGCCTTTACCCCCAACACTCCATAGAGGTGGATGTTGTGGATGAAGTGAGAGGGGGTCAAAGGCGCAGCCAGGATGACGCGGGAGATAGAAAGATACTTATTCAGTTACTTCTTCAGAGAGCCGCCCCAGCCCACTCCTGTCCTCATCGCTATCCTTTCAAGTGCTGCCCCCTTCCGCACGCCGTGCCAACCACTGGCACGCAGGTTTCATAACCGTCACCAGTGCCCGGCCCTGCGCGGGGAGACACGCAGCACCGTGGCAATGGACTAGCTTCCTAATATTTTGGGCTGATCTTCATATGTATGACATGCACTGATCACACTCTTGGGTGGTGACACTGCTTGATTGGTTCATCTCTCCATTGTGTGAAGTCTGTCCCCTCGTGGTGACCCAGCATTCAATCCTTCGTCAGTCTAGAAGATGAGCGACATCAAGTAGGTGAAACTGAATCATGTGATACACATAATGAGCGCCAAGCCAAAACTGTACTTATTAATTAAACATACAACCCTTTTTTCACAGACATATTTGACAAACATAAAGAGCATGTTCACGTTCATGTTCCCAAGATGTTCTTATGGTGTCTTCACCATCTTTCAGTGCATACTATAATCAGCCGAGCGCCCAGGCGCCAGGCCGGCCCGGTATGCCCTCCTCTATTATTTTGCAAATAGAAATGGTTTGTCGAGAATCTGCCCAGACCTGCAGATGTCAAATGACTCCAATTCCTACAGCTGTGCCTACATTCTTAATGTTCTGTTATTATCACTCTGGGATAGTATGTTTACAAGGATGCCATGAGCGTCTTCTTGTTTGTCAAAGTCTCTTGCCTCCCTAGACTGGCTCGGCTACTGGAACTCAGATCGCCCCAACATTGTGTCCTCATTCTCCTGCCTGTGAGTGGTCCCACCCTCTTCTCCCTTCTCCCTTCACTCTCTTATTCCTTCCCCCAACTTTCATGGAGAAGCCAACTACTCCTTTGGTTTAAGTAACCATCAATTTTCTGATGAGAGCTTTTGTATTGAACCCCAACTCCGGGCCACACCACCTGGCCACTCACCACTGATCTCCATATGAGCACTGTGATCTCCATGAAGCTCACCTTTTCTTAAAACCACAATGACCAGATCCCCTTGACCACTTTCCCTTACCGGGGTGATGGCTTCCATGTTCTCCCGTCCTAACCCGCCAGCCCCCCCCGACCTTCCGGCAAGAAACCCAGCTTAGTCTCCACCTGTGACACCACCTGCAGTTAGAATGAATAGTATCTACATTTTTCAGATGAAATATGTTTTCTTTTCTTTTGTTGTGGCTGGTACTCATGGGGAGGTTGTGGTTTTGAAATGGCGGCAGGCACGGAGTTACACCGTGTACTTTTCCTTGGCTGATGTGCATACGTTACACCACAGGCTGTGAAAAGTGGCACCTGTCTGCGCACAGCCGGGCCACTTTCCATCGCTTGAAATACCTTTGAGTGAAAACAAACAGCAGCCGTCTTTTCCATTTTGAGGACATGTCGCATGACCTGCTAACCCGGATTTCTTTTTGCTGGTATCCCACCTTGCTTTCCAGTGCCAAGTGTCGTGATTACCGTGTCCTGTTGTGAGTGAGCGCATTAGTGAGTGACTGAATGGCTCATCCTACCCATCGCTCACTCATTCATTCGGCGGGTAATTGACACGCCTCAGGCTCCATTATCAAAAGGCATGATTATTGTGTGAGTGGGTTGTAAGGGGGTGATCAAGGAATGAGTGAGTGCATGGGTCTATTCATCAGTCACTCATTCATTCTATGAGTAAGTACGCGATTGAATGAGTTGGGGAACTTTCTTGCTCAAACTCTCCAGACATGAGTCGAGAATGGTTAATCGTTTTTATAAACGTAAGCTCCATTTGTGTTTGTATTAATTTGAGGAACTAGGTAGTCAATTTCGATCAAATTTTACTTTCAATAAAGACATTTCAAGATGGCGGAGGCCTTCCCACGAAGGGTGCCTGTACAACAGCATAAAGATGAGAACAAGCGGTGAGACACTTATAATGGTGTAAACAATGTGATTGCATATCAGGGACAAAAAGAAACAAACAGGAAAAATATGTATATAAAACATGTATCCCTTACAAGGGTAACATTAAACTGAGGGGGCAAATGCTGACAACTAAGTATTAATGCAATATACAAAATGACATTATTAAGTGTCACTGGAGGCAGTGGTGGGGCCAGGTAGGAAGGATAGGGGGGTCGCCCTCTTCAGCAAGTTAACAAACAACTTATCGGTTCCACACTGCAAATGCAGCGGGTAGCATCGGCGTTGAATCTGCTGGAGCACAGTAAGTCCTAAGGGACCTCAGGATTACAATTGAACGGATAGGAGGGGCAGTTATGAAAGGCTTAAATAACGTGTATGGCCTTCTTGTAGCGCTCTGTAGTAAGATATGCTTACATTAGTGCAATAGTTGCCAAAGCACTGTAAATAAACGTGGAGTGATCGTCAAGGAAGCACATCACGAGTGGCAAGGAAGCACATCACGAATAAGGCAAGGAAGCACATCACGAGCAGCAAGGTAGCACATCACGAATAAGGCAAGGAAGCACATCACGAGCGGCAAGGATGCATATCACGAGCAGCAAGGAAGCACATCACGAATAAGGCAAGGAAGCACATCACGAGCGGCAAGGAAGCACTTCACAAGCGGCAAGGAAGCACATCACGAGTGGCAAGTAAGCACATCACAAGCAGCATGGAAACACATCACAAGTGGAAAGGAAGCACATCATGAGCGGCAAGGAAGCACATCGCGAGCGGCAAGGAAGCTCATCACAAGCCGAAAGGAAGCAAATCATGAGCGGAAAGGAAGCACATCAGGAGCTGCAAGGAAGCACATCACGAGCGGCAAGGAAGCACATTGTGAGTTGCAAGGATGCACATCACGAGTGGCAAGAAAGCGCATCATGGGTGGCAAGGAAGCACATTACAAGCGGAAAGGAAGCACATCACAAGCAGAAAGGAAACACATTGCGAGCTGCAAGGATGCACATCACGAGCGGCAAGGAAGCACTTCACAAGCGGCAAGGAAGCACATCACGAGTGGCAAGTAAGCACATCACAAGCAGCATGGAAACACATCACAAGTGGAAAGGAAGCACATCATGAGCGGCAAGGAAGCACATCGCGAGCGGCAAGGAAGCACATCACAAGCCGAAAGGAAGCAAATCATGAGCGGCAAGGAAGCACTTCATGAGCGGAAAGGAAGCACATCAGGAGCTGCAAGGAAGCACATCACGAGCGGCAAGGAAGCACATTGTGAGTTGCAAGGATGCACATCACGAGTGGCAAGAAAGCGCATCATGGGTGGCAAGGAAGCACATTACAAGCGGAAAGGAAGCACATCACAAGCAGAAAGGAAACACATCGCGAGCTGCAAGGATGCACATCACGAGCGGCAAGGAAGCACTTCACAAGCGACAAGGAAGCACATCACGAGTGGCAAGTAAGCACATCACAAGCAGCATGGAAACACATCACAAGTGGAAAGGAAGCACATCATGAGCGGCAAGGAAGCACATCGCGAGCGGCAAGGAAGCACATCACAAGCCGAAAGGAAGCAAATCATGAGCGGCAAGGAAGCACTTCATGAGCGGAAAGGAAGCACATCAGGAGCTGCAAGGAAGCACATCACGAGCGGCAAGGAAGCACATTGTGAGTTGCAAGGATGCACATCACGAGTGGCAAGAAAGCGCATCATGGGTGGCAAGGAAGCACATTACAAGCGGAAAGGAAGCACATCACAAGCAGAAAGGAAACACATCGCGAGCTGCAAGGATGCACATCACGAGCAGCAAGGAAGCACACCATGAGTGGCAAGTAAACACATCACGAGTGGCAAGGAAGCACATTGCGAGCTGCAAGGATGCACATCATGAGCGGCAAGGAAGCACATCACGAGCACCAAGGAAGCACATCATCAGCGGCAAGGAAGCACATCACGAGCACCAAGGAAGCACATCATGAGTGGCAAGGAAGCACATCGCAAGCTGCAAGGATGCACATCACGAGCGGCAAAGAAGCACATCACGAGCGGCAAAGAAGCACATCATGAGCGGAAAGGAAGCACATCAGGAGCTGCAAGGAAGCACATCACGAGTGGCAAGGAAGCACATCACGAGTGGCAAGGAAGCACATCGCGAGCTGCAGGGAAGCACATCGTGAGCTGCAAGGAAGCACATCGCGAGCAGCAAGGAAACACATCAAGAGCGGCAAGGAAGCACATCACGAGTGGCAAGGAAGCACATCGCGAGCTGCAAGGATGCACATCACGAGCGGCAAGGAAGCCCATCACTAGCGGCAAGGAAGCACATCATGAGTGGCAAGGAAGCAATCGCAAACTGCAAGGATGCACATCACGAGCGGCAAAGAAGCACATCACGAGCGGCAAGGATGCACATTACGAGCGGCAAGGAAGCACATCACGAGCTGCAAGGAAGCACATCACGAGTGGCAAGGAAGCACATCGCGAGCTGCAAAGATGCACATCGCGTGCTGCAAGGAAGCGCATCATGGGTGGCAAGGAAGCACATCACAAGCGGCAAGGAAGCACATCACGAGCGGCAAGGAAGCACATCACAAGCGGCAAGGAAGTACATCACGAGCGGCAAGGATGCACATCACCAGCGGCAAGGATGCACATCACGAGCGGCAAGGAAGCACATCACGAGCGGCAAGGAAACACATCACGAGCGGCAAGGAAGCACATCACGAGCGGCAAGGAAACACATCACGAGCGGCAAGGAAGCACATCACGAGCGGCAAGGAAGCACATCACGAGCGGCAAGGAAACACATCAAGAGCGGCAAGGAAGCACATCACGAGCGGCAAGGAAGCACATCACGAGCGGCAAGGAAGCACATCACGAGCGGCAAGGAAACACATCACGAGCGGCAAGGAAGCACATCACGAGCGGCAAGGAAACACATCACGAGCGGCAAGGAAGCACATCACGAGCGGAAAGGAAACACATCAAGAGCGGCAAGGAAGCACATCACGAGCAGCAAGGAAACACATCAAGAGCGGCAAGGAAGCACATCACGAGCGGCAAAGAAACACATCAAGAGCGGCAAGGAAGCACATCACAATACATAAGCATTCATCACATACATTTCAAATCGTTGCATACGATAGCTCACATATGTATTTTTCTTTAAAAATGCTATTCTAGTATGTGTCAAACGGTCAAGAGAAATCAGTGATTTCTGATGAGTGATAACTCCAAGAACACTGCCAGGGCAGGACCATGTCAAGGAATGTTGGGGTCCGTGGAACAAAGTCTGTTGAGCCTCTCTCCCCCCGAACCAATGAAAGGACGGGACCCAGAATCTCTAGTCGTGACTCCCACCCCCAATCAGTGAGATCACAGTCCCTAGCTTGATATGCTGCCCCACAGAATTCAAAATATGCATGGGTGCCCCATTCCAGACCCCTTGCCCTGAGCAGACTGGCAGGAAACAGAATAATAAACAATTGGCAATTCAAGGGCAACATTGGCAGTACTCAAAGCTATTAACTTGTGTACCAGCCTAGGTGCAGGCCACATTTTATAAATAAGAGCCACAAGCAAGGAGAATACTGTCTTAGATGACCAACTCAGATCAGTGGCCACATGAACAAGGTACACATACCCTGGCATAAACAGACGACGCATTAGCAATCCCACAGAATGTGAAAATGCTCAAGCATGCAGACAGAGTGGAAGCAAGGAGAGAGTTACGCATACCCTGGCATAAACAGCGGACGCATTAGCAATCCCACAGAATGTGAAAGTCCTCAAGCATGCAGACAGAGTAGAAGCAAGGAGAGAGGTACGCATACCCTGGCATAAACAGCGGACGCATTAGCAATCCCACAGAATGTGAAAGTCCTCAAGCATGCAGACAGAGTAGAAGCAAGGAGAGAGGTACGCATACCCTGGCATAAACAGTGGACGCATTAGCAATCCCACAGAATGTGAAAATGCTCAAGCATGCAGACAGAGTGGAAGCAAGGAGAGAGGTACTCAGACCCTGGCATAAACAGCGGACGTATTAGCAATCCCACAGAATGTGAAAATGCTCAAGCCTGGAGACACAGTGGAAGCAAGGAGAGAGGTACTCATACCCTGGCATAAACAGTGGACGCATTAGCAATCCCACAGAATGTGAAAATGCTCAAGCATGCAGACAGAGTGGAAGCAAGGAGAGAGGTACTCAGACCCTGGCATAAACAGCGGGCGCATTAGCAATCCCACAGAACGTGAAAGTGCTCAAGCATGCAGACAGAGATGAAGCAAGGAGCGAGGTACTCATACCCTGGCATAAACAGAGGGCGCATTAGCAATCCCACAGAACGTGAAAGTGCTCAAGCCTGGAGACACAGTGGAAGCAAGGAGAGAGGTAATCATACCATTGCATAGACGAGAAATTGGCTATCAATAAGAAGCTACCAGAAAGGTGCACGTATGCTAACATAGACTGAGATTAGAAGAGAATTATGGTTTGCAAGTGGTATTAGTATCGGTCAGTGTAGTAACACATGGCTTTGTGGTGTGCAATATATACAGGCCACTATTATTATACATGAAAGAACATTATAGTTACTTAAGTTGTAAATGAGACATTTTTGAAGAGCATACCCCGAGAACTAAATCACCACTTATAGAATTGCAATTTGACAGGTAAAGCACCACAAGATTAATTGAGCTGCCAGGATCACACAGGTTGGTTAAGAGGTGTTGCTAGGATTTGAACAAATCTACAATTTCTGCACTTGACACATAATTTACTGGATTCTATCATAGAGTAGAGTGTGATCATTTGTGAATGTTTTACTTTAATTAACTAAATTGATACCGTTATTTGTTGGACTGTCTTGGAAAGTACACACATTACATAATGCACCAACTTGTCAATATTACAAAAAAAAACTTTAAGGAACTATATTATGCAAATGGAGAATGAGTCTGGCTTTCTGCACTCCATCATCAAGGCAAGTAGCTGGTTGTGAACATATTAACTGATGTGATCTTTAGTGATTTCATCTGCGCTCTTCTACTATGGTATTTGTACTGCTTGTGTTTAGTGCTTTCACCAATGATCTCGACAATACCAGTACATCAATGGTAGGACATTCAAGCAACAAAAGATGAAAGGAAGGCAGAAGAGGAGCACTCAGTGTAGCAATGACAGGAAGGAGAGTAAATAAGGTATGAGCGGGAGCAACAAAAGATCAAAAAGAAACGGAGGAGCAAATAAATAGGGAGTTATAGTCTTAAGGTGCTAGAAGAAAAAAAGAGCAAAAATGGGAAGCAGCACATGGGGGTCTAGGAACAGTGCGCCCTGGGGCCTAAGGGTGGGTGGCGAGTAATAAGAATTAAATAATAATAATAACAATAATAAAAATAATAGATGATAAAAAGAAAGATAATGTCAAGGACTAATCAGTGCCACCAGCATTTAAGAAGGCAGCAGAGTACTATACAGCGAGAAAAGATGATTTGTCCAGGATCACTGTTCCATCGGCTGGGAAAATCAGGAGATGAGCCTCAACACTAGTTCCACAGTTTAAACGTAACTACCCAATGATCTCTCCCAACTTTCACTTTCTGCTCTCTATTAATATAATAATTTCCTTTAGGTTCTCGTGCCAACTCTTCGCAGACAACCTCAAATCTTCTTCTCTTTTCCTAAACTCTCCTCTGATATCTCTATCAAAATTTCCAACTGTCTCTCTGTCATTAAATATTGGATGGCTTCACACTCTCTGATGTTAAACTCTACCAAAAAAGAGCTGCTCTTCTACCCTACGATATACTCTCTCTCAACTCTTCCTCTGCCTATCCAGTTCCCACCTGACACTCTTCCCTACTCTTCTTCAGCTTGAAACCTTGGCATCATCTATGACCCTTCTCACGTGTTCTGTACTTTCATCTCCAAAACTGGAAGAGCAGCTCATCTCAACCTCCTAAAGGAAAATCAGGCACCTCCATCCTTTCAACACCGCCAAGCACTCTCGTATTCTCTAAACTGGACTACTGTCCCAGTATCCTCTTTGGTCTCTCTAAAAATGTTTTATGTCCACTGAACAAATCATTAACTTCACTACCAGGATTCTCTTTGAACTCACTCACTCCACACCTACTTTCTCGTACTGTCACCAGGCTGGATGCCTGCGATGCAAAACAGGGTCGGATTGAATTCTCTTCTCCTGGATCACAAATCTATCCACGGTAAGGCACCACCATATCTATCCTACTCTATCCAACTCTACAAGCCTTCTCGTAATCTCCGCTCTGCTCCCTCGACTACCCTTGTGGCTCATCGGCCTCCCTGTACTTCCTCTCACTTCCACTCTTTCCCTCTTTCTGCTCCACTTGCATGGAATTCTCTTCCCCCGGACATCTGAGAAACAGTCCACACGGATTTGTTCAAAACCAAACTGAGTGGGGCGCGAGAAATTTTTCCTCGATAAGAGAGATTGTGTCGGTTCTGTCACAAGGAAATAGAAATTCTGTATCATTTGAAAATGGTATGCTCTCAACTTTGTATAATGCGTGATAACATATTCAGGAAAACATTTGTGTTCTACAAGATTTGATGGTACTGACAGAACTTGGTACACTTTACTAGGAGGTCCCCCTATCTCACTGGTGATTACGACTATGGTATTTTTAGACTTAATCTTTGTGGATAAATAACGATAATATTTTGGGTCTTCTGAGAAAGAATGAATTTTAAGTGACATGGATTTAGGATGTTTAGTGAAAAATGTGTATAGGATATGTGTAGATTTGTATAGGATTAACAGTGACGAATTGTACTGATGAACTGTTGTGTACTAGTTAGGAATTGTAATGTGTTTAAAGGATCATTCTAAGCTTTTTGAAATCATAATAATTTTTTTGTGCGACACGTTTATTTCCAATATAAACTATAACAAACAATAAATAAATAAATAAAGCCAAACTAAAAGCCTACTTCCTCTTCTCCGAGTTACCCTCTTGAACTACCACTGTGTTTTCTAGCGAACATTGTTCCCTCGCCTCTAACCTGCCTCTGTCCCTCTCTTTTTTCGCCTCCACTCTAGCACTTCACCCATCATGGTCACGTGCCGAGCATAGCTGGATGTACCGCCTACCTGCACTTAAAAATGTCCAATGTTCTTAGTCTTTAATCTATGTATGTGGACTTATATATTGTCCCCAGTGATTGTTCCATTTACTCCATTCCACATCCTAGTGCCTGTCAAATCTGATTTCTTATGTATTGTATGTTCCTTTGTGATCAAAAGAGCTGTGTTCCTTCCTGTATATAAAAAGATACATATTGGGGGAGGCTGCTGGTTTTTCCAACTCTATTTTGGAGGAACCAAGCTCTAGACCTGCATCTGACTGACTGATGCCACATTACTTTTTGCAGTAAGCGGAATCTGGTGCAGTCAAGTGTTGCTATCCCAAAAGTGTGTATGCACGCAGGTTTATCACCATCAGCTATGGGGAAGGACCGGTCTGCCTGGATGGAATCTGGTATTGTGATCTGGCATCTGAACCTAGATCTCTGTAATTAGTGTTTACCACAATGAGCCATCTTCTGAATAATAGCGGCACTCAAATGGATCACTCTGCATCAAGACCTTCAGGAGTACGCGTGATCAACATATTGCTCACAGAAGGATGAGTCAGCTACAGGAGTAGTGCTTTAGTAAATGGTCACAATCAGTCAGAGTCTCATAAAATGAGTGCAAATGAATAAAGAGCACAGAATGTGCTTGTTTCATTTGTGCCCATTTCAGAAAAGCATAGGTCACCTTATTCCCGAAAGTGAATTGTGCATTTCAGGGAAAGGCAGCACAAGATGCATGCTGCACTGCCCACTCCCTATGTGCCCCTGGCACGAATGTATGGCAGGCTCCCAGCACCAACCACCTGGATGCTTAGAGTGCATTTCAGAGTTGCAGGCCCTAATAGGAACATGCCAATGTGAAAAATGCCAAAGTATAAAAACTCATTTCTGTCCTTGTTTCAAGGGGGGGGGGGAAAGATGTAAAGAAACGTAAAGGAAAATGCAGCAAAGGTTCAGAAATGAAGCTATCGTGCCTCAGGCTTTCCCCGGCGCCGCGTCCAACGAGGGACAATCGAAGATCTTTCATTTGTGCGCCTCCAAAAGTGCATCCCATTTGTGGATTCGAGATGTGCATTGAAATGCACAAAATGCCATCTAATGTGTGCAAATGAGCAAATGGAGTGAAAAGGAGCCTCTGAATGTGTGCACTTGGACGGATCCATGTTGCTATTAGCAACTGGGGGCCACATTTCCTGAAGGGCTCCCCCTGCATAGTTGGCACACTGTGTTATGCAGAATGCACACAGCTACCTATTCAGGTGTGCATTCACTTTGAGGGTGGGGGGTGGTTCCATCCTTTGCATGGGGGTAGTGCCCCCTATAAGCGAGGACATCTGATTTCCAAGGGTGCGCTCATGTTAACAAATCCTGCGCTTGCGCAATCAGGCCACAGTGCACGTGCCACTCGGTAGGTGGCGAAGAGACAGAGCGGGAGATGGGAGCCAGAAAGAGGAAAAGAAATGGGAGAAGAGAGACAGAGATAGAGCGAGAGAGAGAGAGGGGGGTGAGTGACAGAGAAGGTGAAGGAGATGGGAAAAGAGAGTCAGAGAGAGACAGAGAGATGGAGAGCAACAGACCGGCAGAGATGGAGAGAGAGCTAGGGAGAGAGAGATACGAGGGACAGAGAAGGGGAAGCAGATGGGAGAAAAGAGACCGAGAGGGAGACAGAGAAATACACAGAATTTGGGAGCGTAATAAGTGTTAAGTGGAAATCTGAAAAGACAGAGGGAAGAATAACAGAAGGGAAAGTGTGATAGAGGGTGAGTGAAAAGCAAATAAGTGTGCTGGAGGTTTAATGTGCTTCACCAAGGTCCCTTAATGATTGAAAGTGTTTGATAACAAAATGCATGTCCTGCAGACTGCTTCCTCGTGGAGGTTCCTGCGCAGAGTTAATTCGATTCTCAGCAAGACGTGCACTTTAGAAAACCACATTCACACACACCAGAGCAAAGATACATAGATAGAAACGCACACTGCTACTTCCTGTCTCCCCATGTCTTCCTCCTGCGCCAAGCATACAGGTGCCACTCCTAGACCAGCCTCACATTCACTTCCTGTCGGGGTAACCCGGGGGAGGGGCAGCTTCTTGTATGAGACTGTAACGCCGTGGGGACAGGGGGCCACTGTGACACATTTCTATGAGCTGCCTTTACAAAAACCTCTTGCAAACAATTGCTGTGACAGGAAAGCAGCCGTCTGCCTCACACGGATGAACTATGCAAAGCACGCACGTCTGGATGTCTCTACACATAGAACTGTTCATCGTCAGATCTGGGTCTCACATCTGGGGAGGTTTTGGAATATTTTCAGATTTCCAGCTTTGGGAGCTTCTCAGATGAACTTGTCAGGAAGCCATCTCGGACAGGAAGCCGTCTTGGACAGGAAGCCATCTTGGACAGGAAGCTGTCTCGGACAGGAAGCCATCTTGGACAGGATGCTGTGTTGGACAGGAAGCCGTCTTGGACACATGTCTAGGGAGCAATCTGAGCCCTGCTGGTGTCTGTAGCTTCGCTTGTGAAGGGTTTTTGACGCTCACAGGTGCATTGTGTTATGCCAATGCTTTATATTTCGGTGAAGGAACCCGACTGACTGTTTTGGGTATGTAATGGTTATATCGATACTTTTATCTAATCTACCCTTATGCTAAACTGTGGGAAGCGATGTACACCTCTACCCCTATACTGTTCAAAGTATGGGTAGGTTTGTGAGCAGAAGGGGCAATCTCCATTAGCCCATCATTGAAAAACACTTCTGGTCATTCAGTACTAGTTACACTTCAAAATGGAGGCAGCATTCAATTTCACCAACAAATGAAAGCTTGTGGGAGGCCGGCCCTGCACTGATTTACAGCTGGTGGGACCATTGCGAGGTCCTTGGAATCATACACACACCTGATATTCTGCACGCTATTAGCCAAGAGGCCTGTCACGCCGGTCTCTAGAATTCCACCACAGACTAAGACATCAGCCATATCACTTTAGATCTAATCATAAAATGGACAGCTGTTCCAGCTTTTAATGCTTAATGTACTTCAAAGTTTCCAATGGGAACCTGTCTTGAGTTATTGGGGATTGTAGAGTTAGTGTGCTGTGGTTAACCATTGTGTTCCTACGCTGAAGCCTTCTTCGGGGCAGGAACCAGATTAACTGTGTTGGGTAAGACATTCTTGGTGTTCCTTTTATTACCACCACAAAGAAATACTGAAGCTTGGGGTAGTATTGATAACTAAGGTCTCTTTGACAAGCTCACAATGTGCGCATCTATTGAGGCCGATGCACTGAGCGGGGCGTTCTACAGCATCCCTGGTATGTGAGCGGTACATGGTGGGGAACCCAGGCTACATGCATGTGAGTACAGCTCAGCAGAAGCACCCGCCCGGGCAGATTACCTTGCTGGATCCCAATCCTGGGGTTACTGCGCGGCCAGCATTCAGTGTGACCCTCAACCAACTCTACTTCGGCACAGGAACAAAGCTCACAGTGCTCGGTAAGAAAACGCTTCAATCTGCATATACGCACGGTAAAGGGATTTTATAGCATAAACCTACACAAAAGCCTCAATTCTCTAAATAATCAACATAAAAAGCTTCTCCAGCTGTTGCAAATGTCTCCGTAGTAGTAGAGTAGTAAGTGTTAGGCGGTGTGCCTTTTTGATTGTATTTGTAAGAATGTAAATGCATTTGACAGTAAGTGAAGAGGTGTTCTTAACAATGTGATTGTGTTTTGACACTTACTGGTGCAATTATGCAAAGATCGGAAAGGATTCCGAATCATTTTCTAAAAGGGGAGCATTATGAAATTAAAACTATATGCCCCATTGATAGAGCGGACCCGTGGGGTCCTACATAATCCTTCATACCATGGAACTGGAGGTCCACAGTCAGTGTGGCCCAAGTGCATGGAAATAACCCATTACTTCAGCACATCCCTAAGGATCTACCCCCCTAATCCAGCACATCCCTAAGGATCTACCCCCCTAATTCAGCACATCCCTAAGGGTATACCCCTAATTCTGCACATCCCTAAGGCTATACCCCTAATTCAGCACATCACAAGGGAAATACACCCCTAATTCAGCACATCCCTAAGGATACACCCCCCAAATTCAGCACATCCCTAAGGATCTACCCCCCTAATTCAGCACATCCCTAAGGATATACCCCTTATCCCTGTTAAAAAGTGTGAGTGACCTTCACAGCACCACTGAGGACGCGTCCTAGCGCTCACTCATCAGGGTGAGACCAGCACAGAGGATTAGATTTCTGACAACACATGCAGATCAGCTATCTCAAAAGTGGTCATATTACAATATAGTCCGACTGGACCATATCTTTATACCCGCTGATAGCGATTTCTGTCTCAATAGCACCGGCTGTAGTCTGCCTAACTACCACAAATCAATTCAGAAGAAATAGTCCCTTTACAATCAAGCAACGTTTTAAATATTAATATGCTTCTAAGGAGGAGCCTGAACATGGAATGCTCGGCTTGAGTACTAATGCGCCCTACAATCCAAGAGTAACCGTCACTAAGCGCGGTAGGACTGCCACGGGTTTGTGAAAGGTCGTCCTTTGACCTGGCGGGATTTCCATTTTGAGGAGGTAAAGCAAGAAAGAAGGGGCGAGTGTTCTCCCCAGCCAGGACGCTGGGGAGAAATGTGAGAGCTGTGAGGGGGAAGTTAGCAGAAGAGGCGAACGTGATATGGGCAAGTGTGTGTAGGTAAATTCAGAAATTAGAAGAGAAAGGTACAGCTAGGTTTTGGGACAGTAGTAAAGTGCTGTGTTCTGGAGCTGGGTCTGTCCAGTATTTTGGAAAAGGAACCAAAGTGTCAGTTATAGGTAAAAAAACATGTTTTATTTTTATGTCTGTCTTTCGGTTTTTTTTAGATTACCCCAAATCTCCACTGCAAAACCCCAAATGTGGGGGGCTACTAGAGTCTCTTATGGTTCTGGGGTTTTGGGGACCATGCAGGACTGTAGGTGTTTTTTTTTAAGCCGTATATCTTGGCGCAATTGCTGTGGTATGTCTGGCGAGGGAGGGTGGTGTCTGCCCTAGGTGGCAGGGTCTAGATTCTGGGCAGTTTCAGCAAGCCCCTCTGCCCCCAGTCTACAGTAGATTTCGAATTTAGAGAAGAAAGCTTTTGAAAGTCTGGCCATAGGGGACCTATTTCTGTTATCACAGCTCAGATAGTTTCCTTCAAAGGATTTTCAGACCTAGCTTGTGCAGGGTGGGGGGGGGGCATGTGTAGGGTAATATGGGCGCTTTCTTTTAATCTCTCAGGTATCGAATAGAACGATGATTGTACCCCAAAGTCAGAGGGTTTTTGTCGCTTTTCAAAAATTGAATATCCCCTGAATGTGTGTTATGTCAACACTTTGAAACCCGCTGATACCAATTTGGAATTGATTGGGACAGTCATGGTATACAGGGGTGAATTGGGAAATCTAATGAATTAAAGGATCACGATGAAAGATTCCAGCCCAGGGGCGCGGTGTTTCCCTGAGGACACCAAAGCCAACCTCTACCCAGGTTTTAGGACGGCCCTCACTCTCTGTGTTCTGGAAGCTATGCACTGTATTTTGGTCCCGGGACGAAACTCACCGTTCTAGGTAAGACATGCATTGTACATCTCATGGAACACCTGTGTTGAAATAGGCAACTTAGTCGAACATTCAAATTTGAACAACTTTCATTACTATGAAGTGCTCGATTTGAGCACGGTGGGTTTAACCTTCACCCCAATGCTTTGGAAATGTTCAGCTATTTTAACCGTCAGTTATATAGCTCACGCATTGAATAAACCACGGCACTCAAAGAACAGTATAACTTTGTTGGAGGGAATCTTTTTTTCCCTTGACACCCAACAGATTGTTGGATAAAAATGCAGTTATTTACAGCGAGGGAGAGTAAATAGGAGCAGTGACTATTGATATCCATTAGTGCATTTATAAATACACTTTTAGGGAAAATGTTTGTCTTTGTAAGAACAGAAGTGTGGTTCTAAGACCCAGCTGCACTCTGTGCAGTCTGCAAACATCCTTCACTATAATCACTTGTAATCTTGGCTTTGTAATCAATGAAAACCAGTTTTCATAGGTAATATGTTCACCTTAAGGGAAAGCTATTATGAACAATTCATAAAAGAATTTAAAAACATATGCACTCATTTTATAATATTTTTAGCTATAAAAATAAATAACACTAGGACCCGTTTTTTATGAAGTTCTGAAACAAAGACCTGATTTGCAATGTATTTTCTCTCCCTAAATTTACCACGACGTGTCTTTTTTCACGGGAGCATGTTGGCGTGTATGTGTGTGAGTTTGTGTGTGTGCGCACACGTCTGTGCACATGCTTGTTTATCAGCCTGTCAAAAACATTTCGAAAAAATGACTTTAAATCATGTTGGAGTATTTAAGTTGTTACATACTAGCATGTTTAAATCCGTGGAAAGAAAAAAAGAAGGGCACACGAAATGTGATGACAGCGCTGGAACTGTTCTGTTATGATTAAACCATCTTGTGACATGTAGTCCAAGGTTTTATAGGTGTGTTTTTACAGTTTAAAATATAAATGCGAGTGAGTTAGACATGAAACATGTTACATGTGATAAGCCTTGTTTAACAACAAAATGTCAGACTAGCAATGCCGGCAATTCATGTATGTGGGGGTTTAGCTGAAGAATAAAAGTATCCCTGAGGCAGTGAGTGCATGGGAGGCGCTGAGCCGGACACTGAAGGAGTCTGGCAGCAGCAGAGGGGAGCATCAGTGCTGGGCGAGCAGAATCAGAATGGGAACACTTGGGGGTTCTGGCACTCTAAGTGAGTGGGTCACCGGTGGAAGGTGATTACAGTGTGATATTCATGTGGGGGGGAGATCTGTGAGGGCAGGTATGTCTAGGGCAGCAGAAGACTTGCCTCTCCACCCTCCTTCCTTTCATGCTGCTACTTTCAGACAGGGGTCGCGTGATCTCCCTGAAGCATCTTCTCAGCAGCTGAAGAAACGTGCAAAGCGTGAACAATGCATGCAAAGCGTGAACAATGTATGCAAAGCGTGAACAATGCATGCAAAGCGTAAACAATGTATGCAAAGCGTGAACAATGCATGCAAAGCGTGAACAATGCATGCAAAGCGTGAACAATGCGTGAACAATGCATGCAAAGCGTGAACAATGCATGCAAAGCGTGAACAATGTGCACTTGATACGGTTTAGAACATCACAGATGCAAATACCTTATATTAGAGATATTTAAGAGTGCCTCTCGCATCCACCCCTCAAAATGTGTCCAGAATGTAGCAGCAAATGCCCTATGACCCCTGGTCCCCGCCAAGCGGGGTTGGCTGCTATTGGGTGGTGGTTCCACCAATCATCATGCCTGCTATTATCAAGGCCTTCTATTTCTAAACATCAATTCCAAGAATGTTGGCCCTCACGTCCCCTAAGATTGACTGATACATTTGGGCATTTCAAGGGATCCGTTTCTGCAACCCATGCTCAGGTGACCAAGCCTTCTCCATGTGGGCAGTCATACTGTGACACCAACCCACGTGATACCTAAGACCACACACAGTTATCTGCTTTCCATGGACTGGTAAACACAGGGCTCCCCCATAGAGTGGGTCACGCTGTATTGTCTTGTCTGGGTAGCGAGGATGGCCAACCAGTCCCCACCCATTTAGCACATACTATTGAAGATCTAATAGAGGGTTCCCATGTCCCAGAATGCTTCTCAACATGCCACATCATGCCTGGCTTGGCACATAGCCCCTCACATGTTCTGTGCTGAGTACATCGTTACGTTCATGCCGAGCTGACTTGCGTAGGACCCTGCAGATCACATACGCCATATTGGACCTTCTCATGATATGTCACTGGCATGGGTTTAGTTTATTCAAGTCCAGAACAATTCAAATGTAAGATTGACTTCAGTCAATCTAATGTATTTCAGTACAATTCCAGGAAGAGGAATAGATCTCAAATGTACCATTGGCCAGCACATATATCCACACAACTGTTGCAGATTGCATAATGTCTTTCTTCAAGGTCTAGCATATAGGTTAGCTCTGAATCCATGGGTGAAGTATGTTCACCTCCTGCATTGATTAAAGAGTGGAATATAGTCATCCTGACTACGGCAGTGACTGTATGGGCTATTTTGGAGAGCTCACGTTTAGTAGATACTTAAGCAATTGCCGGCCCCACCTTCAGCAAGTCCGACACATGATACGAGGCGCTAGCAGAAAATAACAGATTCTTTGTTGTGACTTTCAGAGGATGGGCTCAACGTCACCCAACCGAGCGTGGTCCTTTTCGATCCATCGCCGCAAGAGTTACGAGAAAAGGGCAAAGCCACGCTGGTGTGTCTTGCCACCAATTTCTACCCTGACCACGTCACATTGAGGTGGTCTGTGAATGGTGTGGAGACGACCACCGGGGTGAAGACCGATGACTCTCCCACCCGGGGCAGTGACAGGATGTACTCCCTGAGCAGCCGACTCCGGCTTCCGAAGAGGGACTGGCGGAACCCACACAATACCTTCAGGTGTAGCGTGTACTTCGACCCCAAGAATATCACAGTCTCCAAGGAGACCAAAGGCCGCGAAGGTAGGTTCAGAGTAAACGCTTGCATATTTTATCTAACTGTGCCCTATTCAATAATTTAATGAAAATAATTCCTTCTTTTTAAAAGGAGTGCATGGGGTTGTCATATGAATTCAACCTGGTAGGTAGGATGGGGATTTTCTTGCACATTTTTACAAAATGGAGTCCTAAGTACCTTCAACTGTCTCTACCTAAATATCTCCCTTCTCGAGCTCTTCGCTCATCTGCCTCCAACTCCCTTAGGGTCAGTCGCTTCTTCAAGCAACGAGTTGGTGGCAGATTACTCTCTTCAGCAGGGGCCTCTCTCTGGAACAGCCTCCCTCCCTCCCTGAAACTTGAGGAGAACCATCTCTGGTTCCGGAAACACCTCAAGACCTTCCTCTTTGCTCCTGCTTTCTCTCCTCCTCTCCCTTGCTGAATTCCTGACCGAAATTGCACTGGCTACCTGGCCACCCTTTTGATCTCTGGCCCAGGCCCCGTCAATTACCCACCTGCACTGCCTCGCTGGCAACCCCTGCCCTTGGGGACCGTTTTCTGTATCCCTTCAGTCCCCCACCAGCACTTACGTCTGCACTTCCTTGCACTTGCCTCTAGCTGGCTGTTTATGTGTCATATTTATTCCGCTTATAATATGCTGTTGACTGGTTGATTTTTGCCAGTCTGCCGGAAGGACCTGTGTGGGTATCCCGCTAAACTTTTTTTTGGAAGTATTTAGTAATTCCCAATGCTTGTTGAAAAAGTACTCTTTAATTCAATTGATTGTAGTGTAGATATATTTATTTATCAATTTACATCTTTCTGAGGCCATTAGCAAACGTTATATCGTCCAATGCATTTCAGTCTGTACTAGACCTTCTTCAGGGACTGTATAAAACGTTGCTTATAATCTTGGACCTTGATTATTTTACTTCCTTGTTGGAGAATCATCCAATTCCTCTGCACTTGAGCGTGCTAATTTACATTTGCTGTTGTCTGTCCTCTATGTGGCTTCCTTTATATCCTGGCAATCTGTCATTCAAAGGAGTATAGTAGCAGCGGGGCACCTTGCTCGCGGTAATTTATAAAGGAAACTCAACCAGTCAACAGCATATTATAATTTCTCACCTCCCTAAGCAACGGGGAGGCATCTGGCGACAGGACCAAATACCTTATCAAGTACAGATTATTTCAACTTTAACAACGTACTGCCCACTCCTTTCTTTTTTGGACAATATTTATTCCACTTCCCATGTACTGCACTTCCCCTCTCCCTTCCCCCTGGGCACCTTCCCTTCCCCCATCCCATGCACTTGCGCGATCTGAATGACACCTGGCCTAGTAAGATCGTTGTTTGTCCTCCCATTGTTCCCACCTTGCCTCGTTGCGCCTTGAAACACTTGTGTATAGGCGCGTTATAAATGCCATAACATATCATATCATATCACTGGTGTATACACTGTTGTGATTTTTTTTTTTTAAATAAACCCGGATGGAATTGCAGTCAGAGATGGTTTATACCGAATGCTTTTGAAGAACATGACGTTTTGGACATTTTCCTTTATAAGGTCAGCGAAAAATAAAAGGCGCATCTACTTATTAAATAAAACCACCAACTAAAACCAACAGACGTGCTTTGACAAAGCAAACTACTTCCAAGGAGCAGTTGGGGTCCGATGTAATGCTCTCCAAAGAAATGAATGATATGACTAAAAATCACCATATCCTGCATGCAGCAACATTGCAAGATGTTCACCCAATGGCTGCATACCCACAATGCATCGCTCTATAGCTCTGAGTTTAAGGTGAACTTTCAACGATCGCCATTAGGTGTCACTCTGGCACGCGTGGCTGGTTTATTGAAGTCGACAATTCTACATTCACTCTATCCAGAAAACAGTATTTAAACTGCTCCACTCAAAGGTTCACTGCAATTTTTACAAAGCCATCATTAATAGAATGTCAAGAGCTCGCACTAAAAATACTTGTTCTCATTGTTAGCATGTTTCTTATTTTTGTTTGCTTTTTGGGGGTATACATTGATTTTTCTTGTTTTCCTGAGTTTATCTGTGCAGTTCAGCATAATGTGTGAGGGGAGGGGGCTTGCATTCACGTTCACCTCCTAGTGCCCCTAGTGCCCCCCAGGGTGCTTGTGCATTGCGCCATATGAACTCTATATGGTGGGCATTCTGGGGTGTGCATGCCAAGCACCACCCCAGCCCATGATGACATGTGTGCAGTCAGATCAAATACTAAGTGGCTTTCTTTATCAAAAGCAGCTATTTTGATAAAGAAAGCCACTTAATTGTGCTAATAGTTAAGCTGGCAATTTTAAAGCTGTAGTAATCACTTGGAGTGTATGTGTTCTCCTTATTAAGAGTGTCACTGTAATCAAACCCTGGAAAGGCCGTGTGCATTATTTTCTGAGTTAAGGTTAGCATTCCAAGATGGGCGGTCTACTCTACTCTTTTGAAACACCCCTCGGGAGAGGCAAACAGGGAAAATAGGATCAGTCAGGGTTCCAGTAGACTTTGCATAAAATCAAGGAGCATCGTGGGAGTGTAAGAATAACTAAAACTGTTTATATTTCACAAATATGCCTGTGAGAAACGCGCTGTGGGACTGAGCCAGGAGGCATATAACGTGCTGTGGGACTGAGCCAGGAGGCATATAACGCGCTGTGGGACTGAGCCAGGAGGCATATAACGCGCTGTGGGACTGAGCCAGGAGGCATATAACGCGCTGTGGGACTGAGCCAGGAGGCATATAACGCGCTGTGGGACTGAGCCAGGAGGCATATAACGCGCTGTGGGACTGAGCCAGGAGGCATATAACGCGCTGTGGGACTGAGCCAGGAGGCATATAACGCGCTGTGGGACTGAGCCAGGAGGCATATAACACGCTGTGGGACTGAGCCAGGAGGCATATAACGCGCTGTGGGACTGAGCCAGGAGGCATATAACGCGCTGTGGGACTGAGCCAGGAGGCATATAACGCGCTGTGGGACTGAGCCAGGAGGCATATAACGTGCTCTGGGACTGAGCCAGGAGGCATATAACGCGCTGTGGGACTGAGCCAGGAGGCATATAACGCGCTGTGGGACTGAGCCAGGAGGCATATAACGCGCTGTGGGACTGAGCCAGGAGGCATATAACGCGCTGTGGGACTGAGCCAGGAGGCATATAACGCGCTGTGGGACTGAGCCAGGAGGCATATAACGCGCTGTGGGACTGAGCCAGGAGGCATATAACGCGCTGTGGGACTGAGCCAGGAGGCATATAACACGCTGTGGGACTGAGCCAGGAGGCATATAACGCGCTGTGGGACTGAGCCAGGAGGCATATAACGCGCTGTGGGACTGAGCCAGGAGGCATATAACGCGCTGTGGGACTGAGCCAGGAGGCATATAACGCGCTGTGGGACTGAGCCAGGAGGCATATAACGTGCTCTGGGACTGAGCCAGGAGGCATATAACGCGCTGTGGGACTGAGCCAGGAGGCATATAACGCGCTGTGGGACTGAGCCAGGAGGCATATAACGCGCTGTGGGACTGAGCCAGGAGGCATATAACGCGCTGTGGGACTGAGCCAGGAGGCATATAACGCGCTGTGGGACTGAGCCAGGAGGCATATAACGCGCTGTGGGACTGAGCCAGGAGGCATATAACGTGCTCTGGGACTGGAGCTCATTTCATTTTTCACAAAACTCACAGCAATGCAAGCAATTGTAACCATAAACCCATATACACTGATTCGGAAAACATCCTAATTATGGTCTTTCTATAACATGTGTGCAGCGCCAGCTACTTCTCGGGGCTTCAAGGGCTCTCTAGGGACTGCTTTACCGATCCTGGGCTGACTTGTAGCCAGGCTCATGGCACATGCCTAGACCTTAACATACGTGTGATTTTATTCCCAAGATATAATCCATGTTTTTCATATTTGTAATTGTTTAAAAGTTACAAAATAATTATGCTCACGTATTTTCTTTTCTTTCATCAGGATGTGGTGGCGTCACACCAGGTTAGTATAACAAACATTTTCTTCCAATTGTTCCTGCAATACTTGAATAGAATCCGCTGCGTCTCTACAGAATCGAGCCACAATCGAGCAGAACAGAAATACACAACCCAGAGCACCAGCGGTAAACGGTTAAATTAGCCATACCTGGCTATGCAGGCAATGAAGGAATGCATCTAGGAAGCGCAACACTCTACGAGGCATAGCACAACTTAAATACAATGATGGCAACTAAAACAGCGTTCTTATATATATAAGCAATTCAAATCCCTCCTGAAGAACCATGTAAAACACAGTATGGTGAAACACGTGTAGAGGGTACTAGCTCAAACAACCAGCCTCGTTATTAAGAGGGTACTAGCTCAAACAACCAGCCTCGTTATTAAGAGGGTACTAGCTCAAACAACCAGCTTCGTTATTGAATGAATACAAAGATTATTTTCTCTATCCTTATTGTAAGAAATGTGAATGAAAATGAACTTATAATTTTCAAACATCCGGGAAAAATAAGAAAAAATACACAACAAAATGGAATGAACCAATTGAAAATCTGAAAAAGTATATAAAAAATGGAATTAAGTAATTCTGAATATTTTTCATTTTTTATTTGGAGCGCAAGAATGGAATCTTTGTGCTCCTTTTTCCTCTACATACCATTTCTGACATTGGCCAGTCGCAATGTCTTAAGCTCCACATGCAGCAAACAAATAGCTCAACACAAGTATAAGCTTCATCCTAAACACCAAGGTAGCTCGCGACAGTTGCAACAGGCTGAACCTTCTTTATAATTACCTTGAATCGAATTAGGAATATGTTTAAACACATGGCTTTATAGTGGCATTCTGTATATATGGGGCCTGGTCTCTTGAGGGTGCTTAGGACCTCACATACATTAGTTCCCAAGGTGGGAGAGCCAGCCAATCAGCTCCCTGCAACCCCGGACAGGAACAGGCTGTGAAAGCCCACATTTGGAGGGAACTGCTGGCTGCACCTCCATTTGACGGTTGCCATTGTTACCCCATGGATCCCACTCACCCTCACACTGAAACCTCCCAGCCCACCCAAACGCCTTGTGCACTTTCCCCTCCTCATGGCCATCTTCACAGCCTGCACTCACCTTTCTACCTCCTTCACCATCCACACCGGATGCCATGAACAGCGACAAGGGATTCGCTCCGAGTACCTCTCACAGTGTGTGGCGGCCATCTTAGAAGCGGCCAACCTTTCCTTTGATGAAGGGATACATGCCTATAAGTGCTCCATCATCAAAAGTAACATTTCAAAACATGTTCTCAAACTATTTACACCCCAAACAACACGTGGTGTGCTAATATCATCCATTCTCTTGCTGAGGACGTTGCTTCTCTCTGGCCTATCGTTGCTTGAGCTAGTGGATTGTCAATGGCCAGATCCACCCGTGAACCTGTAAGCTCATGCTATTTCATGATTTTAAGAGGTAAATGACTTGCGACCATGCCCTGTGAGATATTGCATGAGTAGTATGGGCCATTTCAGCTAAAAAGCCACACATGAAACATGACCACCTAACAGCCATCGCTGGATGTTCACCACAAGTTCAAAGCCACACAGCGATGCAGTGTGAGGATACACATGCGCCGAAAAAAATTGCATTTAATCTCCAGTCTTTATCATTGTCATTAACCTTTAGGGCGGCACTTATTTATTTATTTATTTATTTATTTATTTACCACTTGTAGAGAGCAAACTAATGCCCAAAGGCGTCTAGGCGCTGGGGGAGGCAGCGCTCAAGCTTAAAGCCCGCACATACGCCCAGGTCCTGGGATGACAAAGCTATGCACAAAATAGCGCCGCTCTGTAAGGTAATGATGACAATGATCTCAAGTGGAGCTAGAATTCAAGCGCTCCAGCTAATGTGTTTACCCATAGTGCATTGCGGTGTGGCTCTTGAAAGGAAGTGAACTTCCAAGGATGGCCACAAGGTGGAGCTGTGACATCTGTATCTTGATATCTGAAACACCCTTTCAGTTCTCACATAGCAGGCAAATATTTTTAGTAAACGTATTGCAGGTTTTGGACGCATTCCTACACTACATGCAGTCCATGACACTGTGAGGGGGCCCGACATATTGAGTCGCACAGGTTTAAGGGTTCAATGTTGCCCTGTCAGTGTCCCTACCTAAACTAACTGCATGCCCTCATGTATTATTATGTATTCGAGCGTAAATAGTTTTCGTAAAGAGACGGATAGTGCTATCATGTGGATGTCAAGGCACTATTTAAAGTGTTCAAAAGCGGCCATTCTTGCTGGACTAGAATGTAATTGGGAAATGAGGTACACTTGTGTTGATATGTGTAATGGTTGGCTAAGTACGTATTTAGAAGATAAAGCAATGAGTGAGTGGAAAGAGGAATGAGTGATAGTGGAAATGAGTGGGTACATTAAAGTGGAATTAGTCCGACAAGTGAATGATTGTGGCTCGCATGGACTCGGCAGTCTTTTAAAGCATCCGAGTGTCTTTCACATGTACCGAGGGGGATGGGCGAAATGTGACGCTTACAGGACAGAGCTGCTATGATCACACATAATAATATTGATGCATTTACATTGCAGACTCTTATCGCACGAGTGCAAACACCGCTAAGTTGACGTATTTCCTACTCATCAGCAAGAGCGCCCTCTATGGACTGTTTGTGACATTTCTTGCGTGGAAACTGAAGGTGAGAGCCCCTTGGGATAATTATTTTATGGGGAGTCAGTTTGGAGGTGTCCTAAAGGCGATCTCATCAGTGAATACTTAATTCAACATAGAAGTAGCACCTCACTTTTCAATGTGCACTCCACCTTTCTTGATTCTGAACGCCTAATGCTTTTGACCAGGGAATGTTTAGTAATGTAATATCACCAATACTCCAAACAGTGGGATTTCATGACAGTCCTTAAAGACTTTGGGCCTCATTACGAGGTTACCGACAACCTCGCCTTACCATTTCTGCCGCCTGACGTCTCAGTGTTACCAGGCTATCACAGGCAGCGGTACGGTAAATTGCCATTCCCATTCGACTCCATGGGCAATGGGAACACTGACGCACAGGCACCATTGTAAACGGTACTAGTGCTTCAGTGAATTTTCTGCCCCTGGGGGCCTGAACAGCCGCCAGGTAACACCTGACGGTTGTTCAGTGCCCCTACTGGCAGACTCGGAATGACCCGGTCTGGGAACGGTGTTGGTAACATTGTTTTCGTCACTTTTATTTCCAGACTGGGACACTCGGAACGAGGCTCTTTAGAGTTAGATCAGGGACAGGGCAAGGGTTTTCAATCACATTTTACAATAGGGTGATTAGAGTCATGGTAAGAAGAGACAGAATCGGTTAGATTTCAGTCAGGGAAAAATGTAGTGACAGAGTAGGGCTAGATTAGAGTCAGGGTAAGGGGTAGTGACAGGGTAATTTTAAATTAGTCAGGGTAAGGGGTAGTGACAGAGAGGGTACATTTAAATTAGAGTCAGGGTAAGGGCTAGTGACAGACAGGGTAGGTTTACATTAGAGTCAGGGCAAGGGGTAGTGACAGAGTGGGGTTTGATTAGAGTCTGGGTGATGGGTAGTGACAGTGGAGAGTTAGATTAGAGTCAGGGTAAGGGTAGTGACAAGGTAGAGTTAGATTAGAGTGAAGTTAAGGGGTAGTGAGATGTAGGTTTACATTAGAGTAAGGGTACGGCGTAGATTACAGTCAGGGTAAGTGGTAGTGACTGAGTAGGGCTAGATTAGAGTCGGGGTATAGGGTATTCACAGGGTAGGGTTACATTAGGGTCAGGGCAAGGGGTAGTGACAGGATAGGGTTAAATTACAGCCAGGTTAAGGGGTAGTGGCAGATTAGGGTTGGATTAGAGTCAGGTTAAGGGGTACTGCCAGGTTAGGGTTAGATGTGAGTCAAAGTAAGAGGCAGTGACAGAATAGGGTTACATTAGAATCAGGGTAAGGGGTGGTGATTGGGTAGGGTTAAACTCAAGTCAGGGTAAGGGGTAGTGACACAGAATGGTTAGATTATAGTCAGGGTACGGAGTAGTGACTGTGTAGGGTTAGATTAGAGTCAAGGTAAGGGGTAGTGACATGGTAGGGTTTGACTAGTGTCAGGGTACGGAGTAGTGACTGGGTAGGGTTGCATTAGATCAGGGTAATGGGTAGTGACATGATAGGGTTAGATTAGAATCAGGGTATGGGGTAGTGAAATTGTAGATTTAGATTAGAGTGAAGTTAAGGGGTAGTGAGATGTAGGTTTACATTAGATTAAGGGTACGGCATAGTGACAGGGTAAGGCTAGATTAGAGTCATGGTAAAGGGTGTTGACAGGATAGGGTTAGATTAGAGTCAGGGTAAGGGGTGGTGACAGGGTAGGGTTAGATTAGAGTCATGGTAAGGGGTAATGACAGAATAGAGTTACATTAGAATCAGGGTAAGAGGTGGTGATTGGGTAGGGTTAAATTCAAGTCAGGGTAAGGGGTAGTGACACAGAATGGTTAGTTTATAGTCAGGGTACGGAGTAGTGACTGTGTAGGGTTAGATTAGAGTCAAAGTAAGGGGCAGTGACATGGGAGGGTTTGACTAGTGTCAGGGTAAGGAGTAGTGACTGGGTAGGGTTGCATTAGATCAGGGTAATGGGTAGTGACATGATAGGGCTAGATTCAAATCAGGGTAAGGGGTAGTGAAATTGTAGATTTAGATTAGAGTGAAGTTAAGGGGTAGTGAGATGTAGTATTACATTAGATTAAGGGTACCACATAGTGACAGGGTAAGGTTAGATTAGATTCATGGTAAGGGATGTTGACAGGATAGAGTTAGATTAGAGTCAGGGTAAGGGGTGGTAACAGGGTAGGGTTAGATTAGAGTCATGGTAAGGGGTAGTGACAGAGTAGGTAAGATTGGAGTCAAGGTAATGGGTAGTGAGAGGGTACGTTTACATTAGAGTCAGGGTAAGGGGTGGTGACAGGATAGGGTTAGATTAGAGTCAGGGTAAGGTGCGGTGACATGGTAGGGTTAGATTAGAGTCATTGTAAGGGGTAGTAAAAGGGTAGGTTTACATTAGAGTATGGGTAAGTTGTGGTGACAGGGTAGGGTTATATTAGAGCCAGGTTCAGGGGTATTGACAGGATAGGGTTACATTATAATCAGTGTAAAGGGTGGTGAAAAGGTAGGGTGAGATTACAGTCAGTGTAAGGGGTAGTGACTGTGTAGGGTTGAATTAGAGACATGGTAATGGGTAATGACAGGGTAGGGTTATATTCAAGTCAAGGTAAGGGGTAGTGACTGGGTAGGTTTACATTAGAGTACGGGTAAGGTGTGGTGACAGGGTAGGGTTAGATTAGGGTCAGGGTAAGAGGTAGTGAGTGGATAGGGTAACATTAGAATCAGGGTAAGTGATGGTGAGACGGTAGGATTAAATTAGTGGCATGGTAAAGAGTAGGGACAGGGTAGGGTAAAGTTGCAGTCAGGGTAAGGGGTAGTGACTAAATAGGCTTAGATTACAGTCAGGGTAAGAGGTAGTGTCAAGGTTAGTTTAAATTATAATCAGGGAAAGGGGTGGTTACAAGGTAGAGTTACATTAGAGCCAGGGTAAGGGGTAGTGACAAGGTAGGGTTAGATTACAGTCAGGACAAGGGGTAGTTAGAGGGTATGGTTACATTAGAGTCCGGGTACGGGTTGGTTACTGGGTAGATTTGCATTAGAGTAAGGGCACAGTGTGGTGACAGGGTAGGGTTAGATTAGAGTCAGGGTAAGAGCTAGTGAGAGGCTAGGGTTACATTAGAATCAGGGTAAATTGTGGTGATAGGGTAGGGATAAATTAGAGTCAGGGTAAGGGGTAGTGACAGGGTAGGGTTATATTACAGTCAGGGTAAGTGGTAGTGACTGAGTAGGGTTAGATTAGAGTCAGGGTAATGGGTAGTCACGGGGTAGGGTTAGGTTTGGTTCAGGGCAAGGTGTAGTGACTTGGTAGGTTTACATTACAGTAAGGGTAAGATTTGGTGACAGGGTAGGGTTAGATTAGAGTCAGGGTAAGAGGTAGTGACAGGATAGGGTTACATTAGAATCAGGGTAAGGGGTAATGACAGAATAGGGTTCAATTACAGTCAGGGTAAGGGGTAGTGGCAGATAGGGTTAGATTAGAGTGAGGGTAAGAGGTACAGCCAGGTTAGGGTTAGATTTGAGTCAAGGTAAGAGGCAGTGACAGAATAGGGTCAAATTAGAATCAGGGTAAAGGGTGGTGATAGGGTAGGGTTAAATTCAAGTCAGGGTAAGGGATAGTGACTCGGAATGGTTAGATTAAAGTCAGGGCACGGAACCGTGACTGTGTAGGGTTAGATTACAGTCAAGGTAAGGGGTAGTGACAGGGTAGGGTTTGATTAGTGTCAGGTTAAGGAGTAGTGACAGGGTATGGTTGAATTAGATCAGGGTACTGGGTAGTGACATGACAGGGTTAGATTGGAATCAGGGTAAGGGGTAGTGACTGGGTAGGGTGAGATTACAGTCAGGGTAAAGGTAGGGTTACATTAGAGTAAGTGTAAGGTGTGGTGACAGGGTATGGTCAGATTAGAGTCAGGGTAAGGGTAAGAGATAGTGACAGGATAGAAGTACATTAGAATCAGTGTAAGGGGTGGTGACATGTAGGGTTAGATTACATTCAGATTAAATGGTAAAGGGTAGTGACTGGATAGGGTTAGAATAGAGTCAGGGATATAATAAGGCTCCTGTCATGTTAAGAACTATAGTCAAGGTAAGTCCTGCATTAGTATCAGAGATCCAATAACAAAAATTGGTCAGGGCAAGAGATAGAGAAAAGAGTAGTTTCAGTGTAAGGACAGGGTAAATGTTATAGTCATGTAAGCCAACCTCAGCCCCATGGTGGTGTGTTGTCTGATCAAATGTTCTCTACCAGGAACACCCACATTTTAAACAAATCTGCTTCTTTGTGTGGGGTGGGATGCTCCAAAATAACGACATACCTATTACATAGCACATATTATCTACAGCAGTCTCTTTTGATAGACTGTGCCTGCCATGTAGTGGACCTTTTAAAAATTATAATCCTGGTTTTGTGTTTTTTAAATGTCATTTTGATAACTTTTTACTTTTACCATATTACTTTCTACCTAACTTTTCCTTGCTAATACCCTTTATGGGGGGACACCCACCCCCCTGAAACTCTGTGACCACTTATACCTATCAACCCTCTTTTCCGTCCCCCCTTTAAATACTATTTTTAACTGAAGTCTAATTTTGAATTTTGCCCTACCTAAACTCAAACCTTGAATACTATATGATTGCCTATATTTAATTATTTTGTTCATACTTTTGTTACCCTCTTTACTTTTTGTAATTTGTTATTTTTACCCCTTCACTAATTCTATCTTTATTTGTTCCTGAAATGTAATCATTGTTTACCCTCTTATATTTGCATGTGCAAGAGTGAAATCTCTGCCACACATGGCATTATCCCGGAAGGGGGCACATGGCTCCACCTCTAATACAAATGATGGAGACACAACAAGTGGTAGAATACAGTGATTGCGTCTCAATTTTCTCATTGTCTCCCAAGCAGAATCTGTAATTGGACCAGTGGATAAAGTGGAAAGTGAGGGTCAGGATTCTGATTGAAAAATTAACAATCTATCTATCTATCCATTGATCTATGTATTCTTCATACAAACATTGTATGATTGGCCCGATATATCAAGAGTCGCCTTGATGAAAGAAGGCATTGGCTTCTTTGCCACTGATGAGTGTGGGACATCAATGTTAAACCTCACTTGGTGTCAGGTAAAGATCTGAAGCAAATGAGACCTCACTGGTGTACACAGGGGTGATGGATGCTGACATCCCAGCCCACTATATGTGTCTTGTAAAGATGTAGGGCCTGCTTTACAAAATGATTTTCAAGGGGATTGCCCCATTGTCAGACACTTTTCTAAATCAGGCCATAATCTGCTAATGGAACACAGGAGACTAAAATATCATTTGTAGAACCTTAGCAAAAGCTCAATATTTTGCAACTATGGTCCAAAGGAACATGCCCATGACCTGTGTCCAACATGTGATTCTTAGTAGTGCTGTTTGACAGACCCTTGTATGTGTAAGGACAGGTCTTCTCCTCGATGGCCGTAGGACTGGGATCAGCAACAGGCCTTAATAATAATGGGTCAACGGGACTGGTACACCCTTTATGGAGAGTGTGTAATTTAGCTGGAGAAGATGCTTCAGCTGAGGTAGTTTTCAACACTGAAGTGCTTCACTCAGGTGATTGGATTCCTTTCCAGGTTTTCCCTGTGACTGGCACAAGCTTTCTGTGATATTTGACAATCACTAAAAAGGAACTGAATAGTGTTTGCTGAGCTGCGTGTCATGGGAGAAGATGTAATGCAACGCTCTGTGAGATCCTTAGGACGTGTCGTCAAACATCCACCAGTCCAGGATTTGTCATGCACCAGAGGGGGCAACACATTTTCAAGTGAACATTTCAAATTGTAGAACTGTCACGTTTCCAGGTGTTGATGACCACCAGGCCACCCCTGCAGTGGTATCCAGTGTTATTGTTACCAAGTAATATGTTACCAGGAGACGACATTTGACTAAATTTGCACTCTGAAGGAAATCAAGCACTTACCCCAAATATTCTAAGACAGGAGTTTAAATGAGTAAATACCACCACTCCTAGAACATGTTGCTGGAAGGGTTTTTAGGGCTCTGGAAAAAATAAAGCCCCACTGGCGACGTTTTCCTGGAGACATTTGCACATAGAACCCCCCCACTTTATAAAGGGTTTCTTTGCACTGTTTCGTATCTCGCTGGACAATCACCAATTGCTTCACTGTTCACCTTTGCCCTCCTATGGCATTTGTCTGCAGCCTTGGACCCGCCATTTTGTTTTGGACTACGGCTCCCATCAGTCCTATTAAGTCAACTTAATGGTGAGGGATCATGGGAGTCAAACTCCAAAACATCTGGCGAGTTACAGGTTACAGCACCCTGTCCTATGGTCTGTCCATCTTCCACATCCTCCCCAAAGACATGAAGTCCTAGTGTTTTTCAAAACACTTTGGTGATTGGAGTGGAGGCTTTCCAGTTGCTTTTTGGTGATTTACTACAGTTTAGGACTGCTATCCAGGCATCCCAGTCATGTACATTATTTGTGAAAACTATTTTTTCTCAAATTAAATTTGATGCAGGCTTCTATTTCCGATGATAGATCTAGAATGTGATATATGTAGTTGACAGACATCTCTACTTCCTCTGCTTAGAAACCTCAATATTAAATTAATAAAACATGAATTCATAAATGTATCATTCTGCTTATCCATAGGCTTGCAGAGAGAAGCCCTTCATCTGAATGTACTTTCAGCCAGTGGTGATTCATCCATAACTCCAGCATCAGCGGAAGACACGCCCACCAAGGCTGGATGACCTCTGACATAGTGCTTTGCAAATGTGTGTGCCCTCAGTGTAATAATTCTGCTCTTTTATGCCAGCTGCCCTGTCCACATGTGATCCATTGCACACATAAAGGGTAGATTGGCAAAAGCCTGCTACCTTCCAAAATGCAATTTTATCACCATAAAAAAACAATGTTTTGTCTGCACATGCAAGACAATGGCAGGAAATATATGTCTTAGTAAAGAAGCAGTACTGTCGAATTGGTCTGTATTTGAGATGATCCTTAAGTTGGCTGTTAGGCAAGTAGCTTTATTTGGAGTGGCTGAAATTACCCTTTGCTCTACATGATATTGTGACCACAAACCCATAATAACCTTGAAGCTCTGGAGAGAACTGAAAAGTTACATGGCATCTGAAAAAGAACGATAGGTTCACAAGAGACTCATTGAAGGAGTACCCTGAGTTAATTGGAATGACATTGTAACAGTTTGCACTGGGAGGGAAGGGTTGGCAGATGAGTGTGGTGACAAGTAAGCCCACACAATGCTTCCAGTAATTCCGGTGTCCGTTTTCAGCACAGACAGGGGCATAGCCATCATATGCCAGTCAGGGGTGGTGCACACCACCTATACCAGCTCCCTTTGGTAGTGATGAGAAGGCAGCGGAGCATGTGGCAGGAGTCCGGGAGCCCCCTAGCACAGTTTTTCTGTGCATGGCACATTAGACTACTCCTTGTCTCTATGCACACCTAAATTGCAGTGAGGTTGCCTGGGTTGTTGGACTACCGCTCTGAGAGCATGAATACTATACATAGGACCAACTGCATAAGCTGTGAAGACCAATTGCATAAGCTGTAATGATAACTATGTTTGTATCAATGTATAATGTGCCAACAACTGCTACCACGCCTGTACCTCTGTAACTAAGCTCTTGCAAGTAACAGCGCCTCAATGCCCCTGGGCTGTTTGCGCGCTATACAAATATACATTTTAAAAAAAGAGCCTTGCAGTCACTGCAGGTATCAGGTGTCACAGCAGTGAGCACTTAGGCACATATTTTCAATTACCCATAGAAATAGTGCCTCATGTTTGAGTGGTCAGCTGTGCAGGCTGGGGAAGCTGCTGTCGAATGCTGTCTAGTGACATCCTCGATGTTGCTCAATACCCCATGTCACCTTCGTCTGTACCTGCAGGGCGTTACAGGAGAATGACGAAGGAAGCACACATGAGGGTAAAGGAACTAACTCTTTATTGGTAGTCCAATAACATGAGCCGCACCATGCTCGACATGCACAGCACTCCACAAACGGCCGTTGGTCTCTACCTGCCATGTCAACTGCAGTCCATTTGAAACCCAGGCTGCATTCAACGCTGCACAGGGAAAATGACGCTCGCACCAGAATGGAGGTCAGGTCATGAACCGAACCACTATATACCTTCCCCCTTAGACAAAAAGCTCAACACAAAGTCTTTCAGTTCAGAAAAAACTCTCTGCCTCCTTTCTCCTCATCTTACTCCTCAATTGTCCTACTATTGCCATCCAGACTCTCTTTCCAAATTTAAGCCTGAATTTCTCACCTGTGTTTCTGTTCTTTATTCTGTTCCAGGCATCGAACCCTGATGCTCAACCTCTTCTCCTGGCTCTACTCCAGACTACCCCTGATGTCACAATGATCTTTGCATCACATTCTACAATGGAATTGCCTCCTGGGCCTTCTCTAGTCTCCACTCTAATCACACCACCTACATTGTGTGCAACCTCACCTAACACATTGTCCACAATTCTCCTTCCCTCACGCATTCTCGATTCACCTTCATGACACATACCAACTGTCTCTCGCTCCACTTTATCTCAGTGTCTAAAACTACCACAGTCCCAACAATTCTATGTATTCTCTTGGAACGGACAACTACAGAACACCTTATCCTCTCACTCTAGTATTCCTGACACCATTATCACCCATTTCAAACAATTCGACTTAAATCTGTCTCCTCTCCCTCCTTAAACCACATTTTGTACTTTTCATGGAACTTCTCACCTCTCCTGATCAATTCTCCTATTTTCACTTTAACAGGACCTGAAGTACCTAACCATTCCAGAGCTCACTGGTTTCCTCCCCCTCAATGACATGAACAGCGACACTCCAGTGGTGGAATGTGTTATAGCTCTAAATGCCCATACCATGTATCTCATTACATTAACAATATCTAACTTCAACATTACCACCAACTGCAGTGTCCCTTTGACCATTAAGACGGTCAAGTGGCACAGCGAGTAGAGCGCTCGCTTTGACATCCGTGCAGAGCCTGCTAACGCAGGTTCGAATCCCGGCGGGGCCAAACTCAGCCTTTCATCCTTCCGAGGTCGATAAATGAGCACCACACACCGTGGGTAATAATAAGCAGCGCTCAGATACCTGAGGGTTTGTAGCGCTATATAAATGCTAAATTATTATTATTATTATTAATTATTATTAAGTCTCTCCACCATTCCATTTTGCCTGGGACAGTACAGAGCTTTCATCTCATGTCTGACTCCTGCACTCCTCAGGTACATATCGACCGAAGCTGGCCTCTATTTTCAGTTAGCACCACTGAGGGAAATCGAAAACACCATCTCACAACTCAACTACTGCCTTGGAAGCAATAGCATCAGACGATTCCACACACGCCACTTTTTATGATAATCCATCTGAAAAACATAACCATCTTGCCCTGGTAACACATGTTAAAGGACCAACCATATCCAAGGTTGTGTTGGTATTGTTACTGGACAAAAAGGAGGGTTGACGTTGATATGTGACTTGTCACTTGCCGCACATGGTAAGCAATGAGCCACCATATACCTCACATCATTATCCATGTTAGGCCACCATATGTCTTCCTGGCTCTGTCTTCCTGACTCTCATTCTGTCATGCTCCTCCCCAAATGACCCCTGTGAGCCAATTCTAAAATAATAAATCTCATGCCTTTGGGTGAAAAACATTTTTCTCTTCTGCTCAATGTACCGCCTTTCACCTAATTAAGCAGGCCCAAAAATCCCGGGTATGCCAGAGGTAAAGGACCCACTCAAAAACAGACTCAAAGACGAAATAGACAAAGTGCGAGGCAAAACTTAGCTTTATTATCATACAAATAAAGCAGGACAGAATACAAGCATGTAAATCTTAAAGCTTGTACCTTCAATACATCATATATGACATCATAACAATATCACAAACATCACGGCCATAGGTTTTTTTAAACCTATGGGGAATGGTGATCAGTTAAGGGGTCTAGCTACTTATAGATCACATATGGGTTACACATGTAATTGGGTAAATCATACCTGATGGCTCCACACAAACCACCCTTATTTCAACACGGGTTAAACTATCTAATTTCTTCATTAGGGGATTGGTTGGCCTATGACTCAATGGGAGGCATGAGACTACAGAGTTTAATAGCTTGGCAGTGTAACAAACCAACCATGGACACTTGACAGGGCATCAAGATAGGAGCCGTACAGGGTGCAGGGGGAGAAAGGCCCATGAAGTCTCCTGTGTTCATTTAGCGTAGATACCATCCCTCATCCTAACTCTAGCCTTGGTTCTCATTGCCAGCTACCGTCTGAGATCTGCACAGCTCTGTATTTCTGTGGATTCAGCATTTCGAGGGTCTCTGAAAGTCTTGAGGCCTTGGCCTATTTAAAAGCATGCTGTGGCATCCATTTTACAGAAGATGGCTGCCCAACTGTACCCTGGTTTCTATGTTAGTGAGCTATACTCATGTGTCGTTCATGTTGCATTCAATATATACATTGGTTATGTTAGTGTTCTTCAAGTCTTTTGGATGCAATGTCAATATTTATGAATGCACATTTGATCCAGTGTACATGTTCTTCATGTGGAGTGCATATATACTTCGTGTTTAGTGCATGCACCTACTAATGTTGCAACATTGGCTTGACACTTTTGCCACCTTGAGCTTAGATTGTCAGTATGTCTTATTGTACCTTCCTGGGATAAAGGTGGTTTGGTTGTCTTAGTGAGTAATGATTCTCAAATGCGATATTGGTTGAGTTTGGGGCAGAAGTTATGGTTGATGTATACATATCCCTCCCAACACACCCATAGTTCTTTTCTGACCAGATCGAACTGCACGCTCACCACTATTGAGGTCTTAGACCACCCTCCTTCTAACCTCTGTCATATTTTTTAATCTCAACATCTGCAGCACATTCTTCCTTCCATGTTGCCAATACTAGGACGCCGCCTTTCGTCACTTGTGCTTTTGCGTCCCATAGCTCCACTGGCAATTCATCTTTGTTTTCTACAGGAAGTCGCAACAAACCATTTGCCACAACATTCCTCAACCCTGATGGCCCATTCCTATAACCCAGTGAGAAATTGTATTCTTGCAAGGCTAAAGTTCAACAATGTATTCTGGGTAACACACATACATTCTTGTCTCTCAGTACATACACTAGTGGTTTGTGGTCTGCCTTTATTATAAATGGCACATCCCACACGAAAATAAGTTAAATGGCTCATTGCTCAATAACATGCCAGGGCTTCACATTCAACAGTCAAATAATTCTTCACCACTCCCTGTGAAGTCCTTGAATCAAATGCAATCACAACTTCACAACCATCTCTCAGTTTTGAGAGAACCGCCCATAACCCTACCACATTCGCAACTGTTGTCAATATGGATTTACTACATGGGTCAAACATGTTCAATGCCAATTTCTTATTTAATCTGATCAAATGCACTTGTGTGTGTTTGTGTTCATTCAAAAGAGACATTCTTCCTGAATAATTCTCTCAGAGGAGCACTCACAGTCGTGAAACCCTACATACATTTGAAGTAATATTTAGCAAGACCTAGAAATACCTTAAGCATATCTGTATCATGAGGATCCAGTTCTTCTAACATCACATCAACCAACCTTGTCTTTGGCCTGATCCCTTGGCCATTTATAATATGACCGAAATATGATACTTCCTGTACCTTAGATATACCTTTCTCCTTTTTTACTCTACGCTCTGCACACTTTAGTATATTGAGTACCTTCTTCACACATATATCATACTAGTAAGGATCAGAAGTGAAGAACAAAAAATCATCCTAAGAAAACACCTCACTTTCACAAATTCACCACACCAAAATTCCATCACCCTCTGAAAAACAGCAGCAACCGACACCAGTCCAAAGCCATTCTACAAAATCTGTATACACCAAAAGGAGTCACAAATGAGGTTAGTGCCTTTGAATATGGGTGGAGCTCTATCTGGTGATAAGCACTTGACTAATCTATAGTAGTAAAGTACTTGGTGCTATGCAGGAGAGATATCATTTCTTGTACCTTTGGTAGCGGATGGCGATCTACTCATGTGTTGTCATTCAGGTACCTCAAATCTACACACATCCAAATATTACCATCCATTCTTTTAGCAATCACCATAGGGGACAACCACTCCTCAGCTTCAATTGGTTCTATTATACCACTGCTGCACAGTCTCTCTAGCTGCTCCTTAAATGTGGTCCTTAACATCAAGGCTACTAGTCTTACTTTGTGTACAACAGCTTTTGGCCCTTTATGGAAAATTATGCTGTGGTTTAAATTCTTCAAACAGCTCATCTCACGTCTAAAACCATTCCCAAACTCATTTCAAACATAATGTTCTACAAGCATTACTGGCTCGACGGTCTTTGGGTCTAAAACTATCTCCAAGGTTTTTTGGTGCTTCCTACTTAGCAACGACACACCTTTATCTGAACCATTTAAAATTCCTTCTGTTTCCCTATCTTTAAATTTGATTCCAACTTCCTTGGAACCCAAAATCCTTATTGTCATACCACTATGCCTTTCGGCCATATATCATACTCGTTCAGTTCCAAAAGCATGAATATTATTTAATGTGTCTGCATCAATCACTGTGTATTTGGACCCTGAATCTGCCATCATTCTCGCAATCTGTCAACTTCCACCATGCACCATGGAGCATCCATGGTATCTTCTTCAACAACTGATTCATATCATCTTGAAAAAATGTATATCATTGTTAAGATACCTTATATCTTCGCTATCCCTATTCCTGCACATCTTGGCCAGATGACCTCTTATGTTGTTTGACATGCCCAAATAGGTCAAAGAAATTATCATCATGTGTACTTATACTGGGAAAAATCACGTGTCTTGTTTTCAATTGAACCATCAGAATGATAAAGACTTCAGAATGTAAGATACAAAAAGTAGAAAGGAAAGCACATGCATATGTATATCATGCAAAAGAATCTAGAAAAAACATGTTGTGTTCCATGCCATTTCTTGTTGAATTGCTTGCCTTCGTGCAACTGCATTTTCTTCTCCCAGAATCTTTTTTAATACATATACTCAAATCACATTCGTAGTTGCACAATCTGCTCAATTATTGCAATCAAAAGCCGTCTTATAACTGGGCTGTTCTTTGGATCCTGAAGATAGGTGAGAATATTAACATCTCTCCTAACAAGGGTAGTGTATGAATGAAGTGTAAACACAAAAACCTGCAACCATAAACCTACGTGTGTTAATATCGGCTGTTGTCACATGATTTTTGCCATATATTTTCTCAAAATGAATCTGCGTATGGATCTCTCTTCCAGTCTTTAATAAAGAATTGATGTTTGGGCATGCCGATATGATTTTACTTTTTCAAAGAATCTCCAAATAGTATTTTTATACTTTGGAATTCTCTGCAAATTCATGCACTTCCTGCTAGTATTTTAAGGAGTGTCCAAAGAATTCCAGTCCAAAATAAATGTTTTTAATCACACACTTGCTTTATCATCCTTCTTGGTCATCCATCGGATCTGCACACGCAGCAGTTCTTCTTCTTCTCTTGTTTCCCAGTCAGTGGGAGCAAAAGGGAGGGTCTCGCCCTTGTAGAACTTTACATCGCCCAAGTGTAACCAAGCTCTTCTTCCAGACACCCTAACTGCATTAGCAGAAACTTCCTCTGCTTGAGGTGGTCCATTAAATCTTGGCTCATGCCATCTACATGTAATGTTTTTGAGAAGCACTTGATCTCCAATTTACAACTTTGATGGTGGAAATAATTCACTTGGATCAGTTATTGAGCTGTCCTCTTCCGTGTTCCTCAACCCCTCCCTCTGATGCTTGACATGATCTGAAATGAAAGAAACACTGGTAGTCATTTATGTCAAATAATTGTGCGTCTTGTCACCTAGAGTCTGTGCTACTCTGTAAGCATCACTTCTAACTCTAGATGGGGGCCCGAGGGGAGTCCTCATGTGGTGCCCTGTTACTAATTCATGGGGCATAAGATGATGGTCTGAACAAGGCTAGGCAATATAGCCATACCTTTTTCAAAGTTAATCTGATCTTCTATGCTTTACTTTAGGAGGCCGTTGAGCCTCCCACATATTCTGTTTGCTTGTAGGTGATAAGCAGAAGAAAAAGTATGATTTATGTTCAATAAAAGCCCTATTTGTTCAAATAGCTGATTGGCAATGTGTGGCCCATTATCACACCTTACTACTTCGCACACACTCCATCTCGGAAATACTGCACGCACTAAGAACTTTGCTGCACAGGTGGCATCCGATTGTGTACAAGGACCGGCTTCGATCCATCAAGAAAAGGGACACACCACCACCAATAGATATCTATATCCATCAAATGTCTGCAGCATATCGACGTAATAAATATGCAAATGCTGAAATGGGCCATTTGGACAGGCTATTACTCCACTGATTGTTCTTAGTGCAGCTATGAACTTCTGACACAAGATGCAATTCACAATGAACTGTGCAACGTGTTCCAGTAGATTGGGAACAAACCAGTCTTCTGCAATAGTGGCAGCAAGACTTTCTCGGGTTATATGCACAGGGTAATGCAGCTGCTCAAGTGCAACTTTTAGTAACATTGCTGGCATCATTGGCTTTCCAGTGCTTTCCTGTCTCCATAGTGCTTTGGGGAGGATAAAGAACACCACCTATGTCTCCATAGCTCCTGCTCTTCTTCTTGGGCTCTACCCTATACCTCTATGAGTTGATGAGATGCATAATTGACCGCATATTAAACATCTCTCATACTGACATGCTTCTATTTAATACTTCTTTAACATTTTCAGTTTCAAACTCAGCATTTCTGAAGAATACGCAACCCTTTTGGCTTCTAAATCTGCGGATTTGTTTCCGTGAGAAATAAAGTCTGTCCGTTTAGTATGCACTGTACATTTTACGACCGCTATGGCCACTGGGAGGTGTGCCTTAATGAGCCTGTCCAATAAAGACGCATGTTGCACTGGAGTGCTGTCTGCACAGAGGTAACCCCTCCTTATCCAATGTGACAGCCCCGCATGTATGTTTGACATCACATAGGCAAAGTCACTGTACACCATCACTTCCTCATTTTATGTTTCTCGAGCGCAACAATTAGCGCAACCAGTTCTGCTGCCTGTGCTGAAAAATGGATGATAGTCTTGCACTCACCACTACCTCAAATTCACCATTTAATCTGTATCTTACAACTGAGTATCCTGAATGCCTCTCTACACTAGTTTGATGAACCATCAATAAAAAAGAATCTCCACTCCAGCTAAATCATTTTCTTTTATACAGGGTATGTCATCATAAAATTCAACATAGTGCAATCGTGTAGATGATCACTCTCATCTGCAGGTTCAGCTACAAACACGACTGGGTTCCCTACTTTACATCTCACAATTTTAATTGCTGGATAAGCAATCCTTACTTCATATGCAGAAGCTCTTTGTGTCATCAATGTAATGGATTTATCTACAATGGCAAATAAGGCATGCTCCACATATAGTATCAATGCACTAGGCCATGGTAATACTTTAGGACTTCTCAATTGCAAATGAGGCAGCAGGCAAAGATTGTACGCATGAAAAATGTCCTTTCATGACTGGATCTAAAATCCCACTGTGATACGCCAAAGGTCTATATCCTTGTGTTGTTCTTTTTGTGAGTACTGCTGTCATTACTGATCCATTGGTGTGCGAAAACAAATACAATTCTTCACTATAATTGGACATTTCCAAAACTTGGGCGGCACAAGTTGCTCTTTTTAATTCCTCAAATCCTTCCTCCATTTCTTGAGTCCATTCTATCTTTTCCCTGCCAACTTGTGCTTTCTTAAGTTCTTGCAAAATTGGTTTGATGTATGTACCGTTGTGGAACACCCAGGCCCTGCAATACTTGTATAAGCCCAGACATTGCTGCATTTGCCTCACTGTATTTGGCTTTGGTGTTTTCATGATAGCCTCAGCTCTCTCAGGTGTCATTTTCTTTCCTTCATGTGAAATTAACTGGCCTATGTACAACACCTCTTCCTGCAATACTGTAATTTCTCCTTATCTACTTTGTATCATGTGTCTGCCAATACAGTCATTAACTGAACAGAGGCCTGCCTACATTCATCCTCTGTTTAACTACAGATTAATATGTCATCTACATACAGAACTACAGCACTTTTGAGTTCAATATTACCTGAATCTATCTGTAGGACCCTTTTAAAAATTGAATGGGCCTCACAGTATCCCTTAGGCAAATAAGTGTATTTTACATTATTTTGTCTGAATGTATAGGAAGTAAGGTCTTGTGAGTCTTTGTGCAAAGGGATCGGGAAACACATTTTTCAAATCAATCACTGTGATGTACTTAGTTTCAACTGGGATGCTACACAATTGTGTCACATGATTCGGAACTAATGGGAATTTCCACTTCTACAATCGGATTAAGAGGGCCCAAGTCCTGGAGAAATCTCCACGACCCTCTTTTGATTTATTAATCGGATACACTGCTCTATTGCAAGAGGAATCGAATGGCACTAGAATTCTCTGTGTCATCGACGCTGAAATAGTCTTAAATATGCCTTTATCAGCTACTCGAGACATGGGGTACTGTTTTGCTCAGGGTAGAATTGCTCCTGGCTTGAGTTTTATTTGAACCTCCCCTATTCCCTTCAATAGGCCAATGCCATATGGGCCCGTAGCCCAAAGGACACTTGGCACCTTTTCTATGGCTTCCTGAAAGAACGCTGGTTTTTGCTGCATCAGTGCCATTCGCTGTGGGACTTACCTTTTCTTAATCTTTATCCGATATACAATGCTTATTAGAAAAAAAACTCATCATCTATATGTTTATCTCTGAAGATATCTTCATCTGTGATATCAGTCAATGTGTATCCCTCCTTATGAGCTATCACTGTCCTCCATGCTTTGCCTTTGTCATCTACTCCTTCAAGCATTGCTATTTCCGCTCACCCCATACATGAAGACTTCCGGATCTACCGGAACCCCTCATAGAGCCACTTGAACTGTAAATGCCAGTTTAAACTCTCCTACATTTAAATAGTGTATTCCTGGAGTGGAGCACACTATTCCTTGATCCGTGCATGAAATAGTCATGCTAAGTTTCATCATCAAATCTCTACCCAGAATGTTATTTGGCGTTTGTCGCGAATATAACAAGGGGACAGACATGTTGCATTCCCCTATAGAAACAGGTAATTTATCAGTAAAAGGAACTCAATTCATACCACCAGAGAACACTTTAGCATTCAGGGCAATACCTGACATTGGGTATTTTCCCTCTCTTATACAAGATCGAGTCATTCCAGTGTCTACAAGAAAAGAAAATGATTTGCCTCCTATTGTCACATCGACCCTTGGTTCCTCTTGGCGGTCTGGTGTTACTGATAGTAGTGAACACATCAAGTCAGCCGGTGAGCTGTCCTATTGAGGGTAAACATTCATCCCTATCCCAGTAAAAGGGTTCAATCCCACCACAGTGACAACCC
Source organism: Ambystoma mexicanum (assembly GCF_040938575.1). Lineage (NCBI taxonomy): Eukaryota > Metazoa > Chordata > Amphibia > Caudata > Ambystomatidae > Ambystoma > Ambystoma mexicanum. The sequence goes on along the minus strand of NC_090925.1, from coordinate 32,683,380 downwards.
CTATCCTAGGTGATAGTGTTTGCCCTGTGTTCACATTCCGTTGTGTCTGCATAGGTGCTTGTTGCAATTGCCCTTGCAGTGGGTGCATTTGCACTGGCCCCTGCTGTTGTGCCTTTGGCACCTGTATATGATAGGATGTGTGATCCTGGGCGCAGCCCTCTTGTGTTTGTGTGATGTATGGCTGTGGATGACCTGTCCCCCTCTTACATTTTGTCCATTCAGTTGCATGTTTCTTCGGCTTCTATATACACGTGCAATATGCTCTACTATCCCACAATTCCAACACAATGGTGGTGGTACTCTGGCAAACCCACCACTATATCCTCCCTGACTGTTCTAACTTCCACCCTGGGCATTTTGAAATCCACTTTGGGTGTTCTGAAGTCCATCTTGGGTGTTCTGCAATCCACCTCTTCCTCTAAATCATCCACCTCTTCCTTGTGGCCAAATCCCATACCCACTTTGATCCACTGGGTGTACATAATTCACCTGTGATGCACACGTTGCTTCTTGTATCCCTCCTCCTTCTCCACGTATCAATAATGCCCCTTCTCTAACACATTTTGACAATTTCTTCTGAACTAACTTGGCTTCCTTAACCTTTCTGTTCTCATCTTTCTTTCTATTCTTCTCTTTTAACAATCGGCAAGGATACACGATAGTCAACTGTATCTCAGCACATGGCTTTGCTTCCATTCCTACTTGTTTTTTTTATTTGTCTCTGTCCTTTTTCTGGTAATCCCTGACACAAAGTATGGTAGAATAATGCCACTATTTTTTCCCAAGGCTCACGTGCCTCAAGATGCCATCTCTCTTGAATATCCTGAATATGAGCAATAGGGTGTTCATCTTGTTTCATTTTACGTGTTGTAATTGCACCCATATCTGACGTATGAGAATACTGTACCCTGAGAGCCCTCCAAACATCTGCCTTACAATTATTAAATGGTGCTCCATCATGTGCCGTGTTTTGTGCTGTCACACTTGCATATCACGCTTGTTTCCAAAATTAGTCAGCTATCTCTCCAAGAGACCTTGTATGTCCTATACGGCCAATGTATTTCCCCTGTGATTTTCTCTAATTTGTATATTCATTTTCCAGTCCCCGAAGTCAAACTAGGTAACTTCCATTTTAAGTTATCCTTATCCGTCTGAGGCTATGGAATATATTGTGGTCTTGCCCCTCCCCCTTCCTTCTCTTACAAGGGGAATTGTATGAACCCCATCCCATAACTGGACCCCATTATTAATGTTTTCAATGCAGGGCTAATCACCCCTGTTCGTCTTTGTGCTGGTAACAACCTTAACCTACTCACATAAGGTGGGATTCTCCTCTTGCACTACACAATTTTATTTGGAAAGTTCGGGATATGGTATAGAATCTGGTGTTCTTTCCTAAGGGTGTACCCTCCCCTTCAATCTCTCGACCTGACTCCTTTTCTTCGCCTACACCCCAACAAGTGTGACTATCATCCTCCTCTTCCCTATCTAAATCTTATATACTCAAAGACAATGCTCTGCATTCATCATTGAACATGTTTACCTCCTCATCCCATGTTTTTGATATTGGGAACTGTATGCCGCTCCCTTGAGTCCCATACTCGCTGTTCTGCCTTATTTGCTGATATAACTTATTGATTATCTCTCCAATAGCTTCTTCACCATATCTGTACTCTTCATGTGCTACTTTAGGTATTTCTTGAGCCACTTCTCTCATTGGGAACATTTCACTCATTGTTTCCCATCGCCCCTGTATTTCGTTGCTCAGTACTATTCTGAATGAAACTGGGGTCAAGATCCGGCTGCTGTTATACTTCAAAGTCAAATCCTTACAACTAGGCTTCAGCATTCAAGAAAGACACCCACCTATACTCTTCAGCCTGTGATGTTCAACTTGTTTGGAATTCTGAAGGTAATGAGGCTTCACATAGAGATCCTTCAACTATCCCGCTCAAAAGAGCTAAAATGTTTTGGGGCCTCCAGGGAAAACCCCCAAAGGGGAAAAAACCCTGTGGTGTGCTACTAGTGTGTGTGGACTCCTGAAGGCAGCAGTGGTGGTGTTTTTATGCTGGTCGTGTCTCTGCAAAGGGCCATTATCTTCTCACAAAGAGGCCTGGAGGTAATAGATCAGTAAGAGTGTAAGAGAAATAGTAGTAGAAAGAAATAACCAGAAGGCTTTTTTGGGGAATGCAGGCTTACCCTTCAATCTAGAAGCGCTGTTCCTGAATCTTGACAGCAGAGTAACAGGCGTTTAGACAGTAAGACTGGAGCAGGCACCTGACCAGAAGAGACACCTGATAAGCCAGACCGTGGCGCTTGAAAGAACTGTGCCTTTGGACTTAACTGGGAGAAGAGTCCTCGTGCTATCCGGTGGATGCCTATTGGGAATACACCGAATGATTTTCTCGAAAATACTCTTAAAAGCAGAGTGTTCAAGGAAGCCTTGTAAACAACAAGCTGGAATCCACAAAGGGAGCGTAGCAAGTCTCTAGTCAGAGCAGCAACGTGAAGAGCCGAATGCCGAGTATCCTGATAAGCTGTGGAGCATGGAGGCGTGGCTACCAACTCATTCCAAGTCGGTAGAAAAGCTAGACCACTGCTGGCAGTTCCACTCACTGACATAATGGAGGGAGTCCTAGTCAGCTGAACTATGTGAGGCGATGGGACTGCCTTAAGAGATGTAACAGCTGCCTTCTATTCCGTTTTATTCCTTCTTGCACTTCCCTTCGTTCTCCCGGATCCCTTCTTGGTCTCTCTTATTCTTGCTTTGGTGCTTCCCTTCTTATTTCTTCTATTTGTTCTTCTCTAAATATCTTTTCCTGTCATTCCCTGCTTTTCCTTCCTTGCTCATCTTCCCTAAACAGTTTTTCTCATTCCATATTCTTCTTGTCTTGTTCATGTTTGTCTTCCTTTGCCTAACCTCCTCAATGCTTTTCCCATCTAACTTGAGTAATATCTGTGCTCCGATCTATTTGTTCTGTAAAAGCGTTACCTCATCAGCCCTATCCTTCTCTCCTTTCCATCTCTTAATTTCCTTGTCTATATCTTTTGATATATTCAATCTCTCACCTCATTCCTCTTGTAACCTTTTTTAAATTTTATAAATCTCTACTCATCTCAAAGCTCATTGCTCAACTCTTTTAATCTCAAAAACAACAAATATGAGCAAGCACCATCAATCGCTGCTCAATCCTCTTTTGTCTCAACAACCTATCTGTCTTCTGACTGGCGCCAATCATTTACTAAACTTAACTCAAAACAACTTTAATTTCAAATTTCACAATTTTTCACTTTTCAGAACTTCATACATCAAATAATAATCACAATAATAACACAGTACACATTCAGAAAAACTCTGTGATCACCTTCTCTTTTCCTTATAACATTTATAGTAAAAGGTATTCTTCCTACGCCTTCACCATATTACCCCGTACGGAGTTTGAGACATTACCTTCCACTGTCCTGACCATGTCTATCTTTTCTCTTAGTATTCCGACTGGAATTTGAGACTTCTTCTTCTATCACCCGTGAAATAGGATTACCTAGGCATTCCTTTATCTCTAAAATATTCCTGTTACACAACATATTTTCATAAATATCACAATCCCGCCCCTTTATATGGCCATTTACCTTAGTCAATTTACATCTGTTTGATCGACTCGAGGCTTTCAGTATCGACTCCTCCTCCAATCCGACCACTTCGCCTTCTGTCCGCGGAGCACCTGTGAAAACCGAGCATGGATTTCTTCAAAGAGGGACCTGCCAACCATCTCGGTTTTTCTTGCAAGATTATTTCTATCTGCCGCTCTCCAAATGAAACTGCGTGATATTCTAGCTAATGGCGGAGGATGCCTGATCGTCTGAAACTCTGAAGTCAAACTAGTTTCGATCAAAACCATCCACACCGCTACCTAATGGCCCTTGGAACGTGCATCTGTTAGTGGATGGGATTACACCAGAATAAGTCCAAATAACTGGACAGACTCAAGAAGATGGCAAGTCACTGTTTTATTAGCAATTATCTATAAGAGGGAGTTTACAACAAACATCAACGGACATACCCTCATTCTCAGTGATTTCCACATGAAATACAATTATAAATTATGTGATATGATAGGTTATTTATAACATGCTTAATACCCAAAGGTTTCTAACCGTGGACCCGGCGATCGAATCTGTGTTGCCCTGTGTCCTCTTGCTTCCAAGGCAAGCACATAGCCCCTAAGCTATCCTCCCGAGACATACTCTGTCTAAATACTCATTCTAAATGGTGCCGGTGCATCTGAGCTCCCTGTTCCCATTAAACCCTATGGGGCCGAATGGGAATGGGGAGAATCTTTTTTCCGGCACCCGCAAATGGGCAATTACTGGGTCTGGCAGGGCAGTAATGACGCGGTAATTGCCCATTCGCGGGCGCGGGAAAAAAAATGACACTGGCGGCAGCCGTGCCTGTATAACAGTCACGGCTACCGCCGATGTCATAATGAGGCCGAACGATGTAATCTATCTTGCGTTTCAGCGTATGTATATTCATTGTACTTTTGAATTCTGCAGCACTTTTTACTGTTTAATCTTCTTCTTTTACACTTTTAAGGGTCACTTGATTCTTTACTTAGCCATTTCGATTCTAGGATTCATACATTGTATTAATTCAGTATTTCAGGACTTTGGCTCGCTTTTGTATGATGTCATCAGTCCATTTTCTTAGTTCTTTCTCATATACCTTCAGGGATCTCCTGCAGGCTGTCATCAACTCGAGGGTAGATTCGATAAGGTCATCTTAAAGGATACAATCTTCCATATACTCGCTGCGGTATTGGAACAATAGCTGGTGTAAGACAGGGCACGGTCTCATGTCTCCAATTCTGAGGGGCCTAGGGGGTAGGACCTCCTGCAGATTTGTACGTCTGCTCTCTGCAAAATCACAATAGGTGTCATTATCCAAACAGACATCGCCAAAGGGACATTCTGGAATCCTTGTTGTAGATGATTACTGATGATGTCTGAATAGATTATAGCATTAACTACTCATTTCACGGGCCGCAGGCTACACCAACGGGGTAACTGCCTGGCCGCCTGAGTGAAGTGAGGGTGTTTAAGGAGGGCACCGGGTAGTTAACGCTATTAGCACCCTGGGTAACCAAAGCGGTACCCCGGGGTGTTAAAAAATATATATTTCATTCAAAGAATGGGATAAACGTGGTGCCCCCTTCAATGAATGAAAATACTGTGTCAAAATGGCTGCCACGGTTGGGGATGGCAGGCTCCATATTGAGCTCCTCTTCCATTATCATGTCAGCAGGCAAAGCGACATGGAGGGAAGCTGCGGCGGGCGGCGCCGCTGCACAATCAGGTAAGTGGGGCTGGGAGGGGGTTGAGATGAGTTAAACATGGGTGGGAAAAGGAGCGGGTGGACGCATAGAACGGGAGTATTAGCCTGCAATCCAAGGAACCTAATTGGCTGCTCCCCCCGCCCCGGGTGCTAATAAGATACGTGAAAGCACAGGATGCAACAGAGCTCTTAGCTTGCTGTTTTGGGCGGAGGAAGGATGAAACAGCATACTGCCATCTTGATACACCTGAAGAAGAGGAAGTTGCCTGAGGAGGGGACAGGCATGAGTCAAAACACGCTCAAGGCATCTGATGTGAAGCCGGATGTCCATGAATCCACTGAGGCCCGTGGCACCATTACTAGAGATCAGCTCTAGGATTCAGTAATGAGTACAAACATGAAGGAACAAGGCAAAAGTAAGCATAGGTCACGTCATCCAGCATACAGCAAGAGACTCATTACGATTTGCCTTACCCTAGGAACACTATTAATGTATGCCCCATTTGCAAGAAAACTCTTTCCACTTGAAGTGTTTGCAACCATATTAAAGTGGCTGCGTAGACCACTGTCTTGGCATGGGATCATTATCACCTGAGTAGTCTTGTGACCCCCCTCCCTCCATTCCCCATCCAGCTGCTGAAACAAAGGTGTCAGGAATAAGGGCATGGATCATGGAAAGGTCAGGGGATCACCACCTCAATCACCAATGACTCAGAAGGTTAGGAGACTGCCATAGTCATGAACTTAGGCCAGGGGTCTGCAACCTATGGCTATTCAGATGTTTTAAAGAACAACTAAAATGATCTCTCATCATTGACTATGCTAGGGCTGCTGGGAGCTGTAGGCCAAAACATAAATATCATTGGAGAAGATTATTTTGACTTCATAGCCCTTTTAAATGAGATGGTATACAAATGAAGCCCCAATGAATCTGAATACCCAAGATGACATAATCATCATAATCATGACATCATCAAACAAAAGGACATTCTGAAATTCTTATATTAGTGTTTGCTGATGAGTTGTGCATATGAAGACAGAACTAGAATTGTTACATGTCACAATGTAAAGAAGCTGGATAGTAAATTATATCACAGTATGTCTTAGACATCATCGGGCAAACATAAATTCTGGAACTCCTATGATTGGGGCTTATAATGACACACATGCAACCCTGTTGTTGTCTTGAGTAATGCAAGTGTGCAGCGCCACCTGTTATCCACACAGGTGCCATGTTCTGGGATTATGTCCTGCTGGGCTCTTTGCCTGCACAATGCCCTTAACGTTATACACCCAGTGAGGAATCTGTCACCCAATGAGGCCTAATATGTGTTCGTATGCCTGTGCCGTCACCTGCCCCACAGTGTGAATGAACAGGGACCCTACATGAAGGTATTAGTGCAGAGATGGGTGCTCGTCTATTTACATACATCCCTCTAACAGCCAATAACTACTGAGTCACTCTGCTGACATATATCGCCAGTGTATTCTTCTCATGAGAGCCTCTGTTGTGATATGCACCTTACCTTGGCTTTGTGGAAGGTCTATTAGTCCAGAGTTGAGATCCTGGAGAACAATACATTAGCTAAGATATATTGTCAGGATCCTACGAACATGGCTTCATTCAGAAACCTGGCTACATCTCCAGGGTTCAGTCCTTCCCTCTGGTGCAGACCTGCCTTCCATGAAGAAAGTTCAGCTCTACATGCTGACCTCAGCGGGAGATCCTACTAGATCATTTATGGGTTCAGACATAGTGCCCTCAGTGCCGGATGAACCTCCCTTAAGAACAGAGGTGGTACCCCACTGCAGTCAATGCTCTGGTGGAGACCGATTGCATAAAGGCCCAAGGAAAAAACACAACTTGGCTCTAGCTGTAGGTGGTCCTCTGGGGCAAAGCTAGAGCAGAGTGCTGTAGTGAAATATATCACACAACCGGGGTGCTCATTTTATATTTTATGCCGTGTTCTTTCTTGTGCCCAGTCTTTCGTTTCTGGGCTGCATGCAAGGTCACATCCTTCCAGAGCCTGAGACATGGATAGTCCTGAAGCCATCTAAGGTGCCTCGCCAGAGCAGTTCAGGTTCTGCTAACGTTTTGATGGTGGAAAACAGTTGTGGGCCTATCTCTGCTCTAGTACGGGGGGCAGAACTCCATAATGAGATGGCTCTCTGTCATAGGTTCCTCTTTTGCCCGTGCTACCGCCATCCTCAGAAACGACAGGAGTGCCCTCTGGTTACATTCCTCCCGTTATTTTCATTATTATTATTAGGCATATTTAACAACGGAGCACCTTACAATGATAATGGGCAGAACACAGTGATAGAAGCAAAGAAAAGGGAGTGGGGAGCTGTTAGGGAGAATTCTCAAAAGTGTGCTAATTCCCTTCTCCTTAGAGACCCCCAGCAACTTTGCTGGTTTTGAGGACTTGATTTTTTTACCTGGAGAGAGTGTGAGCCTTTTTTCCCACTCTCTCGTGTATTTTGATGTGTGCTCTTTGATTATGGTGTTTTAATATAACTCTGTAGGCATCATCTTTTCATGTGTGTTACACAGCACCCTCAGTGCAGTGACACAGAGGAAGCCTTTCTAGGTTATCCCAAGGTGTAAATACCTTCTCTGGGATAAACTACTGTTTCCCAGAGAATATAAAGTTAACTTGATTGTACTAGTCTTTTTAAATTCCTAGACGCAGCACACACTATCTTACATAGAGTGCTGGAGGGGTTACCTAGTATCCCCTATGTGTAGAAACTTATGTAGCAGTCAAATGCTACACTTTCCTATGGAAATGGCTGGTGGCAGTGCTTTTACAACAAACTACCATGATTTTTTTTGGAAAGGTTGTTCCAGAGTTTGTCTCTGCGTGCCAAACTAGGTTTGGTCGCTTTGTTTCTATGCCTTCGGCAGGCTTCAGGACTGAAGACCGCCTCTGGTGTCTGAGTGTCTGGGGTGGGCAGGAAGTGAGGGAGGTGCCTGAAACTCCCTGTGCGTAGTCTCCTAGGACACCCAAATGGCTCTGGTGTGATTAGCTGGCTGACTGTCCGGCAAGGACAGCCACCCTTCTGGGTGAGTGGCAGCTAGGCTGGAATTAAAGGGAGAAAACTGTTTAAAAGGTGAGTCTTTTGGCTTGGGAGGCAGAGTCGACCACTGGAACGAAAGAACCAAAGAAGAGCTGGAAGAGGACGGCTGCTGCAACTACTGGATCGTTGGTTTGCACGGAGAAGCCCTGCTGCAGGTCTGAATCACCAAGTTCATCCCGACAGGGAAGCCCCTTCAAGGACGACTTCTTCCTTTGTGTTGGTGGGACCAATCAACTCGTAAGCCACCTGGATACCATTCTCGGAGCTGGTTAAGATTAACCAGGGAGAAGGACACCAGTTTGTGTCCTTGAAGAACAGCAACTGGAATCATAGTTTTGCCAATTTGCCAGCTTTGTGATCCATCCCCGTGCAGTGCAGGAGTCCCCCGAGGTCCTCCCTCTTGTCCCCGCGACTGAGGTTCAGGAACAGCGAGATGTTCAGGAACTTCCAGGATCCAACGTCTTCAGCTGCATCTTTTTCTTCAGTATAAGGTACTGTGAAAACCCGACGAGAGAACTTACCTCTCACCGCGAAGGTTTGTGGAACTTTGGCAACTTGCAGGCCTAGTCAGCTTGTGACCCGACATACAAACCTTTCTTCCATTAACTATTTCTAAGAACCGTGGCAAAGGCTTTTCCGTCTTAAATACCTGAACCGTTTTTACTTATACAAGACACTAGCCCATTGACTTTTGTCTACCTATTGCATTGAATCAACTCCTCTGGTGAACTCCAACTATTTGCACTGTTTTAAAGTAACTGTAATATTCGTTTTATAAACTTATGCCTTTTTGCTCCTACTTCAATGCTATTTGGTTCCACCTTCAATGGGGCTCAACTGCTTAGTAATCAGTATTGTAGTATAGTTTTTGTGTGATATTGGTTGCCTCATTTAGTGAATGCTTTATAAATGATTATGTAATAAATTGAGAAGTTTTTTACCAAGAAACCTTGAGTATAAGTGTCTATCTGAATACTTGCTATTGTAGACCTTTGTGTAAAACCCTTACAAGCTCACATTCTCGCTTCAGATAAGCCTGGCTGCTCAGTTCGCTACCAAAAACTGTGTGGTACAGACTTATACCAAAGTTTGGTTTTGCTTACACCTGTAGTCCTAGTTGTGTGTAGTGGTCCCAGAGGATTCTCAGAGGACTCTCTTACATTGAGAGTTCTGCTTTACTTTTGATCAGATAGTAACCTTCACAAGGCTAAGCACCACTAGAAAAGCAATGTTATCATGCCTAATTTAGATAGCTACAAACAGGAGGCCCTGATAATTTTAACAGTAGATCAACTGAAGGAAATGTGTAAGGTCAGAAACCTCCCTGTTAACGAAAGAAAAATTAATTGGTTGAAAGAATGTTGGAATATCAAAGACTGAGAAATTGGGCTCTAACCCCTAATCTCTCAGAAAATGTGGATAATATTGATGAGGAAAATGATGTAGAGTCTAACTCTAATGTTATTGAAGAGCCAGATGAGTCAGGGGAGTCTCAGGGTGTGAGCCCCACTGCCCCTCTACCTGCTCTTGGGGCTCAACCTTTAGCCACAGTGACCCTACCAGGTTCAGTACTGAGTACAGAATGTGTCTCTCTTGGAAAAATGAGACTTGTGTTAGAGATTAAAAGGCTCCAAATGCAAACTAAAAGTAAACATCATGAAATCAAACTCAGAGAAACGGAAATGCATCATGCTCTTTTTTAAAAAAAAACCTTTCTACTTTTGTACAGTCAGAAAAAGGAAAGAGATCTTATTCCATTTAGTTTTTCCAATTAAGATCAAATAATGTGTTTAAAAAGCTGACAATTGTGAACATTTTTTTCTTTGTGCCAGCGTAGAGAAATTTGGCCCATCGGTCTTCATTTGAGAGTTTGATTGTCGAGGATAGATACATATCTCTAATACATGATTTTGTGTCATCCAGTGCCGGGCATGAGGTGACAATATGCTGTAATGTTTCAAGTTTGTTTGTTTGTTTGCAGAAACGACAGAAGAAGTTGTCTTTTGCTACAAGTTGCCTAGTTAATAATAGTTCTCGTGCTGGCATCAAATTCAGTCGAAAACGTAGGAAGTTATCTCTGACAGAAGCAGATGGGAAACGTTGTAGATATAGCGGAAGACAGTTTAGTGGGTGCGCGTCCAATTTACATTCCAGATTGAGTTTGAGTTGTGTTTTGGCGTTGATGGTCGATATCCAATCATTAAGAGTGAATTTTTCTTTCGCTTTTTCTGGGCACTGGATTAACAGTTCTGTGTATATGTCTGCCGTTATTCTAGAATTTTCCATGTGTTTTTTCCAGATCTGCAATGAAGTTGCTTGAGTTGTACGATCTTTTTGCTGGAATATATGTAGCACCGGGATATGTGAGTCAGAGATGATTTTTCTGTATAGATCTAGCTTTTGCCATGTGTAAAGTGAGGTGAGGGATTGAAGTGCCAGTTCGTATTGAATGCGAGATATCGGAAACGATTGAGGTAATGAAAGAACTTTCCTCCAAAACGTACCTTCGAGCCGCAGCCATAATGATCTATCGATGTTGATCATAGATTCACTTCCATATAGGAGAATTGCAGTGACCTTTTGCCTATAGAATGTTATGATTGGCTGTAAAGTGAATTTTCCATGTTTCAGATATAGAAAACGACCTCGGCAGGCTAGTGACCAATTTGTTTCCGTGGGTGATTGATTTATCCAAATCCCCAAATATTTAACTGTTGTCACTTGTTCAAGGGGTAAATTATTTAGTAGAAATGGTTTCAATTTCTGTTTTGATTTGTGGGATGGAGCTAAGAGCATCACTTTTGATTTTTGTGTGTTTATTCCCAGTTGATTTGTCTTCATATAAGATTCTAGTTTTAACAGTTCTGCTTGGAGACCACTTGGGGTTTGTGACCACAGAACGATATTGTCTGCATACATCATGCAGCCAATGGTTGTTGCATATAGTTTTGGTGGATTTGACTGTGGCGAGTTTGTCTCAATTTCATAATCTGATGTGAATAGGTTAAAAAGTGTTGCCGCAAGTGGGCAGCCTTGTTTGAGTCCATTGAAGGCGGGTAGGGAATCTGTTACTGTACCATCTTGTGATAGTCTAACTCTGATAGATGTTTTCCCATTGAGTAGCTTTATTAGTTCCAAGATGTCATTTGGACAGCCCCATTTCCGTAATTTCGACCAGAGGTGTGATCTATTAACTTGGTCAAATGCGAGTTTGAGATCAATGAAGGCTGTATATATTTGCCTTTTATTATGGATGGCCTCTTGTTTTAGGAGATTGAGTAGGAGTAGATTGATGTTGGTTCCAACTAGTTTAACAAAACCAGTTTGTCTAGTTGCATGTATGTTATTTGTTTTGGCCCAGGTGTTTAGTTTGTCCAGTAGAAGGTTAGCAAACATTTTCCCTAGTGGTTCTAAAAGGGTGATGGGTCTATAGTTTGATGGGTCTTTTGTGTCTCCATTTTTAAACATTGGTAGCAGGATTGTGGTTTGCCATGATGGTGGAATGGCCTTGGTTGTGTTGATTGTTTTAAGGATGTGGGAGGAGATAGCTATCCAGATGGTTTTTTTAGCTTTAATGAGTTTGTTTGAGAGGCCATCCGGTCCCGGAGCATGTGAGGGGTTTAAGTTGGTAATGGCTTTCTCTATGTCTTCCAGCTGCCATGAAAAGGTCCAAAGGTGTTGTTGTTGGGTTGGGTCTTGAGTATCTGAGTCGGAGGTATTGTTATAGAGGTTCTGAAAATGTATTTTCCATCCCTGTTCGTCGAGGTCTGTTGACATCTTATCTACCAAAGTTGTTTGTGGGTTCAGTAGTTTCCATAAGTCTCTTGCATCATTTTGACCTTGAAGAGCTCTATTAGATCTCATCCAGTTTTTGTACTGTTGTTTTAGTAATCTTATTTTATCATGGTTCATGTGCGGCAACCGCTGTACTTTTTTTATGTCACTTCTCAATTTCTTTTTTTATCTGCTACTAGAGTCGAATAAGCATGTGTATGAAGATGGTTCTTATGAGTATTCAATGTTCTAATTAGTTTAAACAGAACTAATAGTTGTGGGTAATTTAGCCGTTTGTCATCTGTCATGGTTAAGTAATTTGGTCTGCTAGTATTGTCAGAGAATGATGAGCGATGTTCAGTCTATTCTGACCCAAATTTAGAACTAGTTCAGGAAGATTTAATTTTGTTTTCTGAGGATTGAACATTTTCCACGTGATTGTCATTAGTGTATGGTCGCTGTTATCTATTTTTATATGTTTTATCTGTATAAGCTTTGAAGTGATCTGGTTCGGTGTATAGATGTAATCGATGATGGCGCCGGATGAGCCTTGGGTCCATGTATTCAAAGGCTTGTTGGTTTGAGTGTCAAGGAAGTGCACTCTGACGAGGCCCCTGGTGGACATTTCTTTCTGCCATCATCAAGCTTGTGTGGACATGTTGTTTGGTTTTAGCTCTGTCCCTGCACTATCATAGAGATGTAAATTCAAATCCCCACATACTATTGGTTGGGTGTTTGGATATTTTAAGATAATTTCATCTATACAAGCAAAGAGTTTATCGATATATAGGTCATCAGCAATGGCCAATGGATTCCAGTAGGTATTGAGTATTCCAAATGTATCGTAGGTTGAATTTGTCTGTGTCTTCGCTCTCTGAAGTATCGTGATTTGGATCCAGTAATTTATTATCATTGAGTCCATGATTGTGAAATTACTGGTCACTTTGATGAGGGTTATTAAGCATGCAGATGGTCATCCTCTTTTGTTCTTTATTGCTGGAACCATCATAGTTGTGTATCCATCACAGATTGGCTGTGATGTGATCCATGATTCTTGGATACAGATGATGTCGTATTTAGAAAGATCATGCGTCTGGTTGCGAAAAAGATGGCCGTGTCCTCAAGTGTTCCAGGAGCACAGCGAAATTTCAGATCTGGAAGGTTGCAATGGTGGTTATTGAGTAGTGTCTGCGCTTTCTGAAGTTGTTAATTGTGACCATTCCATTATCCTCTGTATGTGATGCTGAGTGTGGTCTGAGTATTTAGGGGAGATTTTTGGAGTCTTCTTGGTGGATATTTTCTATCTGCTAGTCGTGTTTATTGGTATTTTCATCTCTTGGTCTCCTGCGATGGCTATCTGTCTGATAGTCTTGTTTTTTCGATTGGTCTTTTCTTTCTAGAATTATTTCCATCTGTGTTTCTTTTTTAGGATACACGTGTTGTATATCAAATCCCAGTATATTTAAATTAGTTTGTTCTTTCATAATCCGCTCCTTTACGTTGTTAGATATAAGAAGTAAATAAATTTGGTCCAAATAGTTTCCATCCACAAATTCCACTGTCAGGATCTCGTGTGTCGTAATATTTTGTAGTTGCGGTATGGCTCTGAAGAGGCATAGGACATTTGTTCTGTTCAGTATCAGCGCCTGAGTGTCGACTTCTGTCTTTTTAAAAAATACAGCCCGTGACATTTTAGTTTTTTCAGATTAACAAAGATTGGCTGTGTTAATACTGCAGTTTTATTTGAGGGATGTGTTGAGTCTAGGTACAATGAAACCGTCAGAAATCAGGTCTACTCCATCTGCAACCAGCGTAGTATTTCATATGTCTTCAAACGATAGACTCATTTGTGAGTCCTGTTGAGAATCGGTTTGCTCGTATTCATCCACAATCATGAGTGAGGTATCTCTTGGCTGTATTTGTGCTTCCTCTGAGATGTCCACTTCATTGTCGAGATGTTGCGATAGGTTTAGTAGATCATTCATTTGAGCATCATCAGAAGTTTCTGCCATCTTGTCATCTCTGTGAGGTGTCGAAGTTCTAGCTTCGGCTGGAGTTTTAGATTGAATAGGGGATGGATAGCTCGACTAGATATTTCATTTATGGCTTCTGGAGCACTGGTTTGGGCGTCGTCAAGTTTCGGAGGAAGGCTCTAGAGCCAGTTTGCCTTTTTTTTGTTTTTGTTTTGTTTTGTCCTTTTGGATTTGGGACAGAGGGCAGAAAAATGGGATAGGTGCTTGCCAATGAAGTTGAATTGTTTTCTTTATTTTGAGTTTGAGGGTTTGATGTTGGTATAGAAGTTGTCGGGTTAAGATCTACTTGCATTTGAGGTAAATTACCATAGGTTCTGGCAGTTTTTTCTTTGCTTGCCGTATCATTCACTGATTGTGAAAGACCTTGGAGGTTCACGTTCAATGGTAGATTGCTTAAAGCAGAAGTGAGCTGTGAGATATCTCCTCGATCTTTTCTGGCAATGTCTGACAGCCGGGATTGCCACATTTTACTTGTTTCTGCCTTGTAATCCAAACGGTCCTGGATTTTGTGAACAAAAGATTCTATATAGATCTGCTTTGCATGAATAGGGCAAGGAGTGTTGCTTGATCTTTATTCGCATGTACGCATGCTTCTTGCATTTTTAAGAATGGTATGATTGTCTGAAATGTTACTGCTATTAGCATATTTTGAAGGTCTTGCATAGTAGTTGGAATGGATGGCATGTTGTCTGTTGAATGCGAGGAGTCAGTGTTCAGAGACATCTGTGGTTTTATCTCTCTTGTATCAACGAAAGGATTTTGTTGCCTCAGTGGTGAAATTTGTATCTTAAAGTTTGGTCTCGGAGCCTCTGTGTTGGATGGACAAAGTTTGGAAAGGCTGTCTAGATGACATGATTGTGGCATGGGAGACGAAGTTTTGTGGGTTGAGTGGCCAAACACTTCTTTGCGCTTTTCCTGATTTGCCAAAAGTGCTTCGATCTCAATCATGTCCAAGGATAGACAGGCAATCCTTGGGTTTTGTTCGGCTGTAGGTGAGTTTGCCATATCTTGTGATAAATGTTTGCTTTCGTAAAGTGATTGCCATCATCTTTTTGCCATGGCTGCTTTATCTTGATGTCAAATCAATGGAGTGAATTGTGTATTAGCTTCTGGATTCCAGTTTGGAAGAGAGGAGTAACTGGTTTATGGTGTTGCAGCATCGCCTTCATTTTGTAGTCCAGAGTACATTGGAGAAGTAGAAATAGGCGATAATTGATCATCTTGTCATTTAAATGGCTATCACCTTTACTTCGAGGGTCCATGCTTTCTTTCATTTGGATTGAGGTGGAATTTGAATGCAGATTTGACGTATCATGTTGAGTGAATCCTTGTAATGATTGGTAGCTGGATGATGATGTTATTGTATTTAACTCAGTAACTGAGGTTTGGAATTAATTTGCACATCTTGAATCTGAATTTGACACTTTGGGTTGTAAATTGACTTGTTCCCGCGAGGTTGAGGTGAGCGATGTGGGGTGTGTGAGGTCATTACTCTTCAGATCGATCTTTGGTATTTGTGATAGAGTATCTTTTTCTATCAGTGGATCAAAATGAGTATGGAGTTTTTTTAGGGGTAGCCAAGAGTTGGAGCTGTGAAGTGACGGAGGATTGATTTATTTGTGGATCCTCTTCCATTGGAATTGTGGTTTCCTTAAGTTCTTTTTGGTTTGTGTTCAGGACCTTCCCGCATGGCTTCTTTTGAGGGATTATGGTGGGTAACGCCTTTGCTCGTTGCCTAGTTGAAGACCAATTTTAGAATCGTTAAGCATGGTAGGTGTGAGGTCTTCCTACATGATGACCGGCTTCTGGGCACAAGAGTCTCTGAACCACTGCACTGTTTGCACAGAAGTGTGCAGATTTGCTAAGGCTTTGGGTTGATATGAATTCACAGGCTTCTATGGTGATTCTATCTATTCTAAGTGGTCCGTTTAAGGTGCTACTTTGGATTTGGGTTTATCCGTGCTACTGAGTCAAAGGCTATAGCCCGCAGTCCTCAGTGCCATAGATGCTGAGTGGCTAGATAGTCTGTCCCACTGAGCAATACTAGCAGTGCTATTCAACAAAGTATTGGATCGAAAGGATGCAGATGTTGTATATACAAGCATATCTGGAAGGCTTGATTAGCAAAGAGGAATTCAAGTAGAGTCAGTTATTGAAAAGTTTTACTGTCAAACTCATGAAGTAGGACACAATTGGGTGTCAGGCAATGGTGTTACAGAAAATTACCTGTTTTCCTGCGTCCATGATCATTAGGTGACCGTGGTTTTGTGGTGAGCTGAGACAGGACTTGGCTGACTCTAAGGAAATTGTTCCAAAGAAGTTAGCAAAGGCTGCTGACTTGTGGGTTGCCAACAGGGCTACTCACAAGGATTCTTGGGCACTCAGAAGAAGGATGATGGGAAGCAGCAAAAGAAAGATGGCAAAGGGAATTCTAATACCTCCAATCCAAAATAGGCCCCAAACAGAAAAAGGGTAAGCCACAAGGGAAACCAAATCAGGCTAGTGAAACCTCTGGTGCTGAACCAAAGGGAGGTCAGCAGAAACCCCCACTTGTCAAAACATTTGGAAAATGTTATGCTTGTGGGTCTACTGACCATGTGAAAGGGGATCCCAGATGTAAGGGTAAACCTTCAGGGGTGCACACTGTCTCCTTAGCCTTCTCCCCAGAGGAAGAAGTTCAAATGGCAAGTGGAAACTTTCAAATGCTGGCTGAAGACCCCATTGGAGTCTCTGCCAGTGTTTCTTTAGTGTCCCTGGGTCTGTGGGAACAGCAGAATTTAGATGTCTGTAATTTAATTCCAGATAACACAAAAGAATATTATAAGGACAGTGTACTTATAAATGGTCAGGGGACCCCTCCCATTATACCAGCATTACAGTGGTGAATGCATCTTTTTTCAAACCTGAGGATGTTGCTAAGGCACCCAAAGCCCTCACTAAACTTGCTGGAGGCCCTGTTTGAATGCTTCCAAGATTACCAGCTCCCATCCAGTGCAACAACATGACTGTCAAGATACCTGTTAGTGAGAAGGGTGAGGTGCCTTGGAGAGTCCTGTTGGGGAATGACTAAACACTCTTGCAGTTGTATCATGCACCCCTAGGCCTCCCAGCAAAAGGAAACAGGAACAAACAAGGAAGGCTAGAGAGAGTACCTTAACTGACTCTCCAGGGATGTTACAGATAATTCTATAACACCTAGCCCACAGGAACTTCTAACTGCTATTTCTAGACAGAAAGAGACAAAGGGGAAACTCAAAGCCTCAAAGAAAAAGCCAAAGAACACTGCTGTACTTCCAAGAAGGACATCCATGAGAGGACTGTCCAAAGTCACACCTGTGACTCCTCCACCAGCTGAGGCTGAGTGTGAGGAACAACCAGGAAAGGTTGAATCAGTTGCTGAGGATTCAGAGCTGGTATAAGACCTTCCCCCTGTTGGAGATCTGGATCCTGCAGACCATCTTGAGCTGCAGTCTTTACTGGCAGAAGGTGGCCCTTGTAGGGCAGACTTCAGCAGAGGTCAAAGAGAGTGCCCTACTCTTGAAGAACTTCACCAGCAGGCAGCTTCTCAGCTGGATGGGCAAGAGCCAGGGAAGCAAAGGTTGTACTGGGAAGATGGCCTCTTCTACAGTGAACCGACTGAGTCTATCCCAGGGGCTACAGAAGACATGCAGTGCCTCTAGAGACAAGACTCCAGTTCCAACAGTTAACCCCGGAGATTCCTTTGGCTGGTCACTTGAGTTTCAAGAAGACCAAGGAAAGGCTTTCTCTTTATTTCTACTGGCCTAATTTGGGGTCTGATGTCGATAAATTCTTTAGGAGCTGTCACACTTGTCAGACATCTGGCAAGAGTGGAGCCAAGAATGTGACATCTTTGGTGCCTCTACCAGTGGTGGGAGTCCCTTTTGACAGGGTAGGACTCGACATTGTTGGACCCTTAGACCCTTAGACCCTCCAACCTCTTCAGGCAAATGATTTATATTGTTTGTAGTAGACCATGCTACTAGGTATCCTGAAGCTATACCTATGAGGACTAGAAAAGGGAAGGCGAGGCGCGCACTCCAAGTCCTGGTCAATTAATCTGTTGCCAAAAATTAAATATAGCTGGGTTAAATCCCAAAACAAGTTGCTCAGTATTACCAGGATTAAATCCCTTCAGCTGCAGTTCTGCTATCTGTAGTTGTTCTCCTTCTAGCGCTTTCTTATCTCAAATAATCTTCAGGAAGGCTGTGTTTCATTTGCAGGTGTTATTGATTAGTCTCAAAGGCTTCTGGTAGTTGTAGTGAGAGAGGTTTTTCAATTCAGAAGACCAGCAACCGACACCCCTCCAATAGCACAAGTCCTGTCCAAATTTGGGGGAGGGGAGAGAACCATCAATGTGATTCTCCAAAGTGGGGCACAGTCACCCCGGTGCCGCTGCCTCTGGAGCCCGGAACTCCCATGACAGTAGGTAAAGAAAAAGGAAGACGAGGCGCGCACTCCAGGTCCTGGTCAATTAATCTGTTGCCAACAATTAAATATATCTGGGTTACATCCCAAAACAAGTTGCTCAGTATTACCAGGGTAAGATCCCTTCAGCTGCAGTTCTGTTATCTGTAGTTGTTCTCCTTCTAGCGCTTTCTTATCTCAAATAATCTTCAGGAAGGCTGTGTTTCATTTGCAGGTGTTACTGATTAGTCTCAAAGGCTTCTGGTAGTTGTAGTGAGAGAGTTTTTTCAATTCAGAAGACCAGCAACCGACACCCCTCCAATAGCACAAGTCCTGCCCAAATTTGGGGGAGGGGAGAGAACCATCAATGTGATTCTCCAAAGTGGGGCACAGTCACCCCGGTGCTGCTGCCTCTGGAGCCCGGAACTCCCATGACAGAAGGTAAAGAAAAAGGAAGGCGAGGCGCGCACTCCAAGTCCTGGTCAATTAATCTGTTGCCAAAAATTAAACATATCTGGGTTAAATCCCAAAACAAGTTGCTCAGTATTACCAGGGTAAGATCCCTTCAGCTGCAGTTCTGTTATCTGTAGATGTTCTCCTTCTAGCGCTTTCTTATCTCAAATAATCTTCAGGAAGGCTGTGTTTCATTTGCAGGTGTTTCTGATTAGTCTCAAAGGCTTCTGGTAGTTGTAGTGAGAGAGTTTTTTCAATTCAGAAGACCAGCAACCGACACCCCTCCAATAGCACAAGTCCTGCCCAAATTTGGGGGAGGGGAGAGAACCATCAATGTGATTCTCCAAAGTGGGGCACAGTCACCCCGGTGCTGCTGCCTCTGGAGCCCGGAACTCCCATGACAGAAGGTAAAGAAAAAGGAAGGCGAGGCGCGCACTCCAAGTCCTGGTCAATTAATCTGTTGCCAAAAATTAAACATATCTGGGTTAAATCCCAAAACAAGTTGCTCAGTATTACCAGGGTTAAATCCCTTCAGCTGCAGTTCTGTTATCTGTAGTTGTTCTCCTCTTAGCGCTTTCTTATCTCAAATAATCTTCAGGAAGACACCTCACCCCCTCTTTTTTACATGTAATTTGTGGAGATCCGGACTTAAGAGGCTGCAGCACCAGGGATATGTTGCCCTACAGTGGAGAACCATAGTTATGGTTTTCCCACCTCCCCCTGCTAAGGGTAAGAAGTGTGCTCCTGGAGGGGAGTCTTTCTTTGGTCACCTGAACTGAACATTTCTTCACTACAGCTCCCGTAATCCTTAGAGACTGCATTAGCAATTTAATTGGATTCACCTGAAAAGCAAGGCAACACAGCCTCCCTGAAGAGTGTTGGGACACAAAAGCGCTAGGAGGAGGAGAACAACAGTACAAATGCAGCAGAAGGGATCCAACCCTGTGAACATTTTAGCAACAATTGGGATCTAACCCAGTGAATTGGACACTTTTGGGATTTAACCCAGTTATATATTTTTTCTTTCTTCAGGTACTATATTGGACAAGAATTGGAGTGCGCACCTCACCCCCTCTTTTTTACATGTAAATTAGGAGATCCGGACTCCAGAGACTGCAGCACCAGGGATATTTTGCGCTACAGTGGAGAACCATAGTTATGGTTTTCCCCTTCCCCCTGCTAAGGGTAAGAAGTGTGCTCCTGGAGGGGAGTCTTTCTTTGGTCACCTGAACTGAACAACATTTTTTCACTACAGCTCCCATAATCCTTAGAGACTGCATTAGCAATGTAATTGGATTCACCTGAAAAGCAAGGCAACACAGCCTCCCTGAAGAGTGTTGGGACACGAAAGCGCTAGGAGGAGGAGAACAGCAGCACAAATGCAGCAGAAGGGATCCAACCCTGTGAACATTTTGGCAACAATTGGGATCTAACCCAGTGAATTGGACAGTTTTGGGATTTAACCCAGTTATATATTTTTTCTTTCTTCAGGTAGTATATTGGCCAAGAATTGGAGTGCGCACCTCACCCCCTCTTTTTTACATGTCATTTGTGGAGATCCGGACTCCAGAGGCTGCAGCACCGGGGATATTTTGCCCTACAGTGGAGAACCATAGTTATGGTTTTCCCCTTCCCCCTGCTAAGGGTAAGAAGTGTGCTCCTGGAGGGGAGTCTTTCTTTGGTCACCTGAACTGAACATTTCTTCACTACAGCTCCCGTAATCCTTAGAGACTGCATTAGCAATTTAATTGGATTCACCTGAAAAGCAAGGCAACACAGCCTCCCTGAAGAGTGTTGGGACACAAAAGCGCTAGGAGGAGGAGAACAACAGTACAAATGCAGCAGAAGGGATCCAACCCTGTGAACATTTTAGCAACAATTGGGATCTAACCCAGTGAATTGGACACTTTTGGGATTTAACCCAGTTATATATTTTTTCTTTCTTCAGGTACTATATTGGACAAGAATTGGAGTGCGCACCTCACCCCCTCTTTTTTACATGTAAATTAGGAGATCCGGACTCCAGAGACTGCAGCACCGGGGATATTTTGCGCTACAGTGGAGAACCATAGTTATGGTTTTCCCCTTCCCCCTGCTAAGGGTAAGAAGTGTGCTCCTGGAGGGGAGTCTTTCTTTGGTCACCTGAACTGAACAACATTTTTTCACTACAGCTCCCATAATCCTTAGAGACTGCATTAGCAATGTAATTGGATTCACCTGAAAAGCAAGGCAACACAGCCTCCCTGAAGAGTGTTGGGACACGAAAGCGCTAGGAGGAGGAGAACAGCAGCACAAATGCAGCAGAAGGGATCCAACCCTGTGAACATTTTGGCAACAATTGGGATCTAACCCAGTGAATTGGACAGTTTTGGGATTTAACCCAGTTATATATTTTTTCTTTCTTCAGGTAGTATATTGGCCAAGAATTGGAGTGCGCACCTCACCCCCTCTTTTTTACATGTCATTTGTGGAGATCCGGACTCCAGAGGCTGCAGCACCGGGGATATTTTGCCCTACAGTGGAGAACCATAGTTATGGTTTTCCCCTTCCCCCTGCTAAGGGTAAGAAGTGTGCTCCTGGAGGGGAGTCTTTCTTTGGTCACCTGAACTGAACAACATTTTTCACTACAGCTCCCATAATCCTTAGAGACTGCATTAGCAATTTAATTGAATTCACCTAAAAAGCAAGGCAACACAGCCTCCCTGAAGAGTGTTGGGACATGAAAGCGCTAGGAGGAGGAGAACAGCAGCACAAATGCAGCAGAAGGGATCCAACCCTGTGAACATTTTGGCAACAATTGGGATCTAACCCAGTGAATTGGACACTTTTGGGATTTAACCCAGTTATATATTTTTTCTTTCTTCACTTAGTATATTGGCCAAGAATTGGAGTGCGCACCTCACCCCCTCTTTTTTACATACCTATGAGGACTGTTACAGCTCAGGCTGTTGCTATGACCATACTTGGTATTTTTACCGGCGTAGGTTTTCCTAAGGAAGTCATCTCGGACAGGCCATGTGGAAAACCTGTGGAGTGACTAACACATTCTCAACTGCCTACCATCCCCAGACGTATGGGTTAGTAGAGAGGTTTAATAGAACTATGAAGAGCTTGATAGGTGCTTTAGAAGAACCCCTTAGGAGAAAGTTGGACCTTCTACTGCCATACCTTCTATTTGCTTATAGAGAAGTCCCTCAAGAGGGAGTTGGATTTAGTCCCTTTGAGCTTCTCTATGGTCATCCAGTTAGAGGCCCCTTGCCCCTAATTAAGGAGGGGTTGGAGAGTGCTCCTTCACCAAGCCAGTGAGAGTCACTGAGTATGTGCTTGGTCTCTGGAGGAGAACAACACACATGATGACAGAAGCAGCAGATAACTTGAAAGCAGGTTAGGCTCTGGTGAAGCATTGGCATGACCAGAAGGCCAACATGGTTAAGTTCACTGTAGACCAGCAAGTTCTAGTTATGGTACCCACAGGGCAGCAGGCCTTACAGGACAAATGGATTGGACCCTTCAAGGTTGTGAGAAAACTTGGAGAGGTCAATTATCTGATGGACTTAGGCAATCCTAAGCAGGTTCCCAGGGTCTTTCACACCAACCGTCTAAAAGCCTGTGTCTACAGACCAGATGTGGGAGCTTTGCTTCTAGCTTCTGCTCAAGAGGAGGAGGAGAGTGAATCTCTACCTGATCTCCTCAGAGGACAACCTTTAGATGCGAAGATAGAAGGAGTTAATCTCTCTTCTAATGTGACACTGGAACAACAGGAGGAGTGCATGTTTCTGTTAAATCAGTTTGCCTCCCTGTTTTCACTATCACCATTCTTGGCCCCTTGGGGCCAGCATGATATTCTCACTGGTGACTGTTTACCTGTTAAAAGCAGAGGTTACAGGGTGTCAGATCATGTAAGATCCAACATAAAGGAAGAGGTCAACAAGATGCTTGATCTCGGGGTAATAGAGACATCTACAAGTCCATGGTCTAGTCCAGTTGTACTAGTACCAAAGGCAGGATCCAAGGAGTTGAGATTCTGTGTGGACTATAGAGCTCTAAATGCAGTCACAAAGACTGATGCCCATCCTTTACCTAGGACAGATGAGCTGGTGGACAAACTTGGCTCAGCCAAGTACCTCAGTACATTTGACCTAATGTCAGGCTATTGGCAAATAGATCTGACAGACCATGCCAAGGAGAAAACTGCATTTTCAACCCCAGCAGGCCTCAATCAGTTTAAGGTAATGCCTTTTGAATTAAAGAATACACCTGCAACATTGCAAAGGAGTGTTAATCAAGTTCTGAATTGGATGGAGGGCTTCTGCATGGCATACTTGGATGACATGCAGTGTTCAGCCCTACTTGGAAAGAACATGTTGATCACTTAGGATATGTTTTGCAGGCTCTTGAGCAAGCCCATCTGACCATAGACGCAAGTAAATGTAAAATTGGTCAGAGGAAAGTGGACTTCCTTGGACATGAGGTAGGAGGAGGAGAAATAAGTCCATTGCCTAGCAAAGTACAAGCTGTACAAGAATGGGCAACCCCTACTACTCAAACCAAAGTAAGAGCCTTCTTGGGTCTCACTGGTTATTATATGAACTTCCTAGAGAACTATGGGTCCATAGATTCTCCCTTGAGTGTGGTCTCCTCACCCAAATTCCCCAAGAAGGTCAGGTGGAATGAGGAGTGCACTAAGGCATTTGAAGGACTTAAGAAAGCCCTTTGTCAAGCTCCAGTCTTAAGAGCTGCTGACTACAGCCACACCTTCATTGTGCAAACAGATGCTTCGAATACAGGTATAGGTGCAATCCGGAGTCAGCTGGATCAGAAAGGCAAGGAACACCCAATGTGTTTCATCAGCAGGAAGCTGAAGGAACCAGAAACAAGGTGGGCAACCATAGAACCATAGTTTAGGCCATACTTGTATGGAGTTTACAGTGGTTTGATTTTACCATTGAACACAGGTCAGGGTGTAATCACCAAAATGCTGATGGTCTCTTCAGAATGTATGACCGACTGGAGTAAGGAGATTCATCCAGGAGTGGATTAAATCCTCCTGTCCCTTAGTCTGGGGGGGACGAGTGTTAGGGAGATTCTCAAAAATGAGCTAATTCCCTTCAATTTAAAGACTCCCATCAACGTTGCTGGATTTTGAGGACTTGAGGACTTGATTTTTTTACCTGTATTTTGATGTGTGTTTTACTCTTGTGTTCTTTGATTATGGTGTTTTAAGTTAACTCCATAAGCATCATCTTTTCATGTGTGTTACACAGCACCCGCAGTGCAGTGACACAGGGAAGCCTTTCAGGCTGTCCCAAGGTTTAAATACCTTCTCTGGGATAAACTACTGTTTACCAGAAAATGTAAAGTTAAATTGACTTTACTAGTCTTTTTAAATTCCTAGACCCAGCACACACTATCATACAAAAGAGTGCCAGAGGGGTTACCTTGTATCCCGTATGTCTAGAAACTTGTGTAGCAGTCAATTACTACCCTTTCCTATCAAAATGGCTGGTGGCAGTAGTTTTACAATGAACTACCATGATTTTTCACGACCGTGAATACCGGTAGCTAAAAATCGGGGGAGCCATGTTTTTCAAGATGGCGTCTAAGTCCCCTTTGTTTAAACAGGTCCTGCTCTTCTTTTTTCACCATTTGTTTTTGGAAAGTTCCTTCTAGAGTTTGTCTGTGCGCACCAAACTAGGGTTGGTCACTTTGTTTCTATGCCTTTGGTGGGCTTCAGGATTGAAGACCGCCTCTGGCTTCTGAGTGCCTGGGGTTGGCAGGAAGTGAGGGAGGTGCCCAAAACTCCCTGTGCTTAGTCTCCCAGGAGACCAAAATGCACTCTGGCATGATTGGCTGGCTCACTGTCCGGCAAGGACAGTTACCTTGCTGGGAGAGTGGCAGCTAGGCTGCAATGAAAGGGAGAAAACTGTTTAAAAGCCACATCTCTTGGCTTGGAAGGCAAAGTCGACCACTGGAATGAAAGAACCAAAGACGAGCTGGAAGAGGACGGCTGCTGCAACCAGTGGACCATTGGTTTGCCTGGTGAAGCCCTGCTGCAGGTCCGCATTGCCAAGTTCATCCCGACAGGGAAGCCCCTTCAAGGACGACTTCTTCCTTTGAGTTGGTAGGACCAATCAACTCGTAAGCCACCTGGATACCATTCTCGGAGCTGGTTAGGATTAACCAGGGAGAAGGACACCAGCTTGTGTGCTTGAAGAACAGCAACTGGAATCGAAGATTTGCCAATTTTCCAGCTTTGTGATCCATCCTCGTGCAGTGCATGAGTCCCCCGACATCCTCCCTCTTGTCCCCATGACTGAGGCTCAGGAACAGCGAGATCTGCAGGAACCAGTGGTTGAAGTGAGCGGGAGCGGTCGGGAGCAGTGCTCCTCTACTTTATTAAATTACCTTATACAGCTCCTATATTTTTCTTTTAAAAAGAAACCGTTCCGGAATGGTTTCGTTTTAAGATAGAAGTGTAGGAAGAAGTTGAAACTTACACTTTCAGTGCACTGCACTGAACGTCCCTCAAACAGCAGGTGCAAGTGTTGGGTGTGTGTATTGTGTGTGGGAGGGGACCTGGTGATGAGGTTTGTGGGGAGTGGGTGAAGGCCAGCAGGGAACATAGTTCCACTACTTCTTTTCGTACACTTCGACCACTGGCAGGAACTGCCAGGAACATAAGTCTTCAGCTGCATCTTTTTTTTCAATATAAGGTACTGTGAAAACCCGACCGAGAGAACTTTGTGGAACTTTGGCAACTTGCAGGCCTAGTCAGCTTGTGACCCGACATAAAAACTTTTCTTCCGTGAACTATTACTAAGAACTGTGGCAAAGACTTTTCCGTTTTAAATACCAGAACCGTTTTTACTTATAAAAGATACTAGCCCATTGACTCTGCCTACCTATTGCATTGAATCAACTCTTCTGGTGAACTTAAATTATTTGCACTGTTTTAAAGTAACTGTAATATTCGTTTTATGAACTTATGCCTTGTTGCTCCTACTTCAATGCTATTTGGCTCCAACTTCAAGGGGGCTCAACTGCTTAGTAATCCGTATTGTAGTATTATTTTTGTGTGATATTGGTTGCCTCCTTTAGTGAATGCTTTATAAATAATTGTGTAATAAATTAAGAAGTGTTTTAGCAAGAAACCTTGAGTATGAGTGTCTATCTGAATACTTGTCATTGTAGACCTTTGTGTAACACCCTTACAAGCTTACATTCCCTCTTGGGATAAGCCTGGCTGCTCAGCTCGCTACCAAAAACTGTGTGGTACAGACTTATACCAAATGTTGGTTTTGCTTACAACTGTAGTCCTAGTTGTGTGTAGTGGTCCCAGAGGGCACTCCATCCAAACTTTGCCCAACAGGAGCTAACTGGGGAGGGGAGGCAATTGGCAGCAAGAGGAGTGAGACAGTGGGGAGCACATCACTGAGTCTCAGGTAGAGTGGGGAGTGCAGGGTGCGTGGGTTTAGGCGTTAAGGAGGAGCTATTCCTTGAAGAGGAATAACTGGAGAACTTTCCTGAACTGTAGATGTGTTGTGGCGAGTCTGATGGTGATGGTGAGGAGGTTCCAGAGTCTTAGAGCGTAGACAGAGAAGGCCTGTCTTCTGATTCGTTCCTTTCTGCACTGTCGTTCAAGTCTGCACATTTCCTTATTTCTGGTGGATCATAGGCCTCTGGAGATGCTGAGTTTGTCTGTGAGGTAACTTTGGGATTTCAGGATGACAGCCTTTTAGAAGATGCACCAGGATTTGAGGATGATACAGACTTGTAGTGGGAGCCAGCGCAGTTCCGTTCCCTTGCTCAGGATCTTGACTTTTTATCGCCAGGGGCATTGGGACCAGGGACCAGGTTTGGGCATCTCCACTCACTCCTCTAGAATTGACCATGCTGCTCATCATTAATGGCACACCACTGGATCTGTCAAAGGTGGTCAATAAAAAAAATATAAATATTGATCTCTCAACCCTCAGCCGCCCACCCTGTTCTCGTTTTACACTTAGAAGATACTCCAACCTTTGTACGTCTGACAAAGGGAGCTTACCTATGTATGAACAGATAGACCATTCCACAGGCCTATCCAACAGATGAAGTCGCAACATGTCTTTGTACCAAACAAGGGATCATAAAGCCAAGTCTGGACGACTCGGAGCAACACAGGTTCGATCCCCGGCCCCGTGCTTAGAAACCTACGGGTATTAAGCGCGTTATAAATAATCAATTATAATTGCAAAGAATAATTTGGCATTGCTGTAATAGTAATAGTCGACGATGCATTAATAGATTCCCGAATGTGTTATTTTAAATTTTAATGCGTTATATGCACCAGTTAATGATATGAACCCCCAACCCAGCGTCATAAAACACAATGGGACATTCAGGAATGTTGACTGGGATGAAGGATTTGTGCTGTAAACGGAATATCCGCTACATGAAGATGCAACATGCTCCAACACTAAAGGAAGCATCATGAAACCAGAGAATATTCTGGAATCCTTCTCCTTAGTGATTTCTGATGATGTGGGGATGGGTAAAAATAACTAGATGTGTTTTTTTTTCCTCCAATAGCCCCTTTCAGGTGCCATCCGGTAATTTATGTCACACGAGCACTAGAAACCTATTTACACGTCATCCAATGAGTAGACATTCTGGACTCCCTATTATTGGCGATTGCTGATGATGCAGGGATCATTAGTTGGAATGCAAAGAGGTTCTTTTCACGGGGTAGCCCCTTTAAAGCGGAAAGACAGTAAAGTCATTCGCCTTTTATCACAAAATAGATCCAGCATTTTTAAACAGTTAAACATCCTGTAATTCCTTCCGAGTCTGATTCTGGGGTCTCATGAAGGGCCCGCCTAGCTTTGTGGGGTCCAGGTACCACAACCGTCACATGATGCATGACCTGTGGCAGGTGTGGGGGTGATCGCTGGGTCTATCCCGCCCTCCTAGCCCACCCATTAACAGACTCTACTTCCCTGCGGTCAGCTGTTCCTATGGGGTACCCCTTCACAGGCCAGGACACCCAAATTACCCCTGGCTCCATGGTCAAGACAAATAGCATTCCACAGAAAGCCGTGCTGCTTTCCTGCTGAGAGTCATGAAGTAGCGCAGTCTGAAGAAATCATGAGCATCTACTGAGTGAGGCTCCCAGACTAACTGAAGGCTGAAGACTAACGAATAGAGGAGGGATGAGTTTCAGGACCCCGTGGCCTGACCAGGCAAATACATCAACTGCGGATCCAAGATGGCTGCCGCACTCATAAAAGGCTTCGATCGCTATGTAGTTGTAAGGATTTGAATCTCGGGTAGCACTAATGTTTGGCTGAAAGTTTCTACAATGTGATTAACCATGTTAGGTCCTGCAATAGTTATATATTACACATGTACAACTAGAGAGTAAAGTCATGCATGCCATGTGCAGATTGATCTCCTTATCATGTGTCCCTTCTCCCATTTCCCTCTGCTCGCTAACTCGACTTTCACCAGCCTCTTAAACAATCCTAAATGCTCCCTATTACTTATGTTATGTTTCAAAGTTGCTATACTATGCCAAATCACCACTGTAGTATTTTCTGAATGCTTCTGAACACATAGATGTGTTGTGCGCCTGCCACAGGTGTCCATCCATGGCCTCCGGGAAAGAGGAAAAAGGGTAAGTGTGTAAAAATAGGGAATAGGAGTAATATTAAAGGAGAACCGGGGGAAGGCGTTTCTATTGGGTGCATGTAGGTCAGTTAAGCCTGGGATGTGAATCAGGAGTAGAGAAGCTTTATAGGGTTAATTCAATGATGTCAATAGATCAGAGTCATTTTACTTCAGGGCACATCTAAAAGTGCCAAGCTATTATGCAAGTCTATTCAAAAAGGACGAGCATACTCGTCCTTGGCACTTACAACTATGAATCTACATAGACATTTTAAATTATAGATGGATCCAGAATGTGAACAAGAAGAACCCCTTCAAAACTTTAGACTTTGTGCGGTCCAAGTTCCCAGACTAACAAACAGTAAAATAGTAATAGAGGGACTGCCAAGCCAAGAGGTCATGAGCGGTCAAGTCAGCAATGGACCATGTGGTCCTTGAATGTGAACAGAAACAGGGGCAGATGTGAGGGAAGGATGGGTGTCTTTCCGCCTGAATGCAGTGCTAGCCCTGGTATCCTGCTTATGTGACATGTAATGTCCTAATGTACACATCCTATAGTGTGTAGTGATTCAGATCAGTAGGATATATTAAGAACACCTAGTTGAGTGGTAAGACTGTCCTCAAATCAGGCAGTGTGATTATTCATTACCACAAGGTATAGCGATTAACGTAACCAAACGCTAATGTTTGTAGGATCTTTCCTGTCCCCCAGCCCTAATTATGAAATTCACCTAGAGAGCAGCTTACAAAATGGCATGTTGAAATACTCTGCAAACAAATAAATCAGAAATCATAATATGCAGTGTTTATCCAACTCCTGTCGGTCCTGATGGTTATTGTCCTTGTAGAACTTCAGAGTAATGAAGAAGTGGAGAATGGATCAAGGCTGTGCTGGGAGCTCAGCCATACCCTACAGGGATCCCAATTACATCCATCTTATCTAAGGCCAATCTATGATTTATGTTCGTGAAAGAAAACTACTATAGATGCAACACTAAAAACTGCCACAGAAGTGGCAGAAGTAGGATCTAGACTGCCCGACATAGAGTTGGCCAACATACGGAAATCCACCAAGACGAATGCCAAAAAAAAAACTTCTGCAATGGTGTTGACCCACTTTCCAGGAAAGCTAGGACCTCCACATCCCGATTGGCTAGAATTCCATTATCACTCAAAACCCACGCCATCATCCCACCAGTCAGGAAAGCGGTAGAGTGAAAACATGATCAGCTTGTCAGGCCCTGTGACTACTGGATCCCCGGGAGAGAGAAGATCCTCATTTCTTTAGACCTTTGGGTAACCAGCCCCACCGGTTCAGTAGTATATTAGACCAAAACCTTGATGGAAGGTCGGTCTGAGAGTTGAAGTTCATCCTTCTGAATTACACTACCAATCCCATTCGGACCCAGAGAAAAGAGTTGTTTGATTATCTGATATATGAGGTCTTCCTGGAAGTATATGAAACCGGGAGAATGGAAGAAGAGGTGAAGAAAACCCTGGGAATCTACATCTTAGTGAAATCCCCTGGAAATGTCTTTCAAATGTGAGGCAGGCATGGTATCATGAGTTAGACACAGACACACCTTTATTAAGTTTTGAATGGGCTTGGCGACTTCCTCCCTGGCCCTATCACCATAATGTGAGCAGTCTCGGCCATCAAAGAAAACAATGTTGTGAATGTCAGTCAGTAAAAATAACGAAGAGTCTGTGTTAGAAACCTATGCTTGCCCTCACGCTTTTACAACTAAGTGTACGGAAATGTATCAAAACAAAAAAAGTGTGTCAAAATGAAGGAAATGGAGCTGGTTCACAACTCCCTTCCCCAAGTTTAAGTGACTGCGGCACTTTAAAAGTTCCTTCAAGGGGGGTAGTGGGCACAGTTCAAAGAATTAAGTGAAAAACCTGAAGATGTTTCACGACTCAGTCCCCAGGGATCACATATTCAGATGGCCAGGGAAGGGACATCACTATTGGATTCCGTCCCTGGGGGTAGACAAGCTAGGGAGGATCAGTTGGGCTGGGGATGCTCGGGGAGTGGGAGGAGACACCAGAAGGTGAGATATGCTATCCCCATTTCCTGACTGTTAGTTACCCCATATTCCCTCTACCTTTATGTATATGATATGATATCGCATTTATAACGCACCTATACACAAGTGTTTCAAGCCGTGACGAGGCAAGGGAGAGGGACAAAGGGAAGACAGAGATAAGGATCTTACAAGGCCAAGTGACATTGAGATTGAGCAAGTGCAGTGAAGAGGGGTGGGGAAAAGTGTAAGGGGAAACAGCAGGGGGCACTGCAGTATGTGGTATCAAACAATAACAAGAAGTGCGGCGAACGGGTGGCATGTGCAAGGGTAAGTGCAGACAGCAGATGTCCAAAGTGCATCTAGGCGAACTGTAGGATTACAGATACAGACCCAAGTGCACGGGTTGCCGGGGGGCAGTGCAGGTGTGCAACTGGGTGGGAAGGGGACCTGGACCAGAGATCAGAGGGTAGCCAGGTGACCAGTCCAGTATCAGACAGGAAATCAGCAGGGGAGAGGAAGAGAGAAGGCAGAAGCAAAGAGGAAAGTCTTAAGGTGCTTCTGGAACCGGAGATGGTACTCCTCAAGTTTCAGAGAGGCAGGGAGGCTGTTCCAGAGGGCAGCCCCAGCCGAAGAAAGAGATCTACCACCAACTCGTTGCTTGGAGAAGTGGCTGAACCTGAGAGAGTTGGAGGCGGAGGAGCGGAGAGCTTGAGTAGGAAGGTATTTACGAAGAGAGAGTTGGAGGTATTGAGGCCCCAGGCCCCAGAAGGCATTGTGGACAATGCAGAGGGTCTTGAACTTTATCCTCGCAGCCACTGGGATCCACTGCAGAGATTTCACTGCTGGTGAGATACGATCGATCGCTAGGCTTGAGGCCAAGGACAAGTCTTGCAGTCCTGTTCTGGATGAGTTGCAGAGGGCAGAGAGTAGAAGCTGGTAGATTTAAAAAGAGGCTGTTGCAGTAGTCCTGCCTAGAGAGAACCAGAGCTCTGGAGACAGTGAGCTTCTGGGGGAAGGAGAGGAAAGGAAGAATACCTCTGAGGAGGTGCAGCTGATAGTTTGACTTCTTAGAGATGTTAGAGATGAAAGGAGAAAAGGAGAGTGTGGAGTCAAAGATGACCCCAAAGTTCTTACCTCACAGGTGGGAGCAGGAAGAGGGCCAAGAGAGGCCAGGAAGAGTGACAGGAAAGGAGAGTGCAGGTGTGCCGATGAGGAGAATCTCCATCTTACTGGCATTAAGGTGGAGACCGTTGGCGGCATACCACTCCTGGATAGCAGACAGACATTCAGAGATGAGAGAAGGAGAGGAGGTGGTAGAAGGGAGCCTGAAAACGAGCTGAGTGTCATCCGCATAGCACTAAAAGTTGGGGCAGTGAGCGGCAATGTGGTGGGCAAGATGTGCCAGTTATTGGTTGTACAGCCAGGGAGAGAGGTTAAACCCCTGGGGAACACCACAGGTAGAAAGTGAAATAGAGGAGGGGAAGGACCCAAGTTAGATCTGGGACGGTCGATTGAAGAGGAAAGTGGTCAGCCAGGACAGGGCCTGATCGGTGATACCCCAGTAATCACAGAGAAGGTTGTGCAGTATGGAATGGTTGACCGTGTCAAAGGCAGACGAGACATCGAGTATGATGAGGACAAAGGGGAGATTAGAATCAAGGTTGAAGAGCAGGTCTTCACGGATGTTCAGGAGAGCAGTTTCCGTGCTTCTGGCTGCTCCAAAGCCAGACTGATGGCCATGGAGACAACCAACAGATTCAGTATGAAGATTAAGCTGGGATATGGCCAGATTTTCCAGGAGTTTGCCCAGGAAAGAAGTGAGGGAGATCGGGCGATAGGCGCAGGGCAGGAGGGGTCTGCTGAGGGTTTCTTGAGAAGAGGGTCACAAGACAGTGCTTCAGGGGCAAAGGGAAGTGTCCAGTGCCGAAGGAGTGGTTGCAGAAGTCAGCCAGGGCAGGAGCAAGGGTGTCAAAGTGGTCCTTGATGATTTTGGAAGAACAGGGGAGAACCTGTTTTGACGAGACTTTCATAGATCGGACTTGTCTAGAAACCTCATCATGGGAGGACAGAGGAAGGGCAGAGAAGGAGGGAGTAGAGGTGGCCAAATTGGGGCCAGAGGTAGAGCAGAGAGTAGAGGGAGGAGGAGGAGAGGAGGAGAGGACAAGAGAATGGACAGGGTGTCCTGTGTTTTAGAGATGAAATGAGAAGCCAGGGCTGTGCAGAGGGCCTTGGAGGGGACAGGAGAGGTAGATACTGCAGCAGGACAGGCCAGCTCCTTGCAGATTTTGAAGAGTTCGGCCGAGTTGTTGGATGCCACAGAGATGCTGGCTTGGATGTGGGCTCTCTTCTTGGTGCATACAGAGAGCCGGTATGGCCTTTGGAGCAGGCGGCAGGCCAGTTTGTCAGAGGATGCATGAGAACCAAGCCACTTCCTCTCAGCCACCCTGCAGTTTCATTTGAGGGTGACGAGGTCTGGGTATGGTATACTACAACTCCAATAACTCCCCTCTTTTCCTTATCATCCTAACTACTGAGATGAGTAAGAGGAAGACTGAAACTAGGAACATTATTACTAGCAACATGCACTGGCCATGTCGTGATGCTGGAAATGCATCGGAGGGACAGGGCCTGTGTATCCTTGTCCTTTATTGCTTTATCATGTATGTTCTGTCTTGTTTTCCGTGCAAGAATTCATGTGGGACTTCTGGCGGTGCGGCTCTTCCTCTTTTTAGTTTAGTGAACAGACCCTTCGGATACCCTTATGGCACCCATAGGTGGGGGTATGACCTTGTACTCCTAGTGTAGTTTTTTGGGCACCTGTGTGTGGCCCGCAGAGCAGGGTACGGGCTGGTGGCAATTCCATGCTGAATTGACAGGTGCCCTGCTCATCCTCCATTTTAAGATGCCCAGGCCCTGTCATTGGAATCAGGGAATTCCTGATGGAGACAAGATGGCTCCCTTGGCCTCTTGCTTTCTATCGCCTGTTACCTTACTTTTTCCGAAGTCCCGGGAAGTCCTGACTCTGCCCCTTCCCCCTAATCGGCTGTTGGGTGGAAGTTCCATATATGGTGTTGTGGGAAGTCCAGCCCAGACCGGCGGGAGCCTTCCCAATGACTGTATGTTCTGGGTACCCCCGTGGGGTGGGACCTGGGTGAATGAAGTGTGTGACGAATACGCATTCCGTGTAATTGGTGTCTAGTATCTGGTGTTTGACACAATGACTGAGACAGCCCTGCCCAAAACTGGTATGAATGCAGTGTGTAGTGCTGAATTGCAGAGTGCTTGCCCGAATCCACATTCTGTGTTGTGAGTGTCTGGATGGAGAAGAATGGCCTGAATGTGCTGTGAACCTGATTGGCTGCCTGACTGCCTAAATGCCCTTCTGAGTGATTGGTTGCCTGAGTGTGACCGAGCAGAGTGAATGGGAGATTACCAGTATACCTGGGGACCTCTCACTGATAGAAATTGTTCAGAAGCTGAAGTTGATACTTAATGCTTACTCTCAAAGCCGAGCCAGAAGAAGAAGGTGAACCGCTGTTCCCTTCCTTGCAATCTGAAAGCTGCTGTGCCTTCAAGAACTGATCCAAGAGAGGACCTGGCTAGGAGACCTCTTCCCGAGCTACGAGGGACCATTGTGCACCAGATGATCTTTGCCAAAGCTACCTGGTAGACAGACCTACGAAAGGCTGCCGATCAGAGAAGGGGACCGCGGAGGAGAACGAGGAGAAGCACCGGACAGCCGTCCACCATCACCGACTGCCGTCGTGGACCGGAGTTGCAGTGCTCCCTTTGCCCAAGAATATCTTGATACAGGACTCCCTTGTTCATCACCGTTGCCCGCTGGAGAAAGTCAAGGCCTCTGATGACTGAGGAGAATCTACCGGTGGGTTTCCCCACCACCCTGAGACCTAGGAGATGCCAACATAGCTACTGAAGCCAACTGTGGTCACGTCCCGTTCGCCAAAGCTGATGCTGACAACCTGACACCCTTCCTGGGCCAAAGTTCCTCATTGACTCTTTGCAGCATCGAACACTCGTCGTCGAGGAGCACTGCACACCTAGGCTTGCAGGATTTTTTTGGCCGATGGTCAACGAGAACTGCAAGAACCGAAGCTGCTACCGCAACAACACTGTTCAATCCGTTCTTCACCGAATCTCGACGACCCGCGGCTCTGCCTTAAAGGGAGTGCGCTCAAGAAGGGCCTGTGTTGATTACACTATTGAACAAAATCACACATCACACCCAACTATGACTCATTCTGTAACTCATACAACCCACATCATTCATTCACATTCATGGTAGACTCATACTGTGCAAATAACGCAAGGTAAAAAATGTATTAAAAAACAAAGGGTCTTACAACTCGACCGCAAAGTGCAAAGTGCTATTTTCACATTCAATGCACCAATTCATTACAGTGCTGGCATATATCAATTATCTAGTTTTGATATGAACATTCTGCCTCGCAGTCGTGGCGACTGCCCAATTTTTGTAGTGTGGTGGAACTTAAGAAAAAAAGTGTCGACTCGAGTTTCGACTTGGTACTATTCATGGTTTCCATACCCAAACCATCTGCAGGACATACAAGAAGGCCTTGTGGACAGTGCAGAGGGTCTTGAACTTAATCCTTGAAACCACTGGGAGCCAATGAAGATATTAATATCTTTTGTTTGACTTTTAAGTTTGTTGCCTGTGTCTTTCTTCATGAAGCCTTCACAAAGTATACATTGAGTACCAAAACACCCAAGAGGAGATCAATCTACCCCAAGGTCTCAACACCTATATAAGAGAGAGAAGGAATCTGCACAGAACTAAGAGAATCTCTAAGTCCTCTTAAAAAACTGCAGAACTTAATTGAGAAGATAATGAGAGAGTATTTATGTATGATCTACTGAGTGGAACAATTCCATCAAGAAAACCCTGTGATATAACACAGAAAACAGGGGAAGGGATTCATTCCCCTGGCCTTAGTTAGTTATAGTAGTGGTAGGGTCAGATGCATTAGATTTGGAAAGTGGACATACTTGTTTTGGACATTCACACTGAAAGAGGAGCACCTTAGTTAGTAAAATAGGATGGGAATACCCGGTAGTCATAGTCATAGGGAAAGATAGTCCTTATTTTACTTTAAATAAAATATACAGTGAAAATGTCTTTACAGCGTCTGCATACTTCTTCTGATCCGCACCAGTTTTTTTCTGATCAAAATTGACATATGAGTACTTCACATAAATACATACCCCCCATCACTGTGAGCACAGTCAATAATCTGTCCATCTTCATTAGGGAGGACAATTGGAATCTGCTTGAGAAAACCTGGAGCAGCTAAATGTGCAGGATTCAGACTTGACTATTTGATCTTTCTAGTAAGAGAGGTATTTTGGTTGTAATAGTATCACTATAGTCATTAACCCTAACAAGATGGTTAGAGATAGAATGAAGGACGGTCCTTCCTCTCCCACCGTCATAGATGTTGACCGTGCACACACACACCCACTAATCACTAAATCCCTGCTTATTCCAGCCCGTATAAATGTTCTACTGAAGCTAAACTGTGCATCAGCAAAAGTTAAGTTACCATGGATATGGACCTCCCAAATCAGAAATCAAAATGTCTCCATATTTTGGAAAGTTTGGGTCCCAAAGATAAAACGAAAGATTACCTATATCTGTGGTCGGAGAGATCACCTAAGTTTGATTTCAGCTCCAATGGCATCCTTTGCTTGTATAAAAGCAAAGTAGACCTGGGTGAACTCATCTCCCAGCTGTTAATATTGAGTCACTCTCCTGGTGTCAAGCTTAAGGTGCACCCTGTTGACTGTGGCAGCTACATCTCCTCCAACACAAATCAGTCTTTGCGTCCCGTGACAGACTAGCAACTTGTACACATACACCCATAGCCAACACACAACTGGCAAAGCTGCTTCTTTTACACTTGGGGGAAGGGGTGATCTTTGCGAGATGCAGATTCTCTACATGCCGCCTGGAAGAGGCTACCCTGGACGGCAAAGATATGGATGGGTGGTGGACCACAGTGGACTAGTGCACTCCTTTTCAAATGCTTGGAGACAATTCTACTTGGTATTTCACCCCGCTGACCGTCCCCCGCTAGACTTCATCCCATGATGTATCTGGATCTATGAGTTTTCAACGCCTTTTTGGGGGAAAAAAGATCTTTGCATATAAGTAGACCTAAATGCAAATATTAATTCAGATATAAAAGAGACAGGTTGAACATATTTCATTTCAATTCCCCATCTGTCCTTGTGGCCATTTTGAATTCTGTCTATGAGAGATAAGTGTACCAGGGTCATGACCCTACTTGGCGATGCACTCTATGCAGCACCTGTAGGACCCTAGGAACTCCCCTTCCAGCCACTGTACATATTCCAGGTAGGGCAGGGGCTGCTAGACTGATCTAAAGTGTAGCCCACCAGTCCTCTGCACGAATTATGATCATATTAAAATCTTTGAGAAATTAACTGCGTTCTTTTTAATAAGTCTGAGACAGGTCCAGTCAGTGTACCCTGATATATAACCTCTTTTTGTTCCATTTCATAATGGGGCCGATTCATGGAATTATTTGCATGTAAAATCAAGGATTTTCGTGCCATTCTGTGTGCAAATCCCCATTCATCGATTTATGAAATCGACTGTGCAGGACTTTTCCCGGACTTGCGTGGAGTTCGTGCAGGCTCGGCACGTCTCTCCGAGCCGTCGAGCGCATTGCAAGAAATTGAGCACAGAGCATTGGCATGGCTTGCGCAGAGGGTTGGGTAGGAGGGTGGAACACAGAAAATGGGGAACATGCAATAAGGTGGGTGTTCCGAGGGACAGCCCGTAGGCAATCCCTTGCACGTTCACAATTGCACCAAATGACACGTATTCATGGAACCACCCGTGCAGCTTCATGGCATAGTAATGGCTATGCAAATCCCTCAATCTCTACGCCACCCGAAGGCAGACACAGGTACACTTGTGCGTAATAATCGCAGAACAGAGGTGGGTTTACATGTTGGATATAGGTGTGTACACAACCAGGGGTTCCAATCTAACTTAGGGGTGAATTTACAGAGTGTAGCTGGGTGCACGAACGGTTTACGGGGGTTCGCACACAGATTTTCCAAGTTTTTTGCGAGTTACAATTTTTAATATGCATGTTGTGGGGGTGCTGGCAACAGTTATGGGGGACCCCGCGCAGGGTCCCTGAGATGCAGGCCTGCTTGCAAGGGACCCCATGCACAAATTGAAGGGTGCACATATTCCCGGGGAAGCATACAAAGGTAGCTGTTCTGGCTGTTTATGCTTTGCGTGGGAGCGTGTTGGGTGTTCCGGGCGCGACTTGCGAATACAGTTTCTGTGGGCATTGAATTCCATGAATACAAAGGGAGTTTATTTTTTATTCTGCATGCAGCCTCACGCAGTGTCCTTCTCGTTGTGGGGCCCTTGCAGGATTTCTGCACACATTTCCATGAATCGGGTTCAATGTGTCTCCGTTAATCAATGTGGTTCAACGAGATTGTAATTGTAACAACAACCACAGGGCGTTTGGGTGTTACACCGGCACTATATGAACATTGAATTAATGTATTGGGAATTTTGATCATGTACCGTTATCTAATACATTTTTGTTTATACAAACCTTTATCTCAAGATGTTTATACTTTGAGTGCTTAAACATAATTGTATTGCATTTCTTTGTCATTATTATTAGAGCGGTATGCCAAACATAAAAGTGTGTGATGAAGATGTGGGCTAACCTTTCTGTGTTTAAAACTTTGAATATCTTTACATGTGTGGCAGGATGGATGGGGTAGAAAGGGAGCAGCATTATTTTAATAGCTTGTCGCACAGTTTGTCCCACTTTCAGCATCCTCTCTGTGTGTTGACACCTGCTATAGTTTCGGTCTCGATACCACATTCATTTGTCCTTCTTCAGGAGGAAAGCCGCATATCTTTAATCTTGTATTGGGCTGTTGTGATACCAGGTGTGTTTCTGCTTTAAATATAAACTGCACCTGGAGGATGTGCTGCAGTTATGAGTGATGAATATCTTGATTTTGCGCATCAGAAATGTTTTTTTGCGGTGCAGCGCAGCGTTTTCTCATGGAGTGTGGTGCTGAAACGAAGGCGGTCTCGGGGGTGCAGAACGCGCTTCACAGAATCGGATCAACAGGTGTGAGACCACAAGACACCAAACCAGTCCCCACTCGGCATTTACAAAAGAAGCCTATTTCCCATATCTACAGGAGTGTCTTTTGAAAAGCTTGCATTCTTTAGTCTGCACCAGTTCCATTGTTTGGAAGCACAGCCTCGTTTACCTTGCCAAAGTTCAGGGCCTGACAAGTTTTACACACGTTTTTTCTAGTGAACGCCTCAGATTGGTTCAACAGTGTAGCCCCTCAATTTTCATCACCAGATGTTGTCATTTATTTATTTATTTATGTAGGTTGATAAAGCACAACAGCGAGTATGCAGTAGCTTGAAATGCACTGAGTGGAATCACCCAGCCCCATTGTCTCAGGGTAGAGAGTATGGTCTTTAGGCTGAGTGCCACCTCATCTGAGTGAACCTCGAGGGGAATGCAAAGATGCCTAAACAATTCACAGAAGCCGGCCCATGTGGTGTGATGCTGGAACCACTCTCATATGTTACACTGTGACTTGGGGACTGAGTGACTGAGTGACAGAGCAAGTTAGTAGGCGAATGAGTGAGTGGATGAATGAGTGGCTAGGTGTGTGGGTGAGTAAACATTTTGAGTGAGTCTATGAATGTCTGAGTGTGTGAGTCTTTGAGTGAGTGAATGAGTACTGCTGGTGAACACTTGATGCAGATGAGAAGACCCCAAGGGCCTATTTTGGGACTCATTTGTGAATGGCTATATCTCATGGACGAACGCTTTGCGAATAAGACCAGATGTCTTTTGACCTTGGAGGGATTTCGTGGTGGAATTTAGGACAATACACACATGAGTAATAGTTTGCAGTTAACCCAGGACAGATGTTTGGGTCCACAACTCCCATGATCCCTCCCATTGACTTTGCTGACTTGGTCTGATGGGAGTTGCAGTCCAAAACATCGGGAGAGTCAGAGATTGCAGATTCGTCATCCAGGTTGTGATTGGAACAAGGATTGGGGCATGAGTTTCTGACCGCATAGCACGCGCGGGTGTGTGGGGTTGGGGAGGGTCGCGTTTTCAGCAATGCACTCTTATATCTGTGAACTGTCATGTGCATGGCGCATTGCAGAGCTCGGTCCTCACCAGTGCATGGAAACAACCAGGGAAATTAACTTGAATGCATGGAGTAGGCCGCAGATTGCGGTTTGCACAAGCGTGCAGGTAATCACGTGCAATGAAGTTCATGAATGGGCGCTACGTGAAAACCCTTCGAAGAGCTATACACATCAACACTTCACTACCCAGAGGTCTCTTCTATTTTGGGAGTGGTTCCGGTGTCCTGGACATTGGCAGCCATTCTGAGCTTTGTGCCAACAGGAGCCGTTTCAATGATGTAAGTGTTCCTTGCGAGCTGCAGCAACGATAGACGCGTCTACTTTAGCGACTCGCGAGTGGTGTCCACGTCATTGTGGTAATTCGTGAATTGCGCTGTTAGTGGAATGCATTGCAATTGCAGGTTCCCTGCATGTTGCATTGCTCTGGTTTTGCAGCTGTATGCTCGCCTCATGCACCTGGCTAATTGGTGCAGAGTGAGCCAATAGGGGCGCAGTCGAATATGGCCATGGCTTCACCAGATCAATACGCAACTATAGTTAGATCCATATGGAGATAAACAGGACACATTTTATTGTGCAACATATTTAATCAAATATTTGACTGGGGCCACACCTGATTGCTACATCTTAAAAACAAGTTAAACTAATCATGTCCCCGGAATCTCCTTGCCATCCACCCACCAGTAGACTGTTGGCCAGCTAGATGATTGAGTTGATCCAGGATGAATTGATAAGTCGCGTGTTGGAGCGGACCATTGAAGACCCAAGCCTGGGATCCACCTTTCTCCATTAAGGGCAAGCCAAGGGGCTTTCCAATCATCCATGCAGGCTTGCTGGCCTATCGGATGGGAGAGTACCCCTCACCCACAGCCTGAGTAGCACAAGGCAGCCCATATAGAACATTCATAAATGGCTGACGGTCATAAAATCTCCATATACCATTGTGAAGGTCCCCATCAGCGCGATAGTCGCTTGTTTTGTTCCTCCCCTGCCTTTCTGCACCCCTCTCCCTCACCTTTTGTTTTTCTCCGGCTCTACCAGAAATGTCGTCAGGCCTAGTACGTTAGTCGCCAGTCTGTTTCCTTTTCCTTCCCACTCTCCCCCTCCCTTCCTTATCTATGTTTTAGCTCTTGCATTATCTGAAATGTCGTCAGGCCGAGTACGATAGTTAATTTCACATCCTTACTGTTCATGGCCTGTAGGAATGTCATTGCATTTTCCCTTGTTCCCTCCCTTGCCTTGAAGTGCTTTGAAACACATTGGGCCTCATTACACGGATGGCGGTAAGGATTTACCGGTACCGGTAAAATACCGGACCGGTAAATCCTTACCGCCTTACTACGAGGTCCCTTTGCGGGTTGGGGGATTTAACGCCTGCTTTTTGCAGGCGTTAAAAACCAACCCGCAAAGGGACCCAGGGAGCTAATTACGGTACCGCAATTTGCGGTACCGTAATTAGCGCCTTCCCCATTCCCATTGAGCCCTAGGGGGCAAAAATGGGAATGGGGAAGGGCAATGGTGGAAGGGGGAATTACCGCCCCACCAACCTTGGAATGGGGCGGTAATTCCCCTTTCCGCCAAGGCGGTGCCGGTATTTTACCGGCATGAACCATGGCGCTAATAGCGCCATGGTTCTCCGCCATCCGTGTAATGAGGCCCATTGTCTATAGGTGCTGTATAAATAGACTTATCATATATCATATCATATCATATCATATCATATCATATATCATATCATATCATAACAACACCAATAAAGTCCAAAATGTGACCAACAGCTGAGAAAATTTAGATGTAGAATGACAGACATTCAAGATTGCCCAAAAAATGGCAATGTTCCCTAGATTAAGAAACAGAAAACCTGCTCTGAGAAGGTGGGCAGTTGTCCGCCGGGTACAGTGAGGAAAGAGGATGAGTTGCCCGAGAACCCCCTTCAGAAAGGGTGGGCAACGGTCCTCAGGCAAGTGTTCTTTTCCCCGCCACACCCCTCATTTCTACGTCTTCGCAGACACCACCGTCCTCCTGAAGTGTTTTCTCTGGAGCCCAGGAAAAGCCCAACGTACCATCGGCTAGCATTGCTTGCACGAGGCAGCCCCTACTGGCGACCACACATGTAGCGCCATGGCAGCGCCAACAAATGCTTCACCAGACAGATCGTGCCATGCATCCCAGCGTGGAACCTCCGCTCCGCCACTGCAAACTGACTTGACCAAACAGATTACTGGATGCAAAGCTCCACGGGCAAGTTGATCATGTGTAAGGATCCGGAATTTTGGAGAATTGAACTATCCAGCTGAGACATGATCCCGACTACTGCCAGCTCCGCGAGATCCTGAAAAGGACGCTGTTCTACACGTCTGGGTGCCCGATCCTGGAAGATCTTCATCTGACTGACCTGTGTCCTCTTGATCTCCCTTGCCTGACTCCCTTACCCCAATTTCCCTTTAGACACTGTGAGCCACTGGCTGATAAAGCAGAGCTGCATGAACTCCTAGAATAAATACATTCCCAGTGATCAAGCACAGAAAATCTGAAGGGATTAACTGATCAATAGGTCACTGAACTTGACCGTGAAATCGAGATCATTGCTTACCTAAACATTTGGAAGTCAAGTTTAACATGTATTGTGCATTCCTTCTAAAACAAAAACAACACATATTGTTAAAAACAAGTCACCAATCATATGTGTCCCATAACATTGAACTCTTCATTTCCCATGGGTGTATTGCTGTGCTTACTACGGGGCTCGCTGGTGTGTTACCCCAATGAAAAAAGTCAAAGACCAGACCAAGTGCAAGAACACTAGGATCAAATAATAAAATGGATGCAAGACACTTGGTTTAGTTTCCACCATCCCAAAATAAAGTACTGATTTTGACCACAAAGTTCTACCCTTGTAAAACATAGTCATTATATGAGTGAATTCCCCTCATCCGATGCAATCGCCCCCACACTCAGACTGGGACAGGCTGAGAGGCTTGGAGTTCCCCTCATCCGATGCAATCACACTCACACTCAGACAGGCTGAGAGGCCTGGAGTTCCCCTCATCCGATGCAATCACCCTCACACTCAGACAGGCTGAGAGGCCTGGAGTTCCCCTCATCCGATGCAATCACCCTCACACTCAGACTCAGACAGGCTGAGAGGCCTGGAGTTCCCCTCATCCGATGAAATCACCCTCACACTCAGGCAGGCTGAGAGGCCTGGAGTTCCCCTCATCCGATGCAATCACCCTCACACTCAGGCAGGCTGAGGGGCCTGGAGTTCCCCTCATCCGATGCAATCACCCCCACACTCAGACAGGCTGAGAGGCCTGAGAGGCCTGGAGTTCCCCTCATCCGATTCAATCACCCTCACACTCAGACTCAGACAGGCTGAGAGGCCTGGAGTTCCCCTCATCCGGTGAAATCACCCTCACACTCAGGCAGGCTGAGAGGCCTGGAGTTCCCCTCATCCAATGCAATCACCCCCACAATCACCCCCACACTCAGAGAGGGTGAGAGGCCTTGAGTTCCCCTCAAACGATGCAATCACCCCCATACTCAGACAGGCTGAGAGGCCTGGAGTTCCCCTCATCCGATGCAATCACCCCCACACTCAGACAGGCTGAGAGGCCTGAGAGGCCTAGAGTTCCCCTCATCCGATGCAATCACCCTCACACTCAGACAGGCTGAGGGGCCT